>NC_139238.1:21199878-21799878 GCF_977018435.1 Lepisma saccharinum
TGACACCTCCTGTGCCCTGGAATAGGCACAGGAGGTGTCAAATTTTAATATCTTAATAGATATTAAACAAAGTAGGCGATAGGCAGCATCCTTGTCGTACTCCTCTTCCAATTTCACATCCTACTGTCATTTCATCTCCTGTTCTCACTTTAACTCGTCGATTCTCTCTTTCTGGTAGAGCTCTTCAACGTACTTTCCCCATACATTCGATATTCCTTTTTTGTCTGTGATTGCACATCCTCCCTCGTCTTCTATCATCCACATTGTTTTCCTTTTCTTCTTTTGGAAGCCAAAGCAGTTTACTTCACGATACATCAAGTCATACCTTCCCCTTTTTTCTAGTTCTTCAATTTCTTCACATTTTTGTTTCATCCATTGTTCTTTTGCCCTGTCAGTTTCTCTTCTTAGCTGGTTATTCAGTATCCTCTAATTTTTCTTCCCTCTTCTGTATTTACATTCTTCCATTTTCTACGTTCCTCCATTTTTTCAGCATACTTTCAGTAATCCATGGTTTCTTTCCACTTTTCCTTTCTCTCTAACCTATTGTTTCATCCACTGGCTTCTGTAAGCAACTTTTTATTCCATCCCACATCTCATTCTTATTGTTACAACTAGCTTTAAACTTAGTATAGTTTTCTGGGAAATTTTCTGCAAATTTTTGTCTTTCTTCTTCTTCGCTTAGCTTCTCTAAGTAGGGTTTCTTGCTCACCTGATTTTGTGTTATCTTCTTCAATCTAAGATTGATTTCTGCTATTAGCAAGATGTGGTGTGAATTAATGTCAGCTCCTGGCAATGTCTTCGCATTTTTCAAACAATTTCGAAATCTTTCTTGTACCAGTATGTAATCTATCTGGTATCTTTTGCTATCTTTTGGACATATCAAGGTGTATCTCCTTCTCTTATGTTGCTGGAACAGCGTGTTTCCAACAATTAGGGAGTTTCTTTTACAGAAATTTACCAGGCTTTCCCCTCTCTCATTTCTCTCACCTAATCCATATCTTCCTACTGTACTTACATCCTGCCTTTCTCCTACTACAGCATTCCAGTCACCCATTACGATAATGCACGATCCCTTTCTCTCTTTTTCCATCAAGTCTTCTATCTTCTCATAGTTTTCCTCCACTTCTTCTTCTGACAACCCACGTGTGGCATATACACGTGAATTAACGCTAAGTCCTTCTTCTTTCCTTGAAGTTTCACCATTTTAATTCTGTCATCCACATAACGCACTGCTATAACTTTATGTCTCACACTTGGTCCTAGCACTATTCCCACACCACGGTTTCCTTGTTGATCACCTCCAAAATAAAACATGTTGAACTCATCACTCAGTATTTCACCATTTTGAACCCACCTCACTTCTGATATTCCCATAACATCTACTTTGTTTCTTCTCATTTCTGCTTTTAAGTTTTCTAGCTTTCCAGACTGTAACAGGGTTCTGACATTCCACGTTCCAATCATTAATCTTACGTTCTGTTTGCTTCTCTTTTCCCCATCAGTGTCCTTTGTCATAACGTGTCCTTCGCAGACATCCCCCTCCCGGACATCCGAATGGCGGGCCTAGTTGACGTCCGGAATATTTTGCCTTCGAACGACTCATAATGATTGCAGTTTTTCTAGGGAAAATATATGTGCGGTAGCTTCCCGTTGCTTTCCGCACATTACTCTCTCTTTCGCATCTTGAAAAATCCTAGGGGGCCCCAAGGAGGAGGTGAGGAGAGTGGATTTGGCTAAATGACCCCTCCGGACTTCACCGAAATTCACTGCACCAAACTTATGATACTTGGATATAGTTTGCATATCAGTTCCATCAGGTTTTGACTCAAGGTCGAGAAATCCCATTTAGCCTTTGCATATAGAACATATATAATTGCATTACATTACACATATCAGTCTCCCCCCTTCAATTTTACAGACATTAGATTAAAAAAGAAAAACATTCCCCTTTACAATTGCATGTTACACTCAATATCATACATAAAAAATGAAAGTGTGTTACTATAACTACAGCATCTTGATAACATAGTGTGGAAAACGACCCAAGAACTGGTTCCCGAGACGGATGAAAACATAGATGGCAGTGCGATCAGTATCAGTGCTAATTTTCTTATGAAAGTAATGCGGCTTTTTTAGTTTTTGGAATATATTATGTAGATTTCTTTGTCTTGAAAGGCGGTACGTGAATTGAAGGAAACAGTTATATCTGTGGAGTGATTTGCAGTCATGAAATGGCATTAATTTGGAAAGAAAAGTAAAATAAAATTAATAAATAAATAGCATGCGTGCGTAACACAAGAAGAAACATCGCAATGTGATTCCGGAAGTCGGGTCTTGGACTGTGTATTAGAGTTTATTTTTCTATGTTATTAGAATATAAATAGTATCCTGAGAGATATTTCATACCGAGGCGACAAACCACAAGTGTCGCTTGAAAGCGAGCAGTCGGTAATCAATGCAGCCTTTCGAACTGTAGGGACACAAGCTCTGACTGCACCGTTTCCTCAAGGAGATTTTAGACCAAAGCGACACGCGACGCACCTAAGCGACAAGGGTCCTTCGGTCCAAGGCAACTTTCATACAAAGCGAGACGCGACACATGTCGCTTGGTAGCTAGCAAATCAAGAGCAACATTTCACATTGTAAAGGCATGACGGGCAGCACAGGCCAGCTGTCGGTTGGTGAAATGCTCAAGCGATAAGTGTCGCGTCTCGCTTTGGTGCGTAATATCCCTAAAGCAAGACACTAATTGCATCGCGCAAGCTATTGAGGAAATGGCCCAGTTTGAGCGACACACAAGCGACAAAGCGACACGTGTTGCTTATCGTGTAGCCTAGATCTGTTGTTCACACAATTAGCAGCAAACGCTTGCTAATAGACTGAAGTGCCGCTTCAAGGCTGTCGCTTGTCACTTAGTTGGGAACTCCCCCTGTAGCGCGTTGCTTCCGTGTGAGCACCCTTCCTTTAAGGAGCTTTCCGACCGAAGTAACAAGTAGCATGCGAATACGACATATGAACGTGTCGTTTTCTGTTTGGACCCTCGTGCGCAATGAATGCTATTTTACAGTCTGGAAGTGTCTGTGTCACTAGTCACGTCAGTGCAAACATCCCGTGTCGATTGTCCCATTGGCCTGAAAGTTTCCTTACATTGGCCTGAAAGTTTCCTTACACTCATGTCGATGGCATTAAGGACGTTTTGTGGGTTTCCCCTTGTCGTTTCATGCAATCATCATTATCATCATTGCCGCGATTAGTTTAAAGCGGAAGAAAAGAGACAGTAAATATAAAAAATATAAATGCTTCAGTGTGTATATCTGTAAAAGAAATGATGATGATGATAATAATTATGAACCTAATTCATACACAAAAATTTCGTTACCAAGAGCATTCCAAGCGTATTTTTTCTCCCGTATTATTAACGAAAGTATAAAGCTAACAGGACGTGGTCGACTGTCTAGAATGTTCGTTAATATTTTCGCGACGACTGTACTAAATATCATATCAATTATCACATTCATAGAAATGCTTCATGTAAAAAATCAAACGTTGCAGAGAAAACTCCATTTACTTCCATTATAAGCAGACGAATACCATGCACACCAACACCAGCGCCTCTAGCGGTATCATATTCGAGTGGAACCAGCCAGAGAGCCCAGAAAGGTGCCGTTTTCCACACTACGTTATTCAAGGCGCTGCACTATAACTATGCCGTAGTTCATAGTAATAGTACAGAAAATGCATTGTTGCAGTAATTCTATGCTGGAAAGCCATTGTCACAACAAAATGACATTTTGGCGTTCCGTTTTACGTCTAAAAAACCGGGACAGACTCAAGAAAAGGGACTGTTGCGGCTAATACGGGATGTCTGGTCACATTGTATTTAATTTAAAATATAATATTATATTATATTATAATTATTCATGACTCTATAAGGGAGGCTCAGCAAGGTCTATCACAATGCAACAAGCTATGAAGGTTCATAAGGAGTTTTGAGACCGAAGCGATACGTGCCGCTTGGAAACGAATGAAGCAAAATTGTTGGATGCTTCGGCACATGTGACCATTTTACACCCTTCAATGCGTACAAGGAAGTAAACCCCATATCTAAAATCCTTGCCTAAGAGTTAGAAAAGGGGTGTAAAGAGCCCTTTGGGGAAGGTGAAGTACAAGGATGTAAAGGGACCTGCATAGGACAGGGACAACACATTAAAAAGCTAAGGGCACACTAAATATTTCCTCACAGACAATGGAAGAGACCAGTTCTTCTTAAGAAGCTAAAAACATTTGTTAAAGCAGTCATTATCTCTCAACATGAACGATAAGCAATTGGGAAGATTAAAAGTCAGCCTGAGGAAATGAAAATCGGAATATCCAATAAGAATATGCAGAACACTTAAACATGACATTGCAGACAGGGCTCATTGGTTTATTTGTCTGGAGACTGTGAAGTGACAGGGTGCTTGTTACGTATTGTGTTTTTCTCTAGTTTATTCAACAGCAAAGTTTGCTATGGCTCAGCAAATGTTTTCTACTGCACAGCGTGTAATCATTTTTAAATTCATAAATGTTAACTCAATCGGAACGTGAAGTTCAAAAAAGCGATTCGAAACAAGATTCCCAGGTGTAAAAAGTTCCATGTCCTAAATAAAATCACTCTTCCAACTAGTTACGAAGAAAATTGCGTGCTTGATTCACGGACAGTCTACAGTGCCGACCAGTGGCGTATACTGGGTTAAGAACCTGGGCTATTACACCATATCATAGTGTTCGAATATTTGGGGTGGCGGGTTGAAGTGATTTGACTCTGTGATTAAAAATATACCTCATAAATATAACATGGAAATATACACTGTCAGTAAGGAAAGGATTTCAAGAATTTCATTCTTATTTGCATAAATGAGAGGCCCATATTGTGAAATATTATGTAGGCCTATATACGAGAATAAAAATAAAATTTCAACCTACCCATTTTCACGATTTTAAGTTCGGGTACTCCTTGTTGGCGCAGTAATAACGTCGTTGCCTTGAAACTAAGGCATGGTGGTTAGATTCCACTTTAACTGTAGGTCCGATCCCCATTAGCTTATCTGTTCATAAAGTAGACATAGAATAAAAATCCATAACGATTTGGAGCTTATCGTCATTCGTAAGCTAAAAAGACAGCTTGTTAATTATGTCCCACATTTCAGTTCACTACACAACACAACACAGCACATATCATTCACAAAAATACAATTCACTCACTACTGTATTCACACGCTGCCTCTAAATAAATTTCACTCACCAAGACCACTCGACGCGATCTAGACTAGAACTGGTCCTTTTTATTTCGGTAAACCATTCCCGCTCAGCCAAACAATTTTCTACTCCCCACTGTATCTCTAGTTGTTTGAAGGTCAACGACCTCTTTTTCAACTCCTCTGCAAGCGTTCAATTATGTTCTTGTCCCTGCCACATGACACACTTTCCCCTCGCCTGCGATAATTTGGTTTCAAAACTCCCCATTCCTGCGAAGATTACATGCTGGGAAAAAATGGTTTGCAACATTGACCCAGACTGTTGATGAAGTTCAGAGGAGTTTTTCCCCCCGCCATGTGCAACCCTGTTCTCTCTCCTGTAACAGTTTGACTCCACAATTCCCCGATCCTGGGAAAATTACATGGTGGGAATAATTGGTTTGCAACATTGATCGGAGCACTGTGAAGCTTACCCGTCACCCCCGTGGAGTTGCCCGCCAGCTGGGCCAGCCGTCTCGCGAATTCAAAGAAAGCGGGCAATGTTTCCAACTTCTAAGAAATCAGGTTCATCTTCTTATTGAAATGAACAATTTCATGCACATTTTCCGATATATATTTTTTTCCTGTATTTTATTCCCCGAGTCTGGGCTTCGCAGATAGCCTAGGTAGCCCCGAATATACCCCTCTGGTGCCGATATACGGCCGCGAGCGCTTCGCTTGCCGATACCGCAAACACTGACGTGGCAGTCTACACCTCAATGGATCGCTCTGTATAATGACGAAACTATTTGTTTTCTTAAGTGCGTGGATTTTATTTCTAAAATAAATTACAGTGCGTTCGTTTTAGCTCTGGGCGGAGATAGCGGGTGACATGACGGAGATGCCGGCAATTTCGTCCGTTAACGTCTCGCTTATGTACGCACATATCTTTAGCATGTAGACAATTATATTTATATTGCATACCGAATACTAACCTGTGTTATAAGAGTTGTCTTAAAACAGTAGAATTTGTTAATGATAGGATATCGTATGCAGTTTTACAGGGTAGGTGGTGTAAAATTATTTTAATAAACATACATGCACCAACGGAAGATAAAGATGATAATACTAAAGATGATTTTTATACAGAGTTAGAACAGGTCTTTGATAAATTTTCTCAGTATGATATGAAAATTCTGTTAGGTGACTGTAATGCACACATTGGCAAAGAAGAGACATTTAAACCCACGATTAGTAAAGAAAGTCTTCATGAATTAAGTAATGATAATGGTATAAGATTGATTACTTTTGCAACCTCAAAGAATTTAATTGTGAAAAGTACCACTTTTAAACATAAAGATATCCATAAATATACTTGGTCTTCTCCAGATGGTAAAACTCATAATCAGATAGATCATATTCTCATTGATAAGACAAGGCATACTAGTATCATTGACGTTCGTACACATAGAGGTGCGGACTGTGCCAGTGACCATTATTTAGTAATTGCTAAATTAAGAGAAAGACTCTCAGTGATAAATCATAACTAACTAACTAACTAACTAACTCTCTAGCCTTCTTAAACCCGAAGGTTCATGGCTGCAGCAACACAGGCCTTCCATCTGTCCCTATCTTGAGCAAGATCTATATACTCTTTTCCATCCCTACCGATTTCCCTTAGGTCCATCTCGACGTTGTCCCTCCATCTTCGTCTTGGCCTTCCTACAGGTCTCTTACCATCAGGTTTCCCAACAAGAATCCTGAAAACTCCTCTTTCCTCTCCCATTCGTGCCACATGGCCTGCCCATCTAAGTCTTCTTGATTTAATTATTCTAATAATGTCTGGACATGAATACAAATTATGTAGTTCAAAATTATGTAACCTTCTCCACTCACCTGTCTCCTCATCCCTTTTAGGTCCAAAGATTTTCCTAAGGATCCTATTTTCAAATACTCTCAATTTATGTTCCTCTTTCAATGTAAGGGACCAAGTTTCACACCCATATAATACTACAGGCAAAATTACGGTTTTGTATATTTTAACTTTTTGATTCTTAGATATTAAACGAGAAGACAAAAGTTTATGAAGAGAGAAGTAACATGCATTTCCTGAATTAAGCCTACTTTTTATTTCCTCTTTAATATAATTTTCATTTGTTAATATTACTCCTAAGTATTTGAATTTGGAAACTGTTTCAAACGAGTTGTTATCAATAATTAGATTTTGATTATTACCTAACACTTGGTTTCGGCCTGTAAACATATATTTAGTTTTCTCTTTGTTAACTTCCAAATCTATCTCTTTAGCAGTTTTGAAAAATATTTTAGCATTATTCTTAATTGTATTCACATCATCCCCCAGTAAGTCTACATCATCTGCATATGCTAACAACTGAGTCACACCATTTAATTTTAGTCCTTCTTTAGTTTCTTTTACCTTCCTTACAGCATATTCTAAGGCAAAATTAAAGAGCAATGGAGATAATGCATCTCCTTGTTTTAACCCATCATGAATTGTAAATTTGTCAGACATATTAATACCCACACGAATTTTACTTTCTGTTTCACTGGTGCATATTTTTATCATACTAACAAGCTTCTTAGGTATTCCAAACTCTACTAATATATTATATAATTTATCTCTTTTGACCGAATCATATGCTTTTTTGAAATCAATGAATAGCTGATGGACATTTTGATTATATTCCCACTTTTTTTCAAGTGTCTGTCTGATGTGAAAAATTTGATCTGTAGTTGATCTGTTGCGTTTAAATCCACATTGATAATCACCTATAATTTCATTAGCATATGGGGTTAGTCTTGTTAAAAGAATGTTAGATAATATTTTATATGTTGTTGAGAGTAGAGAAATTCCACGGTAATTATTGCAGTTCATTTTATCACCTTTTTTAAACACAGGAACAATTATGGATTCTTTCCACTGTTGAGGGATTTCTTCTTTATTCCATATTAAACAAATTAATTTATGAATTTGACAAATTAATGAATTTCCACCATATTTAATTAACTCAGCTGGTATTAAATCAATGCCAGGTGCTTTGTTATTCTTTAGCCTTTTAATAACATCTTTAACTTCAGTCAAGTTAGGTTCTGGGACCTAACCTAAATCATAAGGAACAAAATCTAAAAGTTATAAAATTTGATACAGGAAAGTTTACTGATTAAAGAATTAAGAAAGATTACCAAATTAAACTGTCAAATAGATTTGATGTTTTGCAGGATTTAAATGATGATGAAAATATAAATGAAACAGACGTAAATAAGAATTGGGAGCACATACGTAATGCAATAGAATCAGCAGCTAAAGAAAGTATAGGATAACATAAACCGAGAAAAAGTAAGCCATGGTTTGATAATGAATGTCATAATCTAATAGAAATAAGAAATCAGGCTAGACTTAGGTGGTTAAATAACTCTGATGATACAAATCTAAACAATTATAATAGAATAAAGCGAGAAGTTAGCCGCACGTTTAGAAGTAAAAAAAAGAGATTACTTGAAAAGCAAAATTAACGAAATTGAAACAAACAGCAAAAATAAAAATATCAGAGATTTATATAAAGGTGTAAATGAGTTTAGAAAGGGGTGGCAACCTAAAGTAAACTTGATAAAAGATAAAGACGGTGATTTTCTAGCTGACCCAAGCGATATTCTAAATAGATGGAAGAACTACTTTAATGACCTTTTAAATGTCCATGTAGGAGATAAATCAGAAGTAAATGAAGTACACACAGCAGAACCTTTAGTTCCAGAACCTAACTTGACTGAAGTTAAAGATGCTATTAAAAGGCTAAAGAATAACAAAGCACCTGGCATTGATTTAATACCAGCTGAGTTAATTAAATATGGTGGAAATTCATTAATATGTCAAATTCATAAATTAATTTGTTTAATGTGGAATAAAGAAGAAATCCCTCAACAGTGGAAAGAATCCATAATTGTTCCTGTGTTTAAAAAAAGTGATAAAATGAACTGCAATAATTACCGTGGAATTTCTCTACTCTCAACAACATATAAAATATTATCTAATATTCTTTTAACAAGACTAACCCCATATGCTAATGAAATTATAGGTGATTATCAATGTGGATTTAAACGTAACAGATCAACTACGGATCAAATTTTTCACATCAGACAGACACTTGAAAAAAGTGGGAATATAATCAAAATGTCCATCAGCTATTCATTGATTTCAAAAAAGCATATGATTCGGTCAAAAGAGATAAATTATATAATATATTAGTAGAGTTTGGAATACCTAAGAAGCTTGTTAGTATGATAAAAATATGCACCAGTGAAACAGAAAGTAAAATTCGTGTGGGTATTAATATGTCTGACAAATTTACAATTCATGATGGGTTAAAACAAGGAGATGCATTATCTCCATTGCTCTTTAATTTTGCCTTAGAATATGCTGTAAGGAAGGTAAAAGAAACTAAAGAAGGACTAAAATTAAATGTTGTGACTCAGTTGTTAGCATATGCAGATGATGTAGACTTACTGGGGGATGATGTGAATACAATTAAGAATAATGCTAAAATATTTTTCAAAACTGCTAAAGAGATAGGTTTGGAAGTTAACAAAGAGAAAACTAAATACATGCTTACAGGCAGAAACCAAGTGTTAGGTAATAATCAAAATCTAATTATTGATAACAACTCGTTTGAACCAGTTTCCAAATTCAAATACTTAGGAGTAATTTTAACAAATGAAAATTATATTAAAGAGGAAATAAAAAGTAGGCTTAATTCAGGAAATGCATGTTACTTCTCTCTTCATAAACTTTTGTCTTCTCGTTTAATATCTAAGAAACTAAAAGTTAAAATATACAAAACCGTAATTTTGCCTGTAGTATTATATGGATGTGAAACTTGGTCCCTTACATTGAAAGAGGAACATAAATTGAGAGTATTTGAAAATAAGATCCTTAGGAAAATCTTTGGACCTAAAAGGGATGAGGAGACAGGTGAGTGGAGAAGGTTACATAATTTTGAACTACATAATTTGTATTCATGTCCAGATATTATTAGAATAATTAAATCAAGAAGACTTAGATGGGCAGGCCATGTGGCACGAATGGGAGAGGAAAGAGGAGTTTTCAGGATTTTTGTTGGGAAACCTGATGGTAAAAGACCTGTAGGAAGGCCAAGGCGAAGATTGAGGGACAACGTTGAGATGGACCTAAGGGAAATCGGTAGGGAGGGAAAAGAGTATATAGAACTTGCTCAAGATAGGGAAAGATGGAAGGCCTGTGTTGCTGCAGCCATGAACCTTCGGGTTTAAGAAGGCTAGGGAGTTAGTTAGTTAGTTAGTTATAAGAGTTGTACAAAGTTGTTCACGCGCTAGTTCGGCCCACAGCCCAAACGAACGCACTGTATAATATATGGCAAATTATTAGGGACAGGCCCATATAAGTTGGCTACACTGATATCAAGAACGAGCAAACATTGCAAAAAAATTAAAAGCAATATGCACGAAAGAAAATCAGCAAAATATCTTTTCGCCAATGGCAGCACACTTCAATATCTTCATAGAGGGCGCTACCTTGCAAAAATCCTCCGTGCTGCCTCGCTTTTTGCACAGCGTCTTATAAAAATTCATGACTAAAAATCCGCGGTTGATAAATAATGAAGTTACGCATCGCAGGGGATGGAAATCACAGAGGACAAGCCCACGCTGATTCCCGGATCCCCAGACTCCGGAATTGGCGGGAAAGGCCGGAGAGGGGAAAACGGATTACACAGAGACGTCCTGGAGTTAATCCTATTTACATCTGTGCCTGGTGCGGAGTTCTTGTACCGGCGAATCGCAAATGCTCACTCAATTTGACGGGTGCTTTTCTGTTTTATGCTTCTCTGGGCTTTTTTAATATCTTTAGGTAAAAAAAAGATGTTTTTATCTTCATGCCTCAATCAGCCGTACTCCAGTGTTAGGGAAGTTACTTCTTTCAAAAGTAGCAAAGTTACATTTATCGTTACTTGGTTCAAAAAGTAATGGAGTTACAGTTATTTGGTTCATTAAGTAAGTGAGTTACAGTTACTTGGTTCGAAAAGGAACTGAGTTACAGTTGCTTGATTCATTAAGTAAGTGAGTTACAGTTACTTGGTTTAAAAAGGAACACAGTCACAGTTGCTTGATTCATGAAGTAAGTGAGTAATAGTTACTTGGTTCAAAAAGGAACAGAGTCACAGTTGCTTGATTCATTAAGTAAGTGAGTTACAGTTACTTGGTGCAAAAAGTAACTGAGTCACAGTTCCTTGCTTCATTAAATAAGTGAGTAACAGTTACTTGGTTAAAAAAGGAACAGTCAGAGTTGCTTGGTTCATTAAGTAAGTGAGTAATAGTTACATGGTTCGAAAAGGAACTGCGTTACAGTTGCATGGTTCATTAACTAAGTGAGTTACAGTTACTTGGTTCAAAAAGGAACTGAGTTACAGTTGCTTGGTTAATTAAGTAAGTGAGTAACAGTTATTTGGTTCAAAAAAATAACTGAGTTACAGTTGCATGGTTCATTAAGTAAGTGAGTAACAGTTACTTGGTGCAAAAAGGAAGAGATTCACAGTTGTTTGGTTCATTAAGTAAGTGAGCAACAGTTACTTGGTTCAAAAAGTAAATGAGTTACAGTTGCATTTTTCATTAAGTAAGTGAGTAACAGTTACTTGGTTCAAAAAGAAACAGAGTCACAGTTGCTTGGTTCATTAAGTAAGTGAGTAACAGTTACTTGGTGCAAAAAGGAACAGAGTCACAGTTGTTTGGTTCATTAAGTAAGTGAGCAACAGTTACTTGGTTAAAAAAGAAATAGACTCACAGTTGCTTGGTTCATTAAGTAAGTGAGTAACAGTTACTTGGTGCAAAAAGGAACAGAGTCACAGTTGTTTGGTTCATTAAGTAAGTGAGCAACAGTTACTTGGTTCAAAAAGTAACTTAGTTACAGTTGCATGGTTCATTAAGTAAGTGAGTAACAGTTACTTGGTTCAAAATGGAACAGAGTCACAGTTGCTTGGTTCAATAAGTAAGTGAGTTATAGTTACTTGGTGCAAAAAGTATCTGAGTTATAGTTGCTTGGTTCATTAAGTGAGTTACAGTTACTTGGTTCAGAAAGTAACTGAGTTACAGTTACTCATTTTGGAAAGTAACTCAGTTACAGTTACTATTACTTGCATACTTTCTGTAACTTACTTTTATTGTTACTTTCCGGTGGGAATATTCTTTCAATCTAATTACATACAATCAATGAATCATTAGCTGAAAATTCTTTCCCCTTAGTATCCAGAGAAGACAAATAGTGTAAACACATTTAACTATTCTCGCACGTTACACGTTTCTTAATTCAAAAATTTATGTGTTATAAAGTAGCTGTTCCTAACGTTATTTCTATTGCCAGAAAGTAAGTCTGCTACACATACAATTATTTACTTTTTTCTGAGAAATTCTTAACTGTAACTGTTACTCCAGTGGTGGCGATTAAAAAGGTGGGGGACAGTTGCCCCCACCCCACTATTTGTCACACCTTGACACGTTCTATGCACAATTATTTAGACGCGTCGTATTATTTTACTATTAATATTAACTTAATAATATTCAGCGGTGAACGATGAGACTCGGTGAAGTACACAGACTCCTCTCAGGTACAGGGGTAGTGTTAAGCAAAGACAATATTCACAGCACAGAGAAATAAAATCACGTTATTGCAGTATATATAAACTGAAAGGTTTTATTCTTTATTCATTGCAATTATAATGCAAATATACTTGAGATGAAAGCGAGGATTTCGCTTTGTCGATGAATTGACTCAACTAAAACGCATAAACTCAATGCGTGGCTATCGGCAAGCCTATGATTGCATAGACCTAGCTTGCGCCCCGAACTACCACACCAAGAGATATGCAATGATAACTGAGCCAATATTTGCTCTTTAGCCTTTTATTTCCAAATTAATCTTTAGGCTAGCTTTATTATTTAACGTAGAATGGTTGCAGTATTGTGCATATCATCAATGCATGGCTATCGGCGTACCTATGTTCACATAGGCCTAGCTTGCGCCCCGAACTACCATACCAGGATGTATGCACAACACCGAGGAGTTATTTTTAAGTTAAAAAGCTTCGACGATCCGTGGCGAAAGTGTGATGATTCTTACGCGATATCCTCGCTTTTATACTATTTTTGAGAACACAGATTAAAGTACAGATGAATCACTCACTATTTACAAAAGGATACTACAACAAAACTGACATCTATACATGTTTAGAAATACAAATTAGTATAGTGAACTCTCGCAAACATGACGATACATTAAATTACCCATAATGTAGCATAAAATACAATAAACATTAAACAAAAGATATACATTACTAATAAGGCGCAATATTACGTAGAATAACAAGGAGGTTACGCTTTCTTTCACAAAATAAATATATTAGTGACACATTTTCTACTGATGACGTCACACAAAAATATGGATCATATCATCTGCCCCTTCCTTTCGAAAACTAAGTTTCAGGAAGGAAGTTATCTACCTGGAGGAAACTTAGTTTTAAAGTACAAACTCTTTCTTTTTATCCTCCGACAAACGCACCAATTTTAGGTTATCCAAGTTAACCTTATCATATAATTCTTTAGTCCTTGGAATTAGCAATGTCACAACATTATGTTCCACTTTGTCCACTAGATAAGGTCCTATCCACAACATAAATAACTTTTGAATGGTCCTATCTAGTGAGGAGCTTAAGGAATGGTTTTTAACCATCACGAAGTCTCCAACTGTCACTGTCTTGGCGTTTCCCTTCTGTTTTAAATCCATCGACAGCTTCTTCTTCTCCCTGACTTGGGCTAAGAATAATTTGGACTTCCAATCCGGTTGGGCTTCTTCCCGTTCGGGCCAATTGAAATGGGTTAGGATCTCTCTGGGTATGGGATGGTTGAAGAATAGTTCAGCAGGCGAATATCCAGTGGTCTCAGAAATAGAATAATTAATTAACCACATGACTGCAGGCGTATGTTACCATCGGGCTTACCAACAATTAAGAGGCTCACACAAGATGAATATCAAGGCACAGTAACATCTCTTTGTTTCCACTTTTTCCGTTCTTCTTTCAGGAGCTTTCTTTAGGCTATTAGTATGGGATATGGAGATCGGTACAAAGGTTCTGTGGTGGTGAGTTCAATATCACACTGGAAGTTTTTAATAGTACCTGGTCTCTCGGAAAATACATCTCTATGCTTCAATAAGACTTCTTTCAATTGGCTTCTACCCCATTCGCATAAAATCTCATTCGCATTGACCTTCTGCAGAATGTCGTCAGGACTAGCCGTCCACTGATCGACATGGGAATCTCCACGGACACTTCTTACATACGTCCCTTTCGAAGATCCATTATTCACGAGGTCCTGCTCTACCGGAACTCCGTCTACGGTGAGGGATAACTTCTCGCGCTGTAGGTCAATTCCTGCTTCATATTTCCTGAGGAATGGGTAGCCCAAAATAAAGTCAGCTTCGAGACCCTTCAAGACAAAAATGTCCTCCAATAAATTTCTTCCAGCAATCTCCAGATATACTTGTCTACATCCTACAACTCTAGTTTTGTTTCTCCCAGTGAAATCAGTCAGCCTAACATCTGGACATGTTTGTAACTGCAATGATGGCAGCTTCTCTTTAATCTTCTTCCAAATGGCGTAGCTCATGAGATTACATTCGCTGCCAGTGTCCAGAACACAAATAAAATCGACGCCTGTTACAGTTGCTTTAATTAACGGAGCCCTGGGTAAATTTTCCTTTCTAACTGCCCGTTGTAGTGCTCTATCAAAACTTTGTTCTCCTTCATTGAGAGTCAGCACAACAAAAAGATGATTGTCTTCACTATTTATAACGCTGTCATCTGTTCCCAGAGAAGTCCAAGATTTTAGCCCAACTGTGATCGGGAACGAAGAATTCACGTTGGGCGACTGGCTAAATCCGACTGCATACCACTCGGATTAGCACTAGTCGATGGTGCCCAACAAAAGTCTCTTGTCATGTCGACGCTTTGACGTTGCTCGTTCGTCAAACGTGAAGCAGAAGGTTCAAACGGAGGCGCCGTCGCTCTGAAGTTACTGGGTTCAGAGGCGTTACGTGAAGAGTCACGGGAATGATCTTCTGGATCAGATCTGGAACGACGCGGCCCACGTGCGTAGTTGTTCCTGCCATCCCTTCTCGGAGGATTACGCCGCCTGTTGTAATTGGAATATCCATTCCTCTGGTTCTGCATAACTTGTCTGACTCTGGGTTGTTGGTTTCCAATTCTATTTTGTCTGGGAGCATTTCCCTGGCCTGCACCTTCCCTATTCCACACAGGTTTCCAACTGTCCTGTTCCTCAAGCACCTCGAACCTTTTCAGAAAGTCGGCTAGCTGCCGTACAGTTTGAGGAGAATTAGCTAGACTCAGACTGCGAACTCTATATGGAAGCTGGGAGATGATTAAATTCACAATCTCAGGTTCTATGTAATGGGCAGACAGATTGCGGTAGGCTGAGTAAATAGACCAGGCATATTCCTCCATGCTCATACCGGACTGCTTTAAGTATCGGCGAGATCTCACTGCTGTCAGCTGCCTCTCTTTGGCCTCTTCTGAAGCATATTGTTTGCGAAAACGACGGCAGAAATCAGAATAGGACTTGAACTCTAACTGGTTTGCTCGAAACCAATGCTCAGCCTGGCCCTTGAAAAGCCGAGGAATAATTTCCAATCGGTATTCGTATGGAATCTGCATTAAATCAAAATTGATATTAAGTTCTTTCAAGTATTGCTCAGCATTCTGGGCTTCCAGGTCTCCCTTGAACTTCGACAAGGAATTAAGGTCTGCCATCCTTGGAGTTCCAGTCATTGCTGATCGCTGAGTTCTTGGCGGCGACTCATCTGGCCCGCTCCTTGAATTTCCATGCCTTCGTGTTTGCTTCCTGATTTTTGCTTCATACTGAGAGTCAGAGGTGGTGCTGGAAGAGGAGGAACTGCGATCTTTCTTCCTTTCTAGACGTTTCCTCTTTGTCCTTTCTTCATAAAGACTGTGCCGGGCCCTGCGAGATTCACGCTCTCTGTAACTTCTGTCATCGCCCGAAAGACTAAAGGTAGGTGGGACAGCAGACGCCACTTCATTAGCTCTTGAATCAGCAGTAACTCGTGGGCGACAGACTTGTTTGTCTTCTCTAGTTCTCTCTCCACCGGCTCTGTCCATCGCTTCATTTAGTTCAATGTTCATGGTTGGCAACGCTGCACTCTCAGCAACTGCAGACGGATGACCAGCTGTTCGAGATCCAGTTTCTGTTTCCGTTTGGCGGGTAACGTGCATGGTCTCTAACTGATTCCTAAGTTGTTCTACTTGAGTTTTTATTTCCTCAACGTCCTTGCTTCTTTGAGACACAACTACTGAAATCTGACTAATATTTTCTTGGACCTCAGCCCGGAACTGTATTTTGTCAGTCTCGGCCTCGGCCAACATCTGTTCTATTGTCAGCTGTCTTTCGATAATCCTATTGCACTCTCCAGTGAATCTCGAGTTAATATCCTCCACATCTGTGCGAACATTTTCCGTGGCTTTATTTACATCGGCTGCCAAGCTGCGCCGGAAGTCATCAAAGTCTATCTCTCTAGCCTGCCGGATTTCTTCAGAGAATCGAGCCCTAGTTTCCTCGTTCTCAGACTTCAGTTGTTGAATCTCACAGGCCATCTCGCCTATTTCAGCTCTTAATACTTTTATAGATTCATCGTGCTGCTTACCGATATCATCCTTTAGCAACGCACATTGTCTGAGGATATCTTCCTTTAATATGTCAGATTGTCTACAGATATCAGCCTTCAGTGCTTCAGACTGTTTACACATATCAGCCTGCAATGTTTCAGACTGTTTGCAGATATCGGCTTTCAAGCTGGTAATGGAATCAGCTTGCTGTTTAATATCAGCTTTCAGTGCTTCAGACTGTTTGCAGATATCAGCTTTCAGTGCTTCAGACTGTTTACTCATATCAGCCTGCAATGTTTCAGACTGTTTACTAATATCATTGCTAATATCAGCCTGTAATTTTCCCATACTTTTGACTTGTTGTTTGCTAATTCCTTCAATCATTGCTTTTAATGCTTTGAACATATTTAATGGATCAGATGAACTATCCGTAGACAATAATTCACAATCTTTACAAACCAAATCGGTAGACTCGTAACTTTCAGTTCGAATATCTAGGCCACAACATTCAAAATGTAGAAGCTTTGTACATTTCTTGCACACAAATGTGGTTTTATCTTTATCAATGTCCCGACAACAATCGGGAACATTAAGTCCTGAACTCGAAGTGAGATTTTTATTTGCGCTACGCAAATGCTTCTTGTCCATATCGAAACAAAATAACTCTGTGCTTTTCAATAAATATGAAAGTTCAGTGCTCTTGCACAATTAATCTCAACTTTAAACAATTGTCTTGCCCTTGTACACTACAAAATCGAGCCAACACGTTGAGCTGCCACTTGACACGTTCTATGCACAATTATTTAGACGCGTCGTATTATTTTACTATTAATATTAACTTAATAATACTCAGCGGTGAACGATGAGACTCGGTGAAGTACACAGACTCCTCTCAGGTACAGGGGTAGTGTTAAGCAAAGACAATATTCACAGCACAGAGAAATAAAATCACGTTATTGCAGTATATATAAACTGAAAGGTTTTATTCTTTATTCATTGCAATTATAATGCAAATATACTTGAGATGAAAGCGAGGATTTCGCTTTGTCGATGAATTGACTCAACTAAAACGCATAAACTCAATGCGTGGCTATCGGCAAGCCTATGATTGCATAGACCTAGCTTGCGCCCCGAACTACCACACCAAGAGATATGCAATGATAACTGAGCCAATATTTGCTCTTTAGCCTTTTATTTCCAAATTAATCTTTAGGCTAGCTTTATTATTTAACGTAGAATGGTTGCAGTATTGTGCATATCATCAATGCATGGCTATCGGCGTACCTATGTTCACATAGGCCTAGCTTGCGCCCCGAACTACCATACCAGGATGTATGCACAACACCGAGGAGTTATTTTTAAGTTAAAAAGCTTCGACGATCCGTGGCGAAAGTGTGATGATTCTTACGCGATATCCTCGCTTTTATACTATTTTTGAGAACACAGATTAAAGTACAGATGAATCACTCACTATTTACAAAAGGATACTACAACAAAACTGACATCTATACATGTTTAGAAATACAAATTAGTATAGTGAACTCTCGCAAACATGACGATACATTAAATTACCCATAATGTAGCATAAAATACAATAAACATTAAACAAAAGATATACATTACTAATAAGGCGCAATATTACGTAGAATAACAAGGAGGTTACGCTTTCTTTCACAAAATAAATATATTAGTGACACATTTTCTACTGATGACGTCACACAAAAATATGGATCATATCAACCTTATCTACCAAGGAAAAGCAAACTGTCCTTGCCCTCCTAATTTTGGCACCTTGCCCCCCACCCCCAGTTTTGGAACCCAATCACCGCCACTGGTTACTTCCAGACACTACCGTGCTCATATGAGTAGCGGATGAATACAAAGTCCCAGTACTGAATACAGTTCAGAATCCCAGATTGTGCTGTTCGGTTCCAAAATGTGTGTGCATTTCGAAAAAAACTTATCTGAAAGTTGAGGGAATTTTCAGACTGATGTGCCAAGCAGGACAGCCTCAGCAAAACCCCACCTCCACACGCATACTTTCAGGGGTATGCGCTTGATGTCCTGGTGCCTTTACAAACAATAGGGCGTTTCCTCAGATTTTATCGGTTCCACGCAGCTTTTTGTGTGTGTGTGTGTGTGTGTGTGTGTGTGTGTGTGTGTGTGTGTGTGTGTGTGTGTGTGTGCTTCTTTTATTGATTGTTGTGATATACTGTGCAAATAAATAGATACAATACGATTTAATAGCAAATAGTGCAATTATATAGTGATAGTTTTAATTAAGTGTGACAAGACGTCTTCTGGGATTTTTTCTACAGTTTCTTTCTTCCACTAGTGTATTAATTTCTCTGTGCTTTCAGGATTCGCATATTTAGTCCTGCCAATGAATTTTTCTTTGTTCCTTTCTTGTTTGAATTACTGTTCTGATCTGTCTGTAGGCCCAGTCTCAATTAGCCTGTAGTTGCGCTAAGTGCACTTAAAACACAAACTAAAAGTCCTATCGCCGTTTCTTATTTTGCTTCATGTATCAGGACATGGCTTATCCGAAATATTTGAGACTTTTCCTTTTTAGCTCGGTAATCCAGTCGTAATGGCGCCTGATGCCACCCGAGAGACCCGGGTTCGATTCCCGGGGTTGGGTGATTTCAACTGGCGATTTTTTTTAAAGACTGTCCCTTCATGAGCTCTCTAGTTTCACCCAGCCTCTAACAAACTGTTACCAGCAACGTAAAGCCGGCCGGAGCGTGATGCTGATCACACCACTTCCATACCTCCACATCCCCCATAGCCTTCGCGGCATGTTGCAATGAGCAGGGGATAACTTTAACTTCAGCCACTGGCGTGCGCAGAGGTGGGGCTGATTGAGCTACACCCCCCTCTGAAATAAAAGAAAACATTTTCAAGTAAATGCATACCTCTCTTAAAATTACCCAAGACTGGCATTTTTGAGAGTGGAAAGTTCTAAAAGTACGAAATATACTGTGTATGCCCCCCACCTAAAAGGCATCTATGTACATGTACTATCCATCTGTACAATTGCAGCCCCTCCAGAAAAGAATCCTGGGTACGCCAGCGTCTTCAGGCCCCGTGAGTACCCGGAAAAGAACATCCTTCCTCATCCCTCCTGTGCAGTAGAATTGCGCAGGGGTGTTCGGCGTCATACAATATTGTGTGGGCTTTTGTAAATAGTGGAAGGTAGCTCGTGTTACGTGCACAGTCATCCAGAAAATCGGGTTACAATAATATATGCAAAATGATCAAACGAGGGTTAACATCACGTGATCCAAGTTCATCGGTGATTTCTAATTTTACCTTCGTTCACTCATAATGTCATTAGCGTCCAATGTTAACTGCTCCTTTGCCGCTTCATTTATTCTTAATAGGTGTCAGCACTGATCCTCCACTGTAATGTCGTTTAAATTGTTCTGCATATTCTTCTTGAATGTGCACACTTGGCTTCCCCAGGCAGACTTTTAATTTTCCAACTGTTTTTCGAAAGTAGAAGGGCTGCGGTAATGAGTAAGATTAACCAGAGGGTACACCGCCGTATACTCTCGACTGCACTTGTGTTGTGTGTGTTCATGTATGCTTTGTAACGACCGCCATATTAGGCAAATTTCAGTCTTAAATTGGCATTTACGTACTTTATTCGTATACTTTCAAGTTAAGAACTTGGAAAAAATTATTTATACTTAATTGCTTTCATAATGTATGTCTATATTTATGTTTTATATTATGTTATTATATTATGCGCGTATTTTTGCAACATTTATTCAGATTTTATAGGTTAATAATTATCCCAAATAATGTATGCAACGTTTTCATTATCTTTCAAATCCAAGATGGCTAGCATTATTCCTACAGATATCTTTCACGCAGAAGTTGTTGCTTAAGCACATGTTAAATACATTTCTTCCTAATATCGATTTTTGTTCAACAATGTACAAGATTGAAGTAATTTAAGTCTTCGTTATAAATACGTAAACTAAATCTTTATTTAATCATTTTACGTGCAAGGGCAAATATGAATTATCTTATAAAATCAGTTTCGTTATTTCTATCTTGTACAATATTATAATGTTAGAGCACCGCAATTCTCTCTCGCTTTCAATAATATATCGTTCTCCCATTGGCTGTTTATTTTGGGAATGACGCTACGTGTATATGGCGACGTCAAAAGTTCCATGTTAGCATTCTCAATTGTTGCCAACCACGACTTAAGCGTACTATCGCTATTTAACATTAATCTGGCATACACATTATCAGTTTTTCTTGTTTTATTTTTATGGCATGAGTTTGCAGCATTGTAAGAAAGAATCTGTTAAGCTGTGTCGCGCGCCTGGGTAAGCAGTTGAGCAGGGGGTGCTCGTTCGGCGGCGCAGATCGTATGCGCAGTTGTCCGTGGATGCATGACGTCACCATCGAAACACTCGGCACGGAAAAGGCTGGTTCCTTATGCAAATATTGAGAAATTTGACAACGAATATCTTCTAAAATATAGTAGCAAGGGAAAAGTTACAACTTTTATTGTTAAGATTCATCCTTTCTAATAAATTTATCACAAAGTTGATTCAAATGTGTAAAATGGTTTTCAAGAAATCGTGTTACGAAGGAACCCCTATTTTGTTCTCTCCAGGCTTCCAATGTAAGGGAGTTTTAACTTAAGCGCGTTGGATTTATTTTTGCTCTATGTTTTGAAATAAGATTATTTTGTTCTTGTCAACTGAAACTATGCTTAAATGCTATGGAAAGCTGTGAAAACTATTAGCAGAAAACTAACGGAAGAAAACTAAAATATCACAGCTTGATTGATATAAAAAAATGCGAGATTGCCCATTTTTGTGAAAAAGGCATTGTGTGAGATCTAAAAGCAGAACTTTATAATATTGTATGTAAATGTAAGGGTATAATAAACGTGACTGCTTCCCAGGCACGTATCCAAGGGGGGGGGGGCTTAGGGTGCTCAAGCCCCCCCCGAAAGTTTTCGGTTTACACTAGATAAAATGAGATTTTTTGTTTCTTGTGGTGTCAAATAAAATAATGTGACGTTAATTTAAGGAGAGAAATAATTATCGAGGCAAGACGGAGAATATTCTATAACCCTGTTATTGGTAACAGCTCGTATCCAAGGTGGGAATCAGGCGGCTCAAGCCCCCCTTCAGAAAATTTTCAGTTTACGCTAGATAAAATTAGGTTTTTGGCTTCTTGAATAATATGGTGACAATTTGAGAGAGATAATTATCTAGGAAAGACGGAGAATGTTCTATAAGCCTGTTATTGTTAATAGCGCGTGTCCAAGGTAGGGATCAGGTGGTTCGAGCCCCCCCCCCCCGCTCCCCAAGGAATTTTTTCAGTTTACACTGATAAAATTAGGTTTTTGACTTCTTGAATAATGTGACGATAATTTAAGGAGAGGAATAATTATCGAGACAAGACGGAGAATGTTCTATAACCCTGTTATTGTTAATAGTGCGTATCCAAGGTGGGCATCAGGTGTCTCGAGCCCCCTCCCCCAGGAAATTTTTCAGTTTACACGAGAAAAAATTAGGATTTTGTCTTCTTCAATAATGTGACGATAATTTTAGGAGAGAAATACTTATCAAGGCAAGACGGAGAATGTTCTATAACCCTGTTGTTGATAATATTGCACGTAAACTTTTCTTACGCTTTCGGTGTTGTCGTAGCGAACTTGAACACTATGTAGAAGAGACTTGTCAGCATTTGGAAGCTGCACAACAAAGGTAGCGCCGCAGCCCGCAGGTAGGGCGGGAGTCGAACTACTGGCAATATTTACTAATCGTGATATCTGCGAAACGTTCTAGAATATAATGAGGATATTAATACGCGGCTTCAATTTCCCGGTTGATCTGTACAACAGAATAGGTGGAGACTTCAGAGGTATGAGTGACAATTCATACAGTCGATTAGTGATCAGTCAGTGACCATTGGTTGCTTTATAAGATCTAGTGATTCGAAAATGAAATGGACTAAATACCGTAAAGTAACGAAGTCTACTACTAGTTCCAGTTCGGGCCCAAAGCTAAAGACATTGACGACAGCGTAGTGCTACGAGTAGTTCGGGTCGAAAGACGAAGAGATCGAAGGTCTCTCTCTCTCTAAAGTGAATATTTCGGCAGTATCGGGCTGGGCATTAGAGCAATTTATTAAAAAAGAAATAAGCTGCACAGATCAACTGAAAATCAAAGTTTTGAGTGATGATTTGGTTGTGCCCGGACCAAATTTTGTGTATGCATTCCGAGAATTTCATGCCACAAAAAAATACTTTTGTTTAAGGCTACTGGGTTCGACACACACTCAACAGACAATTTTGAACACTTGCGAGTGCTTAGGCCTGAATATGAACAATTTGGTGGGTTTCGGCTTTTATAAGAGCTGCAAATATGGGAGGACAAGACACAGTAGTGGGGTTCAGGCTCGAATGAGAGAGAAATATTCGTGAACTGTCTGATTCCAGTTCCCAGCACACAGTTTGAATCTCGCGTTGTCGAGTGGATTGTGCATTCCGTGCATGTGTAACACCTTCGTAAAAACACTTCTGGTACATAATGTTTTGATGCCTGATGAGAAGAAATGGACAAACACACATACTGAGATGGTTTCGGCATACAATGTTAATGCATGGAAACAGAGGAGTTGAGTGGTATAAAATGTTCTGATTAAAATGACAGCCTTAAACAGTGGCGACGTTTAGGAGATAGCTGCTCCCCATTCTTTTGCCTCCACACTATCACACTATGGCCTCTTAATGCTTGTCTCCTTGTCCACCCCCCACCACCCACATTTTGGAACCCAATTGTGATACCCCTTTAAAAAATGGTGTTCATCCTCCCCCCGAAAGGAATCCCTGGAAACGTGCCTGCTGCTTCCCGTAAAATATCACTGCACTCTCCACGTTCTTCTTCTTCTGTCTTTTCTTTGGCGCCGGCAATAGCTTCAACACGTTGTTTTTTTTATATATATTTGTCACATATTTGTTTTAATTAGTATTCAGCTCGTTCCGCCACCTGAACGCAGCAGCTACGGTTCAAAGGGCAGTGTAGTTACACCGGAAGAAGGCTCGGAAATGGCAGGCTTCAGAAGTTAACTCATCCAAATTAAATTAAACAGGTATGTGCTCTCTCTAAATTTAAATCATAGTTCACAAATAATTTGGTTAAAAGTTTTAAAAGTATCTGTTTTATTTAATTGTCGTTCGACAATTTCTCTCTCTCTCTTATCTGCCCCCAGTAAAACGACAAAATAAATAAATGAATGAATGCTCTTTTAGCGAAAATATGCATTTTTGTGTCGTATGTAACTTAATAATAAAAATGATTGCCCCGGGAAAATATGATTTACCCATCCAAATTTACTATTGCGCCGTCACTGGCTACAACATATTTTGATTTCTATTGTTCCCACATATTTATTTTAATTTTAGTATTGTGAATTATATTCCACTGTGTTACCTCACGTAGCCCTCCCCCCCCCCCCCACACACGTACGACTTCAGTTGTAAGTTTTAGACTAAGCTTGTCAAATATCCACTTATATCTTTGTATTCATGAGCCATTTAAAAAAAATCATTTCGCCTCTTCTTCTGGACTATTTCATAGGAATGTTTTCCCACTGGAAGCCCCTTTGCAGATCGAGATCCGGGGCTATAGCCTTCCCAAGCCAGCGTCCCCTCCAAATACTCTCTTGGCCTCATGAAAGACAAATATATGTATTTCTACGAAATATTAATTTGACTTGGCAGTTTCTCTTTTCGAACAGGAATAAGTTTTAAATTTTAATAGCTTATAAATTTACACTATCAATTTTGAGTAAAGGTTTTGCGTAACCCTAAAAGTACATTTACAGACTGCAAGGTCAACTCTCGATATTTCAGATATATTAATAATTTTCATCACAACGTCTTGTAATAATTATTTGTTACTTCAATAACCTCCTCGCAAATGTTTCTCGCATATTAAAACATAGATGCCAATTTCTGTTTATTTCCTTGTAATGCTGACCTCCGTGGCGAAGTGGTTAGCACAACGCTTTACGATGCCAAGGGCTCCCAGGTTCGAATCCCTGCCCGGGCATGGGTCTACTTTCCTTTCTTCAATTTCATCATATAATCACGCTTCCTCACCTTTGCGATTAGCCATATGTGACAGATAGCGAAGTAAAATAAACTAAGTCTATTAATCAATTATTTTTTAAACTCCTTAATTCTTCTTTAGCATGCCACGTTTTTGTTAAAATTATATTACGATTTGTAAAATGACGAAATTCTAAAGGAGAACACGCAACTTTCTTTGTAGTGCATCGGTCAGAAAGTTTCAGGAATATGGATTTTCAAAATACATTTTTTCACATGTACTTTGCCCCCTTTTAAAAGTAGCGCGTTTTCAATTATGTTACTAATCATTAAAAGGATGCCTCAATACCATCTTGGAGGATGACAATTATTATTTTCCCCCTCCTAAAAGTAATAATATACTTTCGCTCTCTGAATCTCCTATATAAATGCTAGGGGCCGTCTGCTTCAGCCGAGCTCACTGCTTCTCCGGTGACGTCACGCGTTCGTGCAAGATCGGCAATCTTCGGAAGGCTTTACCTAATCTCTATATTCCTTGCAGTTGAGGTCTTGCTATTAACGGTGAAGGCGGTGCGCGAATTATGTCGTAACAAATAGGTACTTACTTATCACTAGGGAACGGAACTTTATGTACTAAAAAACTCAGAAATATTTATTTTTTATGTGTCATAAATGTTGAAAATATGTGATAAAAACAGGAAAATATGTGACAAAAATAAAAAAAAACATTTGGTAACAAAAAAAATATTACATGCATTTCCTACACCTGAAATCAGTTTCTAAATGCTTACCTCTTAGCGAGCTATTTTTTGGGAGAGTTGCAGTGGATCGCCATAGTTTCTTTTCCAAATTCTCCATTGTAAATCTGTGACGATTATCTCTAAAAAGCATCTTACATTGTGAGAAACAATTCTTGCATATTTGAAGCACGAAATGCCACTAACGCTGAAGTTTTCCAAAGCTTCCTCTTCCTCTACTTCACCTTCCAAAACACGTGCAATTTGGCTCAAAGTTTGAAAACCTTGGTTTTTCCCAAAAATTTCTGTACATTTAGACAGCACTTGTGCGTTAGATCCAGTGGGGGTAATATTTTCCCCCAATACGATCATAGGCAAGGCGCCAGAAGTCTGCCAGCGAGCGTGTTCAAAGACAAAACAAACTTAACACTTTTTATATGAAAGAGGTGCGGAGAATAGACATTTTTCCTTCGAGGATTTCGAGGTAGCTGAAGTAAATGAGCGATTTTACGTATATAAAATGAAAATTCGCAAAATATACGTACGGAAACTGGAAAATATGTGTTTTTATGTAAAATAAAATTTGCTGTGTTGACATATAAGGCTATGATCAGAATTTTGGCAAAAATGAGGGTCTCTATCTTATCGCAGAAAAAAAACATTTATTTACCTAAAGTTCCGTTCCCTACTTATCACTGCCTACGAGCGAGAAGGACCCCAACATATATTTTTAATATGTGCGAATAAGTATGTACGCTCGCGTTCGTTGATTAAAGTTTTTGGAGTTTTTTATTATAACCTATTTCATTTTATTTGACGTGATGTGCTGCACGGTGGTTACCTTCCTGGTATATTGGGGATCACCTTAATCCCGATCCCTGGGTGAGAACTCGTGCTTCCTACTCACTGGCCGGAGCAAGAAGGAGAGTGTTGCCAAATTCGTGACTCCGTAATCCTGGAGTTACGAGTGGTGGCACGTTGCAGCTTGTGATTGTCCCTTTCATTAATTTCATCTTACGTTAATTCCAACAATATTGTGATTAATTTCCATTTCATTAGACTTATCATATTTGAATTAAAGAAATATATCTCATAATATGTTATCATGCATTACCTAACCTAATCTAAATCCGGATCCCATTGGCATCCCATTTACAAATTTTGTACCCTTATTGAGTAATAGTGTGTGTATGGCACAGGGGCGCCGACTTGTCAAAATAATTGGGGGGGCTCTGATAACTGAAATAAATTAATGAATGACTCAATCTCTCCCTTTTTAAGTTTTGGCCTCAGTGTTCGGAATCTCGTAAAAGCCCATGAATTCCTCAAAAATATTATTATTTTTTTATTTACAGTTCGAATGCAAAATGTCAATTGTTCACTGATGGATATGTCACAAGTTTCGTCAACCATAATAGCAAAATATTCACGACTTTTACTGCTACCACGGAGCGCAAAACAGATCTCCCTAATATATCAATTATCTCGTTATGAATGTCATGTGAGAGCCATTTGTAGTCCGAACGTCCCATCCACTCTCCTAGTTCATGCACATCTTCTTTTGAAACTCTTTCTAGTAAAAATGTTAACAATACTCATAATTATATACTTAGTATATAGTAATAAGTCATGTGTTTTGCTGTCTTTGGTCATAGCCCCCCCCGAAAGTTAATGGTCTATAACATTTCAAATGTGTATTTAAAGTTAAGTTCATGTGGCACAATTCAGAGTAAACTTTACAAGAGAAGCAAAATAATACATTAGATCCTCTTAAACAAAATTAATGAGGGCTCTGCCCGCACATTGTTAACATTGGGGGGGGGGGGCTCGAGCCCCCCAAAGCCCCATGGAGTCGGCGCCTATGGTATGGCATAGACCTGGGTTTTGAGAAAATAGCTACCTAATTTTTCATTACACCACCTTCATTCTTTTATTCCTCATAAAGGCATGTAATATCTTACGTGAAAGAACTCTTCAATACCTTTTTAACACTGTCTTAATCACTTCTATAGGTGCCCTGATTGCCGAAATATTGCAATTTAAAATGCACAGCACGATCAAAGAAAATAGTTGAAATGGCACACATTGCACCCTTGTATTTTCGGATATACAAAAGATATGGGTTAAAACTTTTGCATATTTTCCTACCTCAGTGACCCTTTCAGTGTCCAAATTTCAAATGAATAAAAAAATGTAAGACTTATTAAATGTTGCACAATGATTACAAATCATACTGCTGGGCATCATAAATATACTGTTAAAAACCGAATCATTGAAATTACATTAACTACGGTTATCTATGTAATAGCTCTTAACACAACGATCAACATTTTTACGCTAATTGGATGGTATCGTAAAAGTCGACCACCTTAGACTGCAATTTCTTCCATCAGAATTTTACAATATAAGTTTTTGCATCAGCGAATAAATAGGCGACAGGTGGCGCCTAAGTATACAGTTTTATTTTTAAACATATTGCGATTGGATATTGGTTTAGAAATCATTTAATAGCAGAAAAGTAAATCGTCTCATCCAATT
This sequence comes from Lepisma saccharinum, assembly GCF_977018435.1. Lineage (NCBI taxonomy): Eukaryota > Metazoa > Arthropoda > Insecta > Zygentoma > Lepismatidae > Lepisma > Lepisma saccharinum. Next base: position 21,228,194 of record NC_139238.1, read on the forward strand.
GCATTAAAAATTAAAATATTGAGTACACTTACTTTAAATACAGTTTAAAAAATTGTATCAAGCAAATCACTTACTAATGTTACAAGATTATTATTTTCGATAAATAAATTACGCTGTTTTAAAATTAGAAGAACCATGTTTACACCTGCCGTCATTATAAATATAATATCCCAATTGTAAGGAAGCACGCATGCTATAATGTTCAATTTAATTGTTGGAATAGAATCAATTTATTTCTAAGAAACTGGAGTGAATTCAGATCGCTACCGGCTTTTGAGAGTATGGAAAAAACAAAAATTTGAAATTATATTTAAACATTACCTTCAAGTTAGAATAACCTTTTTCGAAACTAAAATTGGCCTCTCCGATGGCGCAGTGGTAGCGTCATCGCCTTGTAATGAAGGGGTCCGGGTTCGATACCCGGTGAAGGCACAAGTTGTTCGGATCCCACTTTAAACTGTAGGTCCAGTTCCGATTAGCCTTACTGTGCACAAAGTGGACTTTAAACAACAAATCAACCCAAATCATGTGGAGGTTTAGTTACTTCTACGTTTGAATTGTACTAAAATAACTAGAATTAAAGCACTGCTGGTAATCATTCCAATGACATTTTCTGACATGCACACTTCAGACCTCTTCTAACAGCACACAAAAATATTTGCAGATGATTTGCAGGGGGTGATAAGGGAGGATGCAAGCTGTTGCTAAGGGCATCTATATGCAACACTCGCATCTACAGCATGGTAGCAGAACGTGCATTGAATCCCGAATCGAAGAAGACATATCCGTTACTCAGGAACTGGACATCACTCCAAATGGTACATAATTAACCACTTCTGATTTATGGCACGTGATGAATAGCATCCGTCGAAATGCGGTTTGGAATCCACCCCTCTCCCTCTCACATCAACCCTCTGCGTCACTGTCAACTGCCTCTCCCGAGCCCTCAGTCACCCCCGGACTTTTGGACTTTGGAAATTCCTCCGTACTTGACATCCACCAGTGTTCGTAGTAAAATTCCCATTTTCGATAATAAAATTTCCCATTTTTCGTAAGAAAATCCCTCCAACTAATATTGCATATCGTGACTATAAATTGATTGATTGATTTTGTTAATTTTACTTCGCTTTCGTGCCACTGTTGGCTAATTGCGAAGATAGGGATGAGTGATGATATGATGAAACTAATGAATGGACACTCACGAACATCCATACCGAGGCCGGGATTCGAACCCGGGACCCCTGGCGTCATAGCAGGATGTGCTAACCACTCCGCCACGTGGGCCTGTCGTGACTATAGATGGAGTGAGTAAAAATAATGTTACATGTATCCACTGTGGGTCCGAACGACAGAGCCTCGTTAGTTTGCAAAATGCAGTACAGAGTGTACACGAGGGAGAGGTTCACATTTGGGTGTCCTCAGAAAATGACACCCCTTTCAACCTGCCAGGATCTAGAAATGAAAATGAATTTTACTTCTCTTGAGCCATGTTCTTAATGAGAGATATTCTATGCTGTCTCGGGAACCGGCGGAGCAAGGCCGCGCATAACGGCAGAGATGGGGAGAAATCGAGTGGGTGGGGCAAAGCAGCACCATGCATTCACTTCCCCCTCTCACGCGTTCATTGGTCGAGCGCTCTCGAGTTGCGCAGAGACTTGTTTTCCTCTCCTTGTTCCAGAGATTCTCGGGAGAATGTGTATGTGATTTTTTTTCAAACGTTGACATTTCTTGAATAGCAACTAAGGTTTAACACTTAAAAACTTAGTTTTTGGCATATTGTAGCAGTGACGGCGCAAGAGCGAGAGACGGGGAGGCGAATGCCCCCATAACAAACAAGAAATTCCAAATACATATAACTTCTCTAAACCAAAATGTATTTTTACAAATGCGACTACCCTAGTGCTCCCGAAGCCTTTCGGCCACCACAATGTTCCCTTTAAGACGGCGACAACTGTATTGAAGCACGAAGATAATCTGAAAAATCTATTTTAAAATTATTTGAAATCGTCATGGAATTTGTTTTGCAAAAATGAGATGGAAAGCTGTAATGTAGGTATGTTTCACCTACGTCGCAAAATGTTGCATTGCGGCTTCGAGCAGGCATGATTGAGGCCCGTTCTTGTAATGAAAAACTCAATATGCTCACCAAGGCAGAAATTTATTTTATTATAAAACATAAACTAAACGTAACGTTTCAACCTTCTAGCAAGGTCTATTTTTCTAGAGGCTGAAAGACAGGTTGAAACAACATAGGGATGATGTACGACTTAAGAGAGAGAGAGAAATGCGATATTTAAACACATGAGAGAAACAGGACATGACATAGAGTGGGATGAGGCTAAGCAGATAGGAAGGGAGAAGAGAATGCTAGTGAGAAAATGGAAGGAGGCCAAGGAAATAGAGAAGAAAGGTGAAAAAGACACAATGAACTGGAATGGAGGACTGAAGTTAAACAAAGAATGGAAGAAGGTGTTAGAAAGAGTGGAAAGGACAAGAGAGAAAGAGGAGAGAAGAAGGAAGAAGAATGAAGGAAATAGAGCGTGAGATAAAGAGTCCAACCACATTCTCTTTCAGTTGACAAGGGAAAGACACCTGCTAGATTGTTCCAGAATTACTTTATAATAGTCTGGAGGGGAGTATTTTTGTGTTATATATCGTCCTATTGTGTACCTTGTTACATTTGTACTTGGTACAGAGTCTGAGGAAAACCTTGCTAGAAGGTTGAAACTTTACGTTTAGTTTATGTTTTATAATAAAATAAATTTCTGCCTTGGTCAGCATATTGAGTTTTTCATATCATGGAAACAAGGCTTAATGGTGTTATAGCAGTTTTTGTAAACATACGGAATTCATGCAGGCGGGCGGGAAATACCAACACAGACATTCGTGATTTAAAACGAACGTCCAGTTGGTGTAGATGTAACGAACGCTACGTGGTGGATCTTTCTTTGCACTCGTCAAATATGGCGGCTGTGCGCATCCTGACGTCACGAAACCCACCTATATGTGTGCATTTGCGTATGTGAATTTACACACGAGTTAAGGATGCAATAAAGGTAGGTCAATATGAACTGGAACAAATGAAATTTTATTCTTTGGGGAGAAGCATTATGGAAGACCGTTACCAAAATCATCCGACAGATGGCAGATAAGGGATAAAGTTTCAGAATGCAAAATATAAGCTCATTACTTAATTCAATGTAATTAGCAATCGCACAAAAAAGATACTATGAAACTTTATGTATGAAATGTTACCCTACATGAATGCAGCATCTAAATATTTTTGGTTGAGAGAAGACGAACGGAAAATCTTTAGAATGTTGTGTTAGAGTTTTGGAGATATCTGCCGGGTTGGTAAAAAAAAAATAAGCAATGGTGAATCAACCGATGGCATACATATCTAGTACAACACTCAAATTTAAATTCGAATATTAATATTATGTAAATATCAAATGATTATACATTACAGTAGTGTTCACCATAAATACAGTAAGTTAATAAAATATAATCACAAGTTACATAAAAGGGAAAATGAAGTGAAGATACGAAAATTGATTGAGTGATTGATTGATTTAATTTATTTTACTTCGCGTTTTGTGCCTCTAGGCTAATTTGCGAAGATGGGGATGAGTGATGAAATGATGAAATTGATGAATGGACATTCACAAACAACCAAGCCCGACCGGGATTCGAACCCGGGACCCTTGGCGTCGCAGCGCGATGTGCTAACCACTCGGCCACAGGGTCGGGCTGAAGATACGAAAAGTTAAAAAAAGAATATATATATATATACACACACAGAATGTTTAAAATCTTGCAACATCATACAAACAAGGAGAGATATTCTCACCAGGTTTTCAACATTACGAACACTCATTAGTGCATTAAATCAGATTAATGTTTTCCAAGAATGCCAAATTAGAGAGAGAAAAGGGGTTAAGAGGAAATTACCGTAAAATCGTAATTATACGTTTTGTGGCTGGCGTCCTACTATCTTCAATAGGGTACACGTGCAGCACTAAGTAGCTTTAGGAATCGAGATTCTATTGCTGAAGTAAGAAAGTGATATTTTAGTGGCATATAATCTTGGTTAGTAACACTGACAGTCCGGAATTTTGTCGCGAGGAAACGCTGAGACAAGAATTTGTGAATAAAATATAGTTACGAAAATGAATTACAAATTAAGAACGCTTTAAAAACTAAGAAAGTGTTACAAGTAAGATGTGGAAGAAATGGCGAAACCTAGAGTTGATTGGAAACCCCTACAATCAGCCAATCAGAAGATCGACGAATGAATAAGTTATGATGAGTCACCAGCCTACACCATCTGAAACAAGGCATATATCAGTAAGAACAGAACCGAGAATCCAGTTCTTTCTGCTGATAATTCTGGATAAGATCAATGCTGATACACATTGGGGGTACGTAGGGGGCACTGATGGGGCTACAGCCCCTTCAGAAATTTTGAGAAAATTCAAAACTTTTCAAAATGAAAGCAGTAAGGAACTCGGGATAAACCAAAGTGGTAAATGCAAATTCGTTAAAATGACCCCAGATTTCCATTTTCGTCTTTGATGAACAATTTTAAAAAGGAATCATCGATTGATTAATTTGCTTTATTTCGCTTTTTGTGCCACTTTTGGCTAATTTTCGAAGATGGGAAAGAGTGATGATATGATGAAATTGATGAATGAACGCTCAACAAACATCCAAGCCGGGATTCGAACCCGGGAAGTCGTGTGAAGTGATCGACGTTTTTTCTTGACAACAAAGTTTCTGGGTTCGAATCCTGGTCTGAACATGGGCGCTTATTGCGAATCTCCCTTTATCAATTTCATGTAATCATAATTCATACTCATCGTCGCGATTAGCCTAAATTGAAGAAAAGCGACGACAAATAAGTAAAATAATGTATTTGTAGTTAGTTACAAACTTTAAAAACTACATAAAAAACATTTTGTATCAGAAACTGTATATTTCTATCAAAAAATATCTCCCAAAACACAAAAATTCCCCAACTTTCCCTCCAACGTCCACAAAATTTCCCTTCTCGAGGGAAGTTTTCCTCAGACAGGCAACACTGTCATCCAGCGTTCTTCGCATTCCCAACCCTTGCTTGCTCTCGGCCCCCCATTAACCTCCGAACAACTGTGATGCGAGTTTAACCAAATGTTCTATCACTGTTCGGAAATCTCTCTTTTTTCCCTATCTTTCTTTGCGCGGGAAACAGCGGGGGGGATGTTTCACTTTCACCCCCACTGTTGCAAAACGCGTTAATTACTGGAAGCGTTAAGTCATTAATGAGCTTTTTTCTATTCCTCCAGGCCAGTGGGAGGCAATTAAAAAAACAGCAGTCGTCGACGATATTGTATTATCGTTTAGTATGATTACACTTTTTGAGGCAAGTTTTAGGGATTTATTGTGAAATACAGGGTGTTCAGAAATTATTGGTCGATTTTGTAAGGCCGTAGTTTCACCAATAGTGAGCAGAAATACATAATACTACAACCATTTGAGAGGAATATTTGCTATTTCACACAGACCTTAAATGCATTCGATTTGGAAGGAGAGGTGTCCAACCGGTACTTCCACTCTCGCCAAATTTTCTCAAGCGTGTTTTGTGACGTTTGCGATGGGAGTCAGTGTGCGATTTCTGTCTGTTGGGTTTCATCAAACACAATGTTTACGTTCCTCAACTTCCGCAGACAGTGCCAGAATTGCGAAGGTGAATCGACATCGCCATTAAAAACGTCACACAAGACATGCTTGAGAAGATTTTGTGAGAATGGGTTAGAATGGAATCCTGTCCTGGCGCAAATGGGGGGGCACATCGAATGCATTTAAGGTCTGTATGAAACTACAACCTCTTTCAAATGGTTGTAGTATCATGTATTTCCGATCACTAGATCTCTGATTGTTATGTTCTAAAAAGTGTGCTTTGAGGTTCCTAAAATAGGCTCTAAAAATCCTAAAATAGGTTTTAAAAACATTAAATTAGGTTCTCAAAACCTTAAATTAGGCTCGAAATATCCTGAAATAGGTTGCAAAAAGGCTCAATTTGGTACGAAATTCCTGAAAAATACTGATTAGATACAATCGTTAAAAACAAAATTTCACAACAACCGTAATAACCAAATATTAATTTTCTAAACAAATTTTCATTTCTTTATATAATTTTCAAAATTATCTACAAATTATTATAATACTGCAGTTGTGCTGTTAGAAAAAGCTACTTGTTGATATGAAAAATTAATTACGTATGTATAATTTGCTGTACAATATCAGGATGGCTACTCACTTGGAATTCCTTGAATTCCGGAAATTTCACGTGAATTATTGGCACCGGAAATTATGCGTGAATTATCGGCTCTGGAAATTATTCATGAATTTTGGCAAGACATGAAATAAGGTACAAGCGGATGTTTTCTCTATTCCATTTTTTCTCCGTAGACGTGGAAAATTGCAACTTTTAGTAATCCATATATCATTAAATTTTTACATGTTTATAAATGCCCTGAGGCATTTTCTCTCAGTTTAGCTTTTATTTCATTCATTTGTTTGAGGATGAAAAAGAAAGCTACACAGAAAATAAAACAAAATTTTCTCAATCCGTTTACTTTGTTAGTGTATTTTACACAATCTATCTGACAAACGGAAGAGTATTACAAAATAATATATCTTGACCTTGATTAGGTAAATTTTTTGTTACATTGGAATCATACAAACCCTTTATATTGTCAATATTTTCGTGTATGGAAGGGAGGGTGTGAGTCGGTATTACGTAAGGTTGGAATAGAGAAAACATCTGCTTGTATGCTTGATTTTTTGGAAAGTTCACCTTGAAAACCAGGAATTATACTTGAATTTTATCATGGTCCTAGTGACCACCATAAATCTTTTTGCGTTATCCACACTCAAACTCCACCTTTTGTCTATGAGGGTTATATCATGTGCTGAAAATTATCTTTCAACAGATACATAGTCAGTAGTGCTAATTTGAATGCTGAAATATTACCGTGAGTTCATTTCGATCTTCAGCCGAGAGATCGGGAGAAGCGTGGCGGGCGGCGCTGGCGGAGATGCCGACATTTGCGGCGCCCGGTTATTTTTATGGACATATGCAGACATTTATATAAATATTGCAAAACGAGCACTAACCTGTGTTATAAGAGTACGGTTTTTATTTTAATAGCTTAGTGGCTGTATGTGCTGATGATTCTGACACGCACATCTCCTGTGAAACACGACGTAGAGGTTTGTTTGGAGAACGTTCTAACGCTGCATCAATTTCATCGAGTTTTGCTTCGGTTAGAATCCGTGTTTTTTGCTTAGATGTTTTAAAATTTAACGATCCAGTTTCTCGTAATTTAAGGACAAGATGTGTAACCGTATCTCTATGTGGAGGTGAAACGCCTGGGAATTTCTGTACAAATTGCCTACACACGTCTCGACACGAGTCTGTTTTCATGTAAGTGTCATACATAAAAATTCTTTGTTCTAACGTGAACCTTGCGGCTGGCATTCTAATCGTCTCACTGACACGTCACACATACACTATACAATAACACAAACAAGTAACGGCAAGTAACCAAGAATAACACTCTTGCGCACAGTACGAAATTAACATGCTCTTTGTTTGCATCTGCTCGCCACTATATTCACAGCTCTGTCTTCATCTAGTCGCGAAGGAACAAAAAACTCGAGCTCGGAGATTTCGGATTGCAAGGAAGCTCACGAACACCATTGACTTTTAACGGTTTCGTCTGCAGCGTAATCTTGATACAGTGTTGCACATTCGAAACCTCCAAACGATCCCCATCGACACAAAACTCTTTCAAAGATATAAACTTAAGCAGGAAGTTACTGGTCAAAACTATGATTAAAATGTTTCATTATCTGTGGCTCTTAACATCGTTTCTAAAGCGTGTTTATTTGTGTATATAAGGGCAGAACTTGGATGAATTACAGAAGAACTCTTGCGTGTTATAACACAGGTTAGTGCTCGTTTTGCAATATTTATATAAATGTCTGCATATGTACATAAAAATAAGTGGGCATTGCAGGCCGCAAATGTCGGCATCTCCGTCAGCGCCGCCCGCCATGTTTCTCCCGATCTCTCGGCTGAAGATCGAAATGAACGCACGGTACTTAGTAAGGCGTGAATGCCAAAAAGGGCCAAACTGACGCGAAAGGGAGCAAGACCACACAGATCAGACGTTTGCACTTGGGACTGTGCAGGAAGTAGAGACCATTGGGTGCCAAAACTGAGAATGGGGAGGAGAGGGGGGGGGGGCAGGGACAGTTTACTTTATCTTATTAGGCAAGGCTTAGCATTTAGAGTCTATAGTGCAGGTGTAAAAAGTAGGGGGAATTGTCCCCTTTCGCCGCCACTGTCTGCAGGTAACAGTGACGTCAGACATTTTTGTTTTGTTTAAAGCTTTGATAAACATCATACACTTGGAGGGAGGGAAATCGACAGAAAAAATGTTTCAAACACGCCAGTCATTGAATTATTTTGCCACTAAACATAGTAAACAAATACCTCTGTGAAATATAAAAATCCTGTAAAACCTACAAAAAATATAAAAACCTAAAAAAGGTTTAATTTAGGCACATAAACGTAAAATAGGTTCTAACAAGCAAACTAGGTTATTTTAGGCACTATAAAACTTAGTCAGTTGTTTCGTTTTTTAATGAAACGCTGATATAACTTGTTATTTCTTATTTACCTGCAAAGGACAAAATAGGTTAAAAACCTAACATCCGAGGTCTAGTGATAACTACAGGTAAAAATATGGCCTTACAAAATCGGCCAATAATTTCTGAACTCCGGCTTTCGGAAAGTACGAACGGTGATGAACGGCACTGGTGTTTGGAAGTAACCAGTTACAAGTAACAGTTGCTTTTTTTTTAAAAAAAAAAAAATCTGCATGATGTGTATATTAACGTTAGTAGAATAGAGCTCTATCAGCCTCGTTCGGATTGGTGGCTTTCACATGACCTTGGCACGTGTTCTCCCGCTGTCTCAAGGTCCTCTATTGACGCAATGGATTTTTGAGTACATTGCTTGTCTGAGAGTTTCAAATGGAATCGATGGCTGACACAAATGATTACACAATTAAGTAGTAGTAATTGTTGTTGTTGTTGATTTGGTGTTTTAAGTCCACTTTATGCACAGTATGGTTAATCAGAACTGGACGCTACCACTGCGCTATTGGGAGGCCACAATTGAGTAGCGTTTGGTCGCCACTGTGTGGGTCCACGAGCAATAAAGTGACAGAACATTAATTAAAAAATGCCATTGGCAACATCGTTGCGCGATTTAGGGAAAAGAAAATTCACATTTTTTCGAAGAAAGTAAGCCCATCCAACTCACTGCAGTGGTCACAATGGTAATCCACTAGTATATTTTCACGTGCTACTGGACCTTGGTAACACTATTGACCTTCCTGGAACACTCCAGGAACAGCTATGATCGTGTAGTCGTTATTTGAAATTTATCCATTGTTGACTTGTTATTAGAGCTCATTATGCGAATGCCTTACCGACGAGGAATGCTGACTGCGATGCTGACGTCGTTATCTTTCGGACTCGCGACTTCATGAAACCTAAGACTGGGTACTCGCGTCCTTGCTGACTAATCAAAACCAACCCCCTAAAGAAGTTTCTATAAAATCACCCACATCTACTAAATCCTCACCCCACACAACCCTATCATCTATAACCACTCAAACCATTAACTGTTCTGGATTTCAGAATGGTTGCCATACGTATTTACTGGGTGAGTCTGTTAAAAGAGGCCCCGTGGAAAATGTGCTCCTTGCGTGTAGGCAACCCTGGTACACCGAAGAGAAGAGAGGGGTAGAGAACAGTCCAGGATATCGGTGCCAAGCAGTTTCGACATGACATAGAGGGGGATTGAAAAGAAAGTGTCCAGTAGTGACCTTGAGGCAGGCGGCGTGCAGGTCAGTTGAGTGTACTTGAGCGGCGAGGAAAGTTGTGTGTGGTGCGGTGGGTCAGCATGGTGTTAACGTTGCAGCAGCGTATCTTTGTTGTCGAGGTGTATGCACGCCTCGGTTCTTGGAAACAGTGTGCAGATTTGTTTACGACGGAGTTCGCGGTGAATGGAGTTCCAGCGAAAGCCCCAACCAAATCAGTAATGCAAAAAACTGATTGCAAAATGGCGGGAAACCGGATCCGTGCTGAATAGGCCAAAAGTGCTTCCAAAGACTGTCCCCACTGAGGCAAAGGTGGGCGACGCAGCGCAGCTAATGATACGCAGTTCACGAAAATCATCTCGGCGTTTGGCACAACAGTTGCAGGTGTCCCAGTCAACCGCTATGCGGATCCTGAAGCAGGACTTGAACTTGCACGTATTCAAAGTTACCGTGATGCATCAGGTGCGGGATGTGGACAAGGCAGCTCGGGTGCAGTTTTGTGCGTGGTTTCTGTCCAATATTGCTCCGGAGGTGCTGCAGGACGGTTACTTGTTCATTTCCGATGAAGCATGGTTCCATCTGTCAGGCTACATAAACTCCCAGAACATGCGACATTGGTCAGGTGACAACCCACACATGTTCATGGAGGTTCCACTGCGCACCCAGAAACTCGGTGTCTGGTGTACCGTGTCGTCACGCCGCATCATTCCCGTGTTTTTCCATGAGACTGTGAACGGCTCCTTACATCAGTAACATATTCAACGTGTTTGTTGAACAATGGACTGAGGATGAGCGAAGGAACGCTTACTTTCAGCAGGATGGAGCCACGGTGCATACAGCACGCTCATTGAGTCAGTGTTCCCGCCTGATCGCGTCAACAGGCGTGGCACGAACCAACCTTGGCCACCTCGTTCTCCAGATTTATCACCCTGTGATTTCTTCTTGTGGGGAGCTCTAAAGGGACAGGTGTATAGCAACAACCCTCACACACTCGAATAACTCCAGAGCAACATCATCAAAGCTATCCAGGCCATCCCGCAGGATGTCCTCTACCGTGCTTTTCAGAGCTTGTGGTATCGTCTGCACACGTGCCTCGAGGTCAACGGAGGACATTTCCAGCACCTCCTCTAGGTAGGTTGTTGTCACACTGTACTGTATTTAAAGAAGAGATGTTTCTCATTTACGTTTATGTCAAGTTGTCTAAACTGCTTGGCACCGATATCCTGGTCTGTTCTCTGCCCCGCTTTTCTCTTCGGCGTACCAGGGTTGCCTACATGCAAGGAGCACATTTTCCACGGGGCCTCTTTTAACAGACTCACCCAGTATAACATACCCAAAATATCAACAGTTGCATAACTAAAAGTAAACCACAAACTAACATAAAAAACTCAACATTAAACTACATTACTAATAGTTTAACTAATTACCAAAAAAACTAAAATCCTTAAATAAATTTAAAAAAAATACTTTGCCAAAGACCTGTTCCGGTCACCAGAATGGGTCAATACAATAATATAAATTTGAAGTTACCAATGTATGTATAGAATACTATACTTTTTCATATTTTTATATTTATGTATTATGTATTAAATTGAAAATAAAGATCTAAAGAAAGAGAATAAAAAGGCGGGCGAACCGTTCAATTCAGGAAACTGACGTCCTGGCTTAGTTAAAGGTACCAGGACATTAAGCACATACCCTCGAATATATGCGGGTGGTTTCTTCCTTAGTCATTATTTTTTGTTTTTAGAGCTCATATCTCAATTGAGCACAATAGTGATCCACGCGATCAATGACGGGAGTATTTTAGGATACGTAGTATTTGTATACGTATGCAACAAGTACGTGTTTCCTCAGGCCTCCTTGATGTCGTAGTGGTATCGTCGTCGCCTTGTAATCAAGGGGGTCCCGGGTTCAATACCCGGTAGAAGCACATAGTGGTTCGTATCCCACTTTAAACTGTAGGTCCAGTCCCGATTAGCCTTACTGTGCATGAAGTGGACTTAAAACACCAGCTCAAGTGCATAAAGTAGACTTAAAACACCAACTCAAGTGCATAAAGTGGACTTAAACCACCAACTCAAGTGCATAAAGTGGATAAAATACCAACTCAAGTGCATAAAGTGGACTTAAAACACCAACTCAAGTGCATAAAGTGGACTTAAAACACCAACTCAAGTGCATAAAGTGGACTTAAAACACCAACTCAAGTGCATAAAGTGGACTTAAACCACCAACTCAAGTGCATAAAGTGGACTTAAAACACCAACTCAAGTGCATAAAGTGGACTTAAAACCAACTCAAGTGCATAAAGTGGACTTAAAACACCAATTCAAGTGAAAAAATATAAATATGCTGACCAAGGCAGTAATTTATTTTATTAAAAACATAAACTAAACGTAACGTTTCAACCTTCTAGCAAGGTCTTCATCGGACTCTGTATCAAGTACAAAAGTAACAAAATACCAAAAATAGGGCATTATATATACACAAAACATTACTCCCTCCAGACTATTAGAAAGTTGTTTTGGAACTTTCTAGCAGGTGGCTTTCACTTGTGAACTGAACTTTCACCTAAAAGGCTAAAAATATATGCTTCCATATAGAATGTGGTTGGGCTTTATATCTCACGCTCTTTTTCCTTCATTTTCTTCCTTCTCCTCTCCTCTTTCTCTCTTGTCCTTTCCACTCTTTCTAACACTTCCTTCCATTCTTTGTTTAATTTCAGTCCCCCATTCCAGTTCATTGTGTCTTCTTCACCTTTCTTCTCTATTTCCTTGGCTTCATTTCAATGAACTGGAATGGGGGACTGAAATTAAACAAAGAATGGAAGAAAGTGTTAGAAAGAGTGGAAAGGACAAGAGAGAAAGAGGAGAGGAGAAGGAAGAAAATGAAGGAAAAAGAGCGTGAGATAAAGAGTCGAACCACATTCTATATGGAAGCATATATTTTTAGCCTTTTAGGTGAAAGTTCAGTTCACAAGTGAAAGCCACCTGCTAGAAAGTTCCAAAACATCTTTCTAATAGTCTGGAGGGAGTAATGTTTTGTGTATATATAATGCCCTATTTTTGGTATTTTGTTACTTTTGTACTTGATACAGAGTCCGATGAAGACCTTGCTAGAAGGTTGAAACGTTACGTTTAGATTATGTTTTTAGTAAAATAAATTACTGCCTTGGTCAGCATATTTATATTTTTTCATAATCATGGAAACAAGGCTTAATGGTGTTACCAATTCAAGTGCATAAAGTGGACTGAAAACACCAACTCAAGTAAGTGTTTCTAAAATATGTTATAAATATATGTAGTGGGTTTGTCCAGACCACCAAAAACCTATTTTTGGGGAAAGAAAATAACAAAAGGACGATTCTAAGATATGTGTATTTGTTTGGTTTCATCACATCCAAATGTAATCCACTAGATTTAGAATGTTCTCCCTACTGTAATGTGTTGAGTGAAGTAACTTATGATTTTTTGTGATTTGTTTGTTAAGTGAACTTGAAAAAGGACATTCTCGCTGTAAAACCAGATAAATTTTGACTAAGAATGGGTAAAAACGATAATATTCTATGGATCACAATAGTGATCCACGCGACCAATAACGAGAGTTCTTTTTCCTCGCGACCACTGCAATGGTAATGATCTGGACCGGAATGACAGCAATACATTTGTTTGTTCAGCATATTTTTACTGGTTCTATTGATAATGTTAGTTATCTCCACCAGCTTGTGGCTCACCTGGTGATGAAAATTTGAACAATTTTCCTTTTTCGTGAGCACTCGCTTCCCTATGGTCTCCATACCAAGTTTCACCACAATCTGATGCTTCAAACGGGCTCCAGAGGGCTTTGAATACGGCAACCTGAATGGTTGTGATCCAGTACATGGAATAGAATTTTAAAAGTAATGAAAATACAAAAAAACACACGTCTGTGCAAAAAAAAACTCTCTCTCAATGAACAAAGAAAGGCCTTACGGACTCACCACCGATCGCATTGATGAAATTATGAATGGGTGGCAAAGCGCTGACGTCAAATGTTTTTGGGCGTGGGTTGATTCAGTTCTTTTTCCTAGAACCACACGGCAAGGCAATCAGTTGGAAATATAATATTGACAGTGTTAATAGTATGGATTCAGGGCAGATAAACCTGTAAAGTGGGAGTGAGTGGCATGTTATGCCGAGAAGATTTTTGACCCCGGCTTCAGCATAGCGTCACTCCTGCAGCCGATTGATTGGCGATTAACTATTATATTGGAGCTGTTAGCACGAGTTTAGACGCATCTTTCGACGGTAAATCCACCAATCAGAATCGAACAATATGGACTAAAGCTCGCCCGCAAACAGAACATGCATAATGGTATAACTTGACAAGTTAAAAAACATGACGCTGCAATCCATTGTTTGCGCACCTCACATCACATTTCCCCATTCCATTGTCTGCGGCGACGTTGGTTCGCAGTGTTGCAGCCTGGAGGGAGCGGAATCGTCTGAGAATTTTCAACGAAATTTGAATGTGAAAGGCATGAATTAGTATCCCGTCACCTACGCTACCTATTGATTGCGCCAAATTCTAAATACATTTTGATATTTTCCCTTTAAACCTTAAATGAATTAAGTTATATTAGGGATATTTCTTACTAGCATAAGAAATGTATGAAATAAAACGATAGAAAAATGAAAAATATATAAACGATAGAACTGAGCTCATCTTCTAAATGTTTTCCAGTTCTCCTTCTTCAGTTTCACTCTCCCACTCAACCGAGTCTGTGTCTAACGATGAATCTGTGTCCGTGTCTAAATCGGCTTCACCAAGTCTAATTATCAGTTCATCTACACGCTCGTCCATAAGTCCATCTCTTTCAACAAAGTAAGAATCTTCCAGCCAAGAGTAAAGAGCATGAAAATTTCAATGCTTTAGAAAATAACACAGGCAAGCGTGTTATCAGATTGCCTTCTCGTAGTGATTGTTGTACGATAAACAAACGAACCACCACCTCACTCGGTTAAAAAAAAACACAAGAAAAAACAGACCACTGCTCGATGTCGCATTCAGAAAATGAAGTCATTCGCCCTGTAGTTTCTCTTCGTTATAAACCTTAACGCACGTGCGTAATACTACAGTTTATGATCGGCGCACCGCACGCATTTTTAAAGGCCGGATTAAATAAAATGAGCCACTGATATAATAAGAGCCTGCATGCCATCACGCTAAACAGTGAAAACCGTTTGTCATATTTGTTTTAGCTTAATTTTGCTGAGTTGGCACCACTCGTAGTCTCAAGGCCAGACCAGTACGTAGAAGAGTGGTGGGGAGGATGACGTAATAGGAAGTGCTCCGCAGCGATCTGCGCATATCGGGACTTAACTTGTCAGGCTATATTATGTGGGTATTGTTTTTTTTAACCTTACAAATAACATTTACCGTTGCGGGATCTCTATGTGTGAAGAAGAACTTGTCTGCTGCGTTCAATCGATGCATTTTAGCACGGAACAGCAGTTTTCATCCATTTCTTTGTGTATTGTGTTGAACCAAAAGTGCATTAAGAGCAGTACATGGACTTTAATGTGTTACTGGAGTCAGAAATTATACATATTTGTGTAAATTCACACATTTCTGGTTCTGTGTGTAGAGTTATTGACGAGACTGGATCATATAGTATACAACCAGATTTCTTTGATGCTCAAACCTAATGAAATTGCCAGATAGTATGTGGTTATTGCAATGACATCCAAAAGAGTTGTTCGCTTTTCAGAGCATTTACTGGCTGACTGAATAAAATGCCCTCTGTTCAGATTATCACGTGCTCACATCTGGCACAGATGCTTAACAATTTGGTTTCGACTGGAAAGCTGAAACCATAAAGGTGGTTATGGTTTCGACATGGGGAAAACGGTTTCGGCAGGGAAAGAGAGGTTTCAGCAAGAGGGAAAGGTTTCCTCAAGGGAGAAAGGTTTCGGAACGGGGGGAAACGGTTTCTGCAGTGAAGGAAAGGTTTCAGCAGGGTAAGAACACTTTCGGCAGGGTAAAGAGATTAAAAAAACTTCTTTTTTAGGGAGAATTTCGACAGGGGGAAAGGGTTTCGACAGAGGAAAAATATTTCGTCACGGGAAAAGAGATTTCGGCAGGCGAAAAAATCATTCTAAAAGTGTCTTCAGGGAGGAAAGAGTTTCAGCAGAGGAAAAATATTTTGGCAGGAGAAAAGAAGTTTCAGCGGAAGAAAAGAAGTTTCGTCAGAAATACGGTATGCGCCAAAATATACAGTACTGAAACTCGCGCACCTCGAACGCTCATGTGCGTTTGCCGATGGGACATAGCTCCAGCCGCTCGTGTTCTCAGTAGTGAAAAGGAAGTTATAACTCGCTAATAGTGTGTATGTAGTGTTTCTTTCAGGATAAATAAACTCACAGATGACAACAATGTAATGTTCGTCTTTTAATTTCAGTACTGTATATTTTGGCGCATACTGTACTTCATTAGCACACAATTTCCCTTTTCTTACTCTGTGCCTGACGAAATCGAAACACAAAAACGAAATACATTCCATGTCTTAAACCTGTGGAGGGCAAGGTACAAGTACAGCGCCTTGAATAACGTATAGTGTGGAAAATGACCCAAGAAACTGGTTCCCGCGACTGATGCGAACATAGATGGCAGTGCGATCAGAATCGGTGCTAATTTTCTTATGAAAGTAATGCGGCTTTGTTAGTTTTTGGAAAATATTGTGTAGATTTCTTCGTCTTGAAAGGCGGTACGTGAATTGATGGAAACAGTTATATTTGTGGAGTGATTTGCAGTCACGAAATGGCATTAATTTGGAAAGAAAAGTAAAATAAAATTAATAAATAACATGCGTAACACAAGAAGAAACATCGCAATGTGATTCCGGACGTCAGGTCTTGGACTGCGTATTAGAGTTTATTTTTCTATGTTATTAGAATATAAATAGTATCCTGAGAGATGTTTCATACCGAGGCGACAAACCACAAGTGTCGCTTGAAAGCGAGCAGTCGGTAATCAATGCAGCCTTTCGAACCGTAGGGACACAAGCTCTAACTGCGCCGTTTCCTCAAGGAGATTTTAGACCAAAGCCACACGCGACAAACGATACGAGGATTTCACACCAAAGCGACAAGGGTCCTTCGGTTGAAGGCTACTTTCATACCGAAGCGACACATGTTGCTTGGAAAGGAGCCAATCAAGAGCAACATTTCACATCGTAGCGGCATGACGGGAAGCACAGGCCAGCGTTCGGTTGGTGAAATCCTCAAGCGATAAGTGTCGCGTGCCGTTTGTCGCTTTGCTGTGCAATCTCACTAAAGCAAGACACTCATTGCATCGCGTATGCGCGAACAACAAACCACGGCAAAATGTTGCAAGCTATTGAGGAAATGGCCCAGTTTGAGCGACGCAGAAGCGACAAAGCGACAGTGTGAACATCCCGTGTCGCTTGTCCCATTGGTTTGAAAGTTGCCTTACACTCATGTCGATGGCACTAAGAAAGTTTTTTTTGGGGTTTCCCCTTGTCGTTTCATGCAATCATCATTATCATCATCGCCGCGATTAGTTTAAGGCGGAAGAAAAGAGACAGTAAACATCAAAAATACAAATGCTTCAGTGTGTATATCTTTAAAAGAAATGATGATGATGATAATAATAATGAACCTAATTCATACACAAGAGCATTCCACGCGTATTTTTTCTCCCGTATTATTAACGATAGTATGACGATAACAGGACGTGGTCGACTGTCTAGAATGTTCGTTAATATCTTCGCGACCACTGTACCAAATATCATAGCAATTATCACATTCATAGAAATGCTTCATGTAAAAGAATGAGACGTTGCAGCGAAAACTCCATTTACTTCCATTATAAGCAGACGAATACCAAGCACCGGGTCCAACACCAGCGCCTCTAGCGGATCATTTTCGAGTGGAACCAACCAGAGAGCGCAGAACAGTGCCGTTTTCCACACTACGTTATTCAAGGCGCTGTAGTACAAGTTTACTCAGCAAACAAGTGAGCAGCGCTTATTTGGCCGTCAAGTAGCTGAGCGATCTCGTCTAGCGCGCAGATACTCGACGTCACGATCGAGCAAGAACGAGCTTTGCGAAGTCGTCAAGGTCGACGCACGAGCTACAGGAACCCGTCCTTGAACACCCATGGCAACGGCAGTCGTTAGGGAGCAAATTACTTTTTGGCAGTTTGCGTCATCGTCGCCGAACGATTCTGCCAAGTAACCTCTCCCCACTCAGCTCCTCTGACACGAAGACATCTCTGCAGAGACTTTGACGTTCGACGCTGCATAATAGCAGACGACGCCACGTAATCTTATTTGCGAGAACGACCTGGTCTCATGAACAAACAGAAAAGTTGTTAACGGCAACTTTAGATTCTCAGAATCCCCCCCTACACACTTTCAAAAAAAATCCCTATCTTTTTTTTATTAGTATTTTCCGGTAGAGAAAATTTCTCTTTTATAAACAACGCTCTCGAGTTTGAAAAAAAAAGTTAGGAAAGTCTTCTCTTCTCTCTTCCAGAGAGAATCGGGCATCGTTTCTTTTTTGTCCCCTTTTTTTACCCCCTGGATATTCACGACAATAGCTACGCCAAGGGCTGGGTGTCTGTGATTACAGCCAAACTCCTGAAGTCTGAAAGAAGCTTAAATCTGAAGCAAACAAACATAATATCTGCACTTTTGCCTAAGGGCTAGATGAACAGTCGTTCGGAGATTGCGTCGCATTTATACCCAAGAAACTTAGCTACTCTGTACTTCTATTTGTGACTCAAGTTTCTAAGAATTTTTAAATTTTAAATTGTCATCTTTTCATCCTCCTCCCCGCACGTCGAGCTTGGGGGAAAAATATTTTGTTTTAAGCCACTTCTGAACTAAACAGGATAAAGTTGGATTAAAACGACAGCCAGCATCTCCGCCGGCAATCGAACCCGGTACCCCCAGAGGAAATATCGATTTTTTTTGGAGCGAATTTACAATATAGAGAAAGTCTCCAATTTTTTTAATTTTCGGTTTACTAACTAATTTTGACCTCCTAATCACGAATCTGTTGTTAGAAATCGGCGGCGAAGTCGGAAATTTGAAAAAAAAAAATTTTTTTAAAATTTTTATGAAGGTTTATATCCGTAGTTTTACGAACGAAATTTTATAAGTTTTACAAACGAAATGTTATAACTATGCTTGCCTAACCTAACTTAACCTAACCGAACCTTCCGTGAATGGTTTTTGGGCTAATAATCACTTTGAATACGGAATTCGTAGTTTTGTAGCACGTAAATGACAAACAATGTTTCACAAAACATGCCATTTTTCCTAAAATCAGCGGTGGACTATTTGCGTATTTTTACAAACGAAATATTATAACTATGCTTGCCTAACATATCTAAAGCTAACCTAACATTACCTGAAATGGTTATCCGTGAATGATTTGTGAACCAATGATCACTTTCAATTAGAAATTTATAGTTTTGTAGCACGTAACTGACCAACAACGTTTCATCAATACAGGAGACGCCATACTTTCCTGAAATCAACGTTAAAGCACTGTTGCCAAACTTACCTGTAGTTGTCCGTATATGCTAAATTGAACGAAAGGAGTGCTAATGGAACCTAACCTAACAGGCCTAACCTAACCTAGTAGGCATACCTCGTCCCCGTGATGGTTCGTGGGGCTATGTCACGTTAATAATTTTCTCTCCCGCCTAAATTATCACTTTCAACGACCAATGCTCTGAACAGTGTGGCAACGCTGTAGACGGCGCAAGGAATTTCGAACGTCATTTGTTCTGACATGGAAGATGGAGCCCGTGTTTCTTTATGGATAATTATCGCGGTAATTAACAACGTTATTTTACAACTTCTACAAATAAATATACAATTTTAACACGCGACCCCCGTCTCGTAACTCGAGATACCTCTCTAGGAGTGCATAAGAAGTAAGTATAAGAAGTATGAAGTGAATTAGAGACTTTCTTTATATTGTACATTCTAGCCTTTTTTTTTTTTAATTTGCACGTCTTCATTGAAGTTTTCCGATTTTTTTTCCTCAGTCACTCCGGACAAATGCTTGCAGGGTACCTCTAAGAAGGACACGAACGTTTCGTTTCTTTCTGTTGCTCGCTCATGATCCCTATCGCTGTCAACCTAATGGTTCAGACCAGTAGCGTATTTATGAATTAATTTCGATGACTATATTTTGTCTAGTGCAATGTAGTTCGCGAAATTTTCAACTGCATTTTAAACCTCTAGAACGTCAAGACAATATTCTACGGAATTCAGAAGTGCTGCTAACTGTATTTTTTTAATACACATATTCAGGGAAGGGACTCAAGCCCCATATAAACCACTTAAATACGCCACAGGTCAAAACAACTTCTTTTCTCTATGCTATAAAAATCGAAAGAAAAACACGGAAAATATTTCTGCAAAGGTAATCCCGTTTTAAAGGAAACAACTTTACGAGTAAGTATAACATTGTTGTATGCTCAAATGAATATCTATTAATATAATTGACTTTATAATAAGTCCTAGCGATTAAATTATCTATTAACCTTACATTTTGTAACGAACCTGAGCGTTTAGGTTTTATATTTGTAAGATATTAAGATTTTAAAATGGTTGTTACTTCAAATAATGTGCAAGCTGTCACAGACAACTATAGTTAGATTGATACAGTTGTGGTTGGAACTTGTGTATATGTTTAGAAATACGTCATAATCTGTTCGTGTTGACGTCACTTTCTCATCTCAGCAGAGGAAGTGAACCCACCTGAATGTTTTCTCCTGACGACAGACCGAGTTGAAAAACATGTGAAGGTGAGAAATCAAGAGAAACGTCGGAAACGTGGTAACGGTTAATGGAATGCTTGAATAGTGTAATTGGTAATTAATTTCGTTTCATTCTAGCTATACTCGGAAATAATAATTAAGTACAGAAACTTTCGTGTATTTACGTTCGTCTTGTCCAACGTTAATTATACAGGGTGTTTCTAAAGGTCGTTTACAACGCTTGGGAGGTGATTCCTCACACGAAAACAAAACAAGCAAGAAGTCTAAGTTCCATTTTTACGACTGAGGCTTCGTTTCCGAGATAGGAGCCTCGCAAAAGGTGAAAAAGTGAAATTCACACCTGACTGGGACGAATACTATAACAGATAGAGAGGCGGTTCCAAGGGAATCATAAAGGAATCGTATGTGCTCAGTCTGGAAGTCACTATGAAAAGTTCACTGCACGCATGCGCAATGGAGTTCTCAAAGGAATTGGGGATTTCCAGCAAGAACAATGCATGTAACGCAGCAAGAAGGACCGTGACAATGAGAAATGCGTTAAAGACAACACATCCCGACCTCAAACATCAAAACATGAGCACCGAACACAAAATCCGAAAAGTTGAGCACGGTTGCATACCCCAGTTACACTCGAGGAATGAACGAATCATGTCATGTGGCATACGAGAGACACATTACTCCACCAGGAGGAGGGAAAGAAAAACACAATATCAGATGATTGCGACAACGTGTATTTTTACACGCGACAACTACGTAATATCCCCCCCCCACACACACAACAAACAACAAATACTACAATATCTTACGCACAGACAGTCCGTGTCACTGTACACCAACTGAAGATGTCACTTTCACCACACAAAGGAGGTGGGGAGCAATACCAAAAGTGTTCGCACGCGATCATTGTGACGTAAAAGAGACCAGTTTTGGAAGCGCTGCACAGGCAAGTCTGGCTCTCGTAGTCTACGTTTGACCTTCATGACTGCTGTTCCCGCGAGAGGAGCTCGAAGGGTTGGTTCTCTCCGGCAGTCGTTCCAGTCGTGTTGCAGGTGCTGGGATATGATCAGCAGTTCGCTCGAGGTTGTCATACGCATTGAAGAGTACTAGTATGTTGTATTGAAAGACGTTGACGTGGTGGAGTGGGCAAGTCAAGTATCGCAACAATTGGTCTGTGGTGTTCGTACGGTGATACGGCCAATTTGTGCAGTGTGCCAGTGTTAAACAAAAACAATACTTTACAGTTCCAGCTCCCTATTACACAGATGGCTGCGTATACGACCCAGCAGCTAGCAGACATGCATCTCATGTATGGGGAGGCACGTGGTAATAGCCGTGAGGCAAGGCGTCTTTATGGAGAACGCTTTCCACATAGACGTTTACCGTCTCACACCTTCTTTCAGGTAGTGGACAGTCGACTGCGTGAAACAGGGTCAGTGTTACCACCGCGGCAAGAAGTTGGAAGACCCCGAAGTGTACGCACATATCAGTTTGCAGAAGATGTGTTGACAGCGGTAGCAGAACATCCTGGCACCAGTACGCGAGTGCTCGCTCGGGCACGAAACACGTCTCATGTGAATGTTTGGCGAGTGTTGTCAGAGGAAGAAATGCACCCTTTTAAACTGCAGAAAGTACAAGAACTGTTACCTCGTGACTTTCGCCCTCGTATGGAGTTTTGCCAATGGTTGTTGCATCAGCTGGACACAAACCCTCACTTCGGGGCAAACGTATTGTGGACAGATGAAGCCATTTTCACCAGGATGGATGTCTTCAATAGTAGAAACAGTCATGTATGGGACTTTGACAACCCACAAGCACTTTTTGTGGCCCATCACCAGCACAGGTTTTCAGTGAATGTGTGGTGCGGGATAGTACATGATCATTTAATTGGACCATACATTCTCCCTGTTCGCCTGAATGGTCGCACGTATCATGCATGTCTTAGTGAGGTTCTGCCTGAACTGTTGGAGACCGTATCTTTGGCACTGCGGCAAGGAATGTGGTACCAACACGATGGTGCACCAGCTCATTTCGATTGTAATGTACGACATTTCCTGCATGACGTGTTTCGCAATAGGTTCATTGGTAGGGATGAGCCTGTGCCTTGGCCACCGAGGTCGCCAGATCTCAACCCTCTCGATTTTTTCTTCTGGGTAGAAATGAAAACCCTCGTATACGACACACCTGTCACATCAGCTGAGGACCTCGTTGCTCGCATCAACGTCGCCGCCGCGACGGTAGCAGATACACCTGGCTTGTTTGCTCGTACTCGACAATCCTTGATTCGTCGCTGTCATCTCTGCGTAGAAGTAAACGGCAGACATTTTGAAAACCGTCTGTGATTATTGCCCTCGGCAAATACCAGTGAGAACACTCTTGGTATTGCTCCCCACCTCCTTTGTGTGGTGAAAGTGACATCTTCAGTTGGTGTACAGTGACACGGACTGTCTGTGCGTAAGATATTGTAGCATTTGTTGTTTGTTGTGTGTGTGGGGGGGGATATTACGTAGTTGTCGCGTGTAAAAATACACGTTGTCGCAATCATCTGATATTGTGTTTTTCTTTCCCTCCTCCTGGTGGAGTAATGTGTCTCTCGTATGCCACATGACATGATTCGTTCATTCCTCGCGTGTAACTGGGGTATGCAACCGTGCTCAACTTTTCGGATTTTGTGTTCGGTGCTCATGTTTTGATGTTTAAGGTCGGGATGTGTTGTCTTTAACGCATTTCTCATTGTCACGGTCCTTCTTGCTGCGTTACATGCATTGTTCTTGCTGGAAATCCCCAATTCCTTTGAGGACTCCATTGCGCATGCGTGCAGTGAACTTTTCATAGTGACTTCCAGACTGAGCACATACGATTCCTTTATGAATCCCTTGGAACCGCCTCTCTATCTGTTATAGTATTCGTCCCAGTCAGGTGTGACGTTCACTTTGTCACCTTTTGCGAGGCTCCTATCTCGGAAACGAAGCCTCAGTCGTAAAAATGTAACTTAGACTTTTTGCTTGTTTTCGTGTGAGGAATCACCTCCCAAGCGTTGTAAACGACCTTTAGAAACACCCTGTATATGTAAGTGTGTTTAGTGATTGTGATGTGACATTATGAGAGATAAGTGATTATAATACTGCGTTTAACTTTGAATACCGTGTTGTGTTTCTTTTCTACCCAGCAAGCCCCGATGAGTGATAAAGAGTCTCATGTTCCCGACACAAGGAGCAGCGGACTAACTTTGTGACGACTGGTGTCCAAGTGGAGTACGTTGCAATTTTCAGTACTTTCATACCGTAACGAATTATAGAATTATACTTTCTCTAGAAGCTTCAATCTGACCGAGGGTCATTCACTTGTTTTCACTAGCTGTCTACTCCTCTGAGGTATTTTAATTATGCAGAGTCAAGTGTGTACAGACTTCCTGAAACATTGGAGTGACAGGAAGCTAACAGGTAAACAGGTAGCAATCTGCTAACAGAATAGGAAGAATAAACTTGAAGAATCGGCGTGGAGGAAGTCTCCACTGAGAGACAATGAGAGGAGAAGGCAGGCTTGTTAGGAAACACACTTTTGGAATTGACTTGAGACAGTCAGGAGCACTTTTGAGAGTCTTGGAAGGTGAGTAGTCAGCCTGACTTAGGTTGAGATGGAAGGAGAAGCCTAGAGAGAGTCAGTATTATTTTACACTTCGATCTTTGGATTTGGTCATCGATCTTCTAACTGTAGACAGGTAGTTATCCTAAACCGTACAATGTACGATTCAGGTTTAAAAGTTCTAAAAACCAAAGAGTGACTGTTTGTCATTTCAGTTTGTTTTAGTTAGTGCATCTTGTTTCAGGATTACCTCTTGCTGCTTAGCATCATGTCCTCATGACAAGTGCTCTCACCATCTGAGGATGAATGATAATTAAACTACATCACCCATAAATCAATTGGGAGTGGCAGGTTCGATCCCGTCATTCGTAAGAATGATACGATACTATGATTTAAGCATACACAGTCCGTCCAGTAGGAAAGGTGACTGATTTTTTTGCCATGGAACCACCAGTGCCATCTATAGAGAAGTATATGTACTACGTAGCGACACATTTCGACTTTCTTCCGGCAAAGTTGCAAAGCACTAGCGTCGACGGTCGACGCATACGGATCTCGTGACTGACAGTACCTGCTGAACGTCGGTCGGAAACGGAGCAATGTGCTAACATTAAATTCTGTTTCAAATTGGGTAAAAGTGCAACAGAGTCGTTTCAAATGATTCAAACTGTTTACGGTATTGAGGCATTGAGCCGTAAGAACGTGTTTAAGTGGTATGCAAGATTTTGTGATGGTCCAGGGTCCAGGCTCTCCAAAAACCGAAGAAAGTGCGCATGCAGAAGAACAGAATGAAAATCCTGCTCACGGTTTTCTTCGATTCCAAAGGCATCATCCACAAGGAATTCACTCCAGACGGTCACACAGTGAACACTGAGTATTACTTGGGTATTTTGCATCGTCTATTGGGCAGGATTCGTAGAGTTCGGCCTGAATATCGGGAACAGGGCTTATGGTCTCTGTTGCACGACAATGCACCCGTGCACAAGAGCAGGTTGGTACGCCAGTTTTTGGCCAAAAAAGGGATAGTGGAGCTCAATCAGCCCCATATTCTCCAGATTTAGCTCCATGCGACGTCTGGCTATTTCCAAAACTGAAATTGGCGTTGAAAGGAAGGCGTTTCGACACCATTCCAGACATCCAAAAGGCTTCGACCGCGATTTTGGAGGCAATTCCAAAACAGGAGTACCAAGACTGCTTCACAAAGTTCTACAACAGCTTCAGTGCATGTATTGACTCAAAAGGTGTCTATTTTGAATAAACGTTATTGTAAACAACCAGTCCACAACGTCTTATCTTTCATTTCTCATTAGTCACCTTTCCCACTGGACGTACTGTGTATATCAATGAATGTAAAATATTTTTTTAAAATTAATTTGAAGAGTTTTGTCATTATGAGAATAGTAATCAATGATAATTCTTTCTTGCTGTGCAGGAAAAGGCTCGCTCTTTCGACATTTGAATTGTTTTGTGAAAACAATTTCTTCTGAAGTTAAACTAAGAATAGAATTCGTTACTTACTGGCAGACAATTATCGTGCGTCCACCAGGGATGTTGAGAGAGTAAGTTCCGTTAGGCTTCAAAGAAAGAATGCCGCTAATTATTATGTCAGAATCTTTGTAGTATATACTTCTTACTGATTATGTTACTATCGTTGATAGGGTAATTTTCTGACAAGAACACATGCGCCTAGATCTTTGCGAGCAGCCGCCATACAATTTGATCGGCGTTGCTGCCTGATTGAGCATGTGCAGTTAAGACTGTAGCACTTGACTAAGCAACGTTCACTATTACAGATTGATTGTGTGGCGGTGGCGTGTGTGTTCAAGTCAATCGAAACACCTGTCGAATGCGAGGTCTGTAGTTTGGTTTTGAAAGCTAGGAATGTCTACTTACTTGTCCAGCACTACAGTTCTGGATGAACCTTGCCCTCCCCAATTACAGCTCTCCATTCTTCTCTATCCTTTGCAGCATTTCTCCAATTTCTAACTCTTAGGGTTTTCAGATCACTCTCCACTTCATCTAGCCAGCGGTTACGTGGTCTTCCTCTTTTTCTTCTGACTTCCATCTTGGTACCGTGCAAAGCTATTGGTATCCTTCCTTCCTGCATTCTCTCAACATGACCAATCCATCTTAATCGATTTGAATTTACAAATCTCACAATATCTTCCTTTTCTATTTCCATGTTGTTGCGTATTCTCCAGATATTTCCATCTTTGACAGGTCCATAAAATCTTCGTATTATTTTTCTTTCAAATACACGTAGTTTGTTGGCATCTTCGGCACTAATATTCCAACTTTCTGAGCAATATACTACCATTGCTGGGAATGTGTATCCGAGCGAAATCCATCGTCAAATTCGCGAAATGCGTGGGGAATATGTGATGGACCACATCCCGTAGCATAGTTAGGAGATGGGTCCATCTGCACGTACAGACTGAAAAACAAAGTACGGAATCAGCGTTACTTCTCTATATTCCTCTTATACAAGTGTGCGTCACACACATATACATACACAGATTGAGAGAGAGAGAGAGAGAGAGAGAGAGAGAGAGACGAAAGGTTGAGGAAAGAAAATAAATGCATATGATCCTATACGAAAAGTGTAGCTAGTATCCGAAAGAAGGAAGAAAGAAGAATAGAAAAAAGGAGAGGCAGGCAGGGAAAAAATAAGAGAGGTAAAAATATAGAAAAGAGAGTGTTAAAATAAAAATATATAACATAGAGATGTTTAACAGAGAGGGAGAGAAAGAGATGAATAGAAGGAAGGAAGCTGGAGAGGCAGAGAGAGAAGAGGATATAGAAGGAAAAATGGGGAAGGGATAGAAAACATAGCAGGTTCGAGAGAGAGAGAATTGGATAGAAAAAGAGAAGGAAAGAGAGAGGAGCGAAAGATGGATAGAAAAAGAGGTGAAAAGGAAGAGAAAGACAGAGGTGTACAGAAAATAAAAGAGGGAGAGATAAAGATAAAGCAGATTGATTGATTTGTTGTTCTAAGCCAACTTTATACACAGAGAGGTTAATCGGGACTGAACCTACAGTTTAAAGTGGGATCCGAAGCACTGTGCAATGTGCAAGAGAAAACAGAAAGACGGAGTAGAGAGAGAGAGAGATATGGAGAAAGAGATGACGGGATAGGGAGAGAAAGACAATGAAACAGACGGACAGAGTATAGAGAGATGTAGTAGATGGAGAGAGAGAGAGAAAGAAAGAAAGAAACAGACTGGGTAGAGATAGAGAGGGAGAAAGGGTATAGAGATGGAGAGAGAAGTCAAAAAGAAACAAAGAACAACACAGATGTCAGAGAAACAAGCAGAGAAGAAGATAAATTAATTAACGTTTTTTTTTTAAAATTGATTAGGTCTTGTTTGATTCTGATTCCATACGAAAGATCTACCAAGAATTAATTTGCAATTTATTTGTCCATTCCGTAAGTCTAAAAATTAATTCTTGTGTGCGTCTGTTTATACGCATTTAAACAATCTTCAAGCACAAAATAATTGTAAAGCCAACTTCTTATTAATTTTTTAGGGACGTTATTTGTTACTGGGTTACTTAAAGAAAATACTTACTTTCCTAACTGAGAAGCTGTAAGTTACACTTTTGGAAATTATCTTTCAAGAACGTCTCTTGAAACGATATGAAGGCCGTTTCTGCTCCTTGGAAATAATCTGGCCAGAGTACAGAGCTTCCTTCTCCAAGCCTCGCGAAACTAATTGCAAAGTTTATTGAAGTTATTTGCTTAACAAATGTCAAGGGTCCCCGTTTAAATTATTCAGTTTGAATGCTGCATTTTGGTGGCGACGAGTTGCGAGAGTCGAGACGTTGCTGCATGGAGGCTGGAAGTCACCACAAGTCAATGAAACTTTGGTGATTTCAGGGTTGCCAGACGTAGGATTTTTTTTTGTTTTGTTTTGTTTCATGAAAGTGCGATGCAGCGTTTTAAAACAGTAATAGTTCAGAACAGACACTGCCAGTTGTACGATATACAAACCAAGTGAATGTAAATTTATGGTACACGAAACCGCAATCTGTAGAGTCTCAAAATACACGGTGTGGCAGAAAAACCTGATCATTATTAAAATGATATAACACAGTAAATAAATAGAGATCGTCTTTGTTCATGTGCTAGCCTTACAGCCATATGCCATTATTATTGAAAAAAATGATTTACGCCAATATTAAGTGCGGGAAATAAAAACTTGCAAATGGCGATTCATCAATGGAAACGCGGTGCGTTGCGTTCCACGGCTCCATGGTGACTTAAATGGCAACAAAAGACATGCCGAAGATGCCTCGCGGTCGCTACCTCGATGTCACCTCCATGATGACACAAACGCATTGATTTAAATGGGTAAGTGCATGCCGGGAGATATACGCTACATCGCGACCTGGAGGTCGACCGCGATGGTGAATAGTGACCGCGGTGATGAACAACAGAGTATGTTTTTACTTAGATGTCAAGCGGAAGCATCGCTGACGCTCGTGTTCTTATTGGTTCTCCCAAGGTCACGAAGCTCTGAACAGAATACTATCTTCATTTGTTCAGAATTTCGTCTGCAAATGATTGTGTGTGTTTCTGATGCTCGAGAGCAGTGTTGCCACATGAAGGGAAATTTCCCTTTTGCAGGGAAATTCGGACTGAAGTTCTAGGGAAAAGGGAATTTCGATGAAAAATATTACAATTTCAGGGAAACTTTTAAGACTTCTGACTCTATATTATTACAGTTTATGTCAAATTCCAGTTTCATATTAACATTTTTATTTTTTTCTGATCCTTCTTATTTCTGCTCCCTTGAATATAAACCCGTATCTATTTATATTTCTCTTAAGTTTATTGTACGTCGCTTTTCTGTATCTTCGGATAATTGTAACGATTAGAATTAACGATTTAATGGATTCCTGGAACATCTGACCAGAAAACGATGAAGCTAACATGTATGTGAAAAATGTGAGCAACATTTCTTTATTCATACGATCATGGACCAACGGAAATTTTACTACTACTACCACTGCTAATAATAATAATAATAATAATAATAATAATTATTATTATTATTATTATTATATTTGTTTAGGTGAAGGGAAAAAATGGTCCAAAAAGGGAAATTGTGACCTCAGATTGTGGCAACCCTGCTCGAGAGGGAAGACAGTAGAACGAACGAACGAACGTGTTTGTTTTTCCTGCAGTGTTGAATTTGATCATGAAAGACATATTAATAGAACTAGTGAGAAATGTTCCAGCAATATGGGATAAGACGCATAAACAACATGATAATAGGCACGTTTTAAATAGAGAGAATGGAAGAAAATAGCAACTCAAATGGGAATGTCAGGTTATCGTTATCTTCACTGTCACTGGAGTACATGGTTTAACTACACTTGAATTTACAAAATCAACTGAAAAAAGAACTCAAACACGCACATATTAATTTCGCACGCGTAACAGCAATGTTTCTTAAGACGAACTCTTTTTATTTACTGTGTTATATCATTTTAAAATTATCCGGTTTTCCTGTCACACCCTGTATAAGAAGCATATGTAACATGTCACTTCATAAACGTTTGAAGTTTACAGATGTCATGAGGTACATACATTTTCTTAAAACATTTTTGTGCTTTAAACCTTGTGTCGATGTCGCGTTGTAATCAAGGGGTCCAGGGTTAGAGAAGCACAGAGCGGTTCAGATCCTGTTTTAAACAATCCCGATTAGCCTCTCTGTGTATGTCGACATGAAAATAACTTTGAACTCGTGTTGATGCAACGGAATCTCGAATAGCGAAATTTGATCTTGAATGTTTGCAACAACGCCGCACAAGTTAGCGCATGCCACTATTGCATTAATTTTGCAGTTACGATAAACAAAATATATGGCATGCATATGAAAGAATCAATTAGATACCAGCTTGCTATGTCTCAAGATCCATAGTAGAGTAATACTGAATTAGGTAAAATTTCCACGTCATACAAGGTCTGGAACTGTCTCATCTCGATACCATGCCTACAGCCTAAGATACAACTCCGTATGAACTACACAACGAACGGTCATGTATAATAAGAGTTTATATGATTATTAAGTGTTTATACTTTATGACAATAGAGGTCTGAGTTTTAATTTTAGTTCTCTAATATGAAACAAGGAGCAAATATACAGGATTTTCAAATTGAATAATTTTTGTAGTAATACATTTTGTACTGTTAGATGGCGCTTAACATGAAATCAAATATTTTTGTAAGTATTTTGGAGAACTTAGATTTCATACAACACGCGGATAATTATATTCATGACATAAAGTTACTACTTAATTTTTTTCCAATTGAGTCAGAATAATTTAACTTCTTATTTAACCTTTACAACTATTTTCAATCACTCAATGAAAAGTTGATACATTTAAATTTAATAAGGTAAATAAGTTTAGAGTTTTATCTGATTTCATTTTAGCTGATCAGCCTTCACCTCTATGTAAGACAAATGAAACGAGTAACGAGAAACATATCTTTGAAACAAAGTTGCTTCTGTGGCAGTGTTGAATTAACGGGGGGTGCCGGGGATTACCCCCCCAGAAAAAGAAAATTATCCCCGGGAAAATAAAATAATTTCTATCCCTGCCAGGGATGTTTTCGTCCGCGTTCAAAGAAAATGCAATTGAAAGGATATAGTATATCGTTTCGTAACTACGTAACAAACACAATGGAAAAATCATATGTGTTCATTAAAGGTCCAATCATCAAAGATTCCCCTGCAGAAAAGTATGCAGCTTTGTGGATTAAAGGAGGACATAATTCAATTCTGCAACTGACTAAACTCACCGAGCCGACACAACAGCAGGGTACTTTCCACTTAAGTTTTCATGGTATATTTTACATGTATTTAAGTGTTCGCAAGAAAACATATAAGTATATGTTAACATATAAGGTTAGGTGAACATGAATTAAGTTTGAACTCGGCAATAGAACTTGGCTCAAGTTTTCGGTGTTCCTAGTTCGTTATCTCTTTTTGTGAATGAATTTAGGTTATCTTTGGATGTAAATATACTGTTTCATAAATATTATCATAAGAATTAATAACCTAGATTAGAAGATTCTAAGGGTCTTAGAACCGCAAGGCAATGGTTTAGTTTACTGACTGGGAACATGTACATATTATTTGCATACCCGAAAAAACCTCTCTCCCGAAATGAAATAACAAACACGCCAATAAGTGGGAATATCCCCCCCGCCCCAAAGCAAAAAGCTTAATGCTCACAGTGCTCTGTATGTTAGTGCTACTCAACAATTGTAAGTAGTATCAATTGGAATGTTTACTAGGATTTTGTACAAGCACATTTCCTTCCCTTGGCACGCACAGGGCAAACGAACTTCAACATAAGAAAATTCCACGAACTCTCTTCCTCTTCTCGGCAGATTTGGTTACGATATCAAAAACTTATGTGGTCATTCCAAAGATTGGTTACAATATGAAGAATTTATATGTTGTTTCCCCCCCCCCCCCAAGATTTTGTTACGGAATGAAGCATGTATGTAGTTTTTCCATGGTTTGGTCATGGTCTCAAGACAATAAGTGGCTATTATAAAATTTGTTGACGGTATCAATAATGTATGTGGCTAGCATACGGTCTGGTTATGTTGCTATTGTAACTTTTGGTTATGGTATCAAGAATGTATCTACATTAGAGTACTGTATGGGACCACATTCACTCGCTCAAACTCATTTGAGTGTCCCACGCTTGAGCGTTTACAATGGAATATCATTTCAATCTGGCAATAATCATGTAAAATATCCATCCTGGCAGTTTCAGCCCACAATCATCTATTTCATTTTCATATATTATTGTATTAGTAAGGTAGACTAAACTAAATTTCAACATGGAGATAATGACAATTTGACAAGTCATCTAGCGTCGTTCGTGCGAACTATTTGGCGCTCGAGCGAAATTCTCTCGCTGCAGCACTCTAATCTACAGATATTCCAACGTTCGGTTACGCCATCAAGAATACATGTGGTTATTTCAAGGCTTGCGTCTCGAAAGCACCGTGGAATAGTTGGTTACTTTACCGGATTTGTAGAAACATCACAGGTCTGTCATATGTTTAATCAAAAATAAATAATACACTAAAGTTGCTGACCGATTAGTGATTTTCTTTTAGCTCAGTTCTCAGTCTCAGGAAGACCCTGATATAGGGTGGGAACGTAGCGTGTTTAGCGTTTTTGGTTTGTGTTACCAAAAAGAAATTTGTTCACCTGAGGACGAGAGAAGATTCTTGAAAGGCAGTGTTAGTTAAGTACAGTTAAACGCACCAGGAAATGGATATTGTCCATCAGTAACATTCAGAGAATTATGTGATCAAGGAATTTCTAGATTCCCGGTGGAGGCACACAGTGGTTCGGATCACACTTTTAGCTGTATGTCAAGTTTCAATTAACCTATTTGTGCATAATGTGGACCCGTGGTGGCGCCAGACTTTCTGTGGGCCACCGGAAGACTTTGAAACAATACGTAATATGATATTGACAATTCATATTGTTATTAAGCCGTCCAAACAAATAGGCCTATGAATTATCCAATAATGGGAAGTTTAAATATAAGAGTAAGACATATACATATTTAAATGCTGCATTCAAAATGTGTTCAAGTTTAAATTCATACCTCCGTAGTAGTAACGGAGGCACTATAGATCCATGAGTCAGCGGAAAATGACACTTCCGGTGTTATTGAATATCCGCTGACTTTGTTCACATCAGGATCACTGACTCTGTTGCATAAATTGTTGACCTTGAAGACATCGATCGATGAACGCCGTGTCGAGGTAGAGGTGGGTAATGGCACCTACTACCCCAGTAATATAGGAGATCCTGGGTTCGAATCTTCATCAGAATCTATACAGTTTCATTGTATTTTAACACAGCCCCTTCTGAAGTCAACGTAAAGCAAACTTTCATTTAACTCTGACCTTTGTTAGTGCAAGGATTATGGCCGTGGAAGAAATTTCGCTAGTTGCCAATAATTCCCCGTTGACTGGCAACACTTGTTTCAGCTGTTATCAAGACCCAATTTTATTTTCCTTTCAGTCCTGATGTTTCCTCCTCCGAGTTACCAACAAACAAAGGGAATCCCGGAGGCAGGGGCTTGTCAAATATTAAAGCCGTTGTTTCAAAGTTGCATAAATATTCCATCGAGGTAAGGTGCAGGCTGTTCATTGTTCCTTGGGAAAATTTAATTTGTGATTACGCAGAAGTTTAGCGGCGAAAGAGGCGATGTATAATTGAAAATTGAATTTCTACAAAATGAAAACAGCTATCTTCTTGTTCTGGTCTATTATATAACGGATGGAAGTCTCGAATTAAAGTACTGTTCCACCTTTTCCCGTTCGCTTTTTCTCTCTCCGGAAAGCAACAATGCTTTCAAACTTCCTGGTTTTTGGGAAACAGAAAATTGGAATGTTTTTTTGAGAATTAGTGAGGAATTGACGACAAAGATGAATACATGAAGGAAAAGGGAAATTCTCTGCTCTACCCAAGATTTGAACAAACGTTACCAGTGCCGGATAAAGCAGTGTATAAGTGGGTGCCATAAACCACCCAAGATAAGAAGTAAGAAAACCGATATACAAGAAAGTAAGGCGAAGCACGGAGGTGAGCCCCTCCAGAATCTTCGAGAAATCATAATATTCAAATGAAGGTTTTAAAGAACTCTGAGAATAGTAAGTGAAAAATGCAACCCCTTCCTCAAAATGATCACCGATTACTATTTTTGTTTTCGAACAACTTTTAAAACAAAGATTAAAAGTGGCAATTTCGAAATATTTCATGGTGTATCCTACCTGTAACGCATATTCTTGATATCCTCCTTTAGAATTCGAGCCCTCTTCGAAAAAAGCATTGAACTTACTGCTGAAAAAAGATGAGAAACACATTTTAAGGTCACATCTCAGACACACAAGGATTTGTCTATCAAAATATATTATCATGCATTACCTAACCTAACCTAACCTAAAAACATTAAAAAAGGTAAAGTGCTCCCCTGTGCTTATCACCACGCCATGAAGGCGTATAGGGGGTGTGGGAGTAACGCCCCACACTTTCTTGATCCGGTCGTGAGTGGGGGTGATGTGATCAGCATCACGCCCCTGACCGCCTTTACCCCCCAGGGTTTCTCCCAGGTTCCCATGTTATTCGACGCTGGGTGGGCGCCGGGGCCGCTTTCATCGTTAGAAAAGTTCCCGGATTTGAACCGGCCGGGGATCGAACCCGGGACCTTGAGCATGGTAGTCAGACGCGTTACCGACTTTTTTTTAACAAACTTTTATTTTATCAGCATATATACAAAATAGATCTGCTTTCTTATATAAATTCTGTTAAAAGTATTGTATAGAATTTTTAACATAGTAAGTAATATAGTAAGAGTCTATCTGATACAAGATTTTTGGCGTAAACATGCAGTTGTACCTGTAATACAAATATACGTTTCTTCATATATAAAATACCTGTTTACACTTTCACACCACAAGTATACAATTATTGTCGTCTAAACAACACTGAGGTAGTTTCCAAAATACTCATACATTTTTGGATATTGTAGAATTTTCCGTCTGGTTCTTTTTAAATACTGTGTGAACAAAATGCAATTGCTCTCATACTTTTTACAAAATACATAATATATTGTATTAGCTATTAACCAAATTACTGCATTGTTTTTCTTTTCTGGAAAATACTTGAAATCTGGTCTTGTACACATCGACGGTTGAAAGTACTGGGGTGCTGTTCGACATATTTGTCCTAGATATGTCGTTAGGCATTTCCAAATTCCCTGTACTCCATTACATGTTACTATTCTATGTTCAGTGGTGTCTATCTCTCCACATATGTGGCATTTATTAGTTGTTTGTCTCTTGATATTATGTAAGCGTTCATTAGTTGGTATAATATCATGTATTACATTGTACCAAACACTATACACTGATGTATCCAGAAATTTCTTATTTAAATTTTTCCAAATATTTTGCCATCTGTTATTGGGAAAATGTTTTTCAATGCGGTGAGTCGGTATCTGCAACTTTTTGTGAAACAGTGTATATAAGTATTGAGAGAGTTCTACATCTTCACCTTTTGGCGGAAGCACCACATAACTGAATTCTTGCATCAAACTTCGGAGATATAACGGTCCTTTTTTCAATCTACCTAGATCTGGCGGGTTTTGGGGTGGAAATTCCTCCGTCCATAACTGTATCCATAATGATGTAATGGAGTCTTCAATGCCATATGCCATAGAGCGTGTAGGATCTTGCCAGGAATAGGGATTTGCATTTTATCTCAATATTTGTGAGCTCCAATCCTCCTTTTAGTTTCATTTGCCATAGATTTGATAGTGGTATTCGAAAAAAATGTCCATACCACATAAACTAACCAATTGCTGAATTCATTATTCTGAGGTATTTTTGATTGATTGGGATCACTTGGGCCGTATAGTTTAATTTACTAAACATATATGTTTGCAAAAACCACACCCGTTGTATCATGTTCAACTGTCTGCTGCGCATTTGATAACATTGTATGCGAATGTCTCTCGCTATATTTTGCCAATTGGATTCTAACATTTGTTCCTCGTCCTTGTGAAAAATTATTCCTAATATTTTAATTTCCTGTACATATGGTATCCCTATATCTGGATATTTTTGATCCCATGTGCCAAAGGGTAGCGCCTTTGATTTTTCCATATTTATTTTGGCCCCACTAGCACGGCAGTATATATGCCATCATTTTTTGCATTTGCTCGTTTGTGGTGATACAAGCAGATAGATCATCTGCGAAAGCAAACACTTGGTTTTCTTTAAAGGCGTGTATCCCGTCGGGAGTAGTTTTCCTGGTATATTGCAGCAAAGGATCCAGGGTTAACGCAAACAAAAGCATACTTAGTGGACATCCTTGCCGAATTGATCTTGTTATCTTTATTGGGGACGACAGAAATCCATTCACCATTATCTGGGATGTTGCCTGTTGATAGAAACCTTTCAAAACATTAATAAATTTATCACTGACTCTATATGCCTTTAGCACCTCAAACAGGTAGTCATGCGACACTAAATCAAACGCTTTTTTGAAATCAAAAGCAAGCACACATGCATCAAGTTTCTGCACCCTATAATAGGATATCAGATCGCGAATCCCTCCAAATGCACTGAATATGTTATGCTTTTTGCCAATGCATGTTTGCTTCTCGCTGAGTATCCGTGGTAAAATTAACTTTAATTTATTTGCTAAGATCTTTGCCATTAATTTATAGTCACAATTTAGTAATGTTATTGGTCTGTAGTCGTCTACTTGTTTTGCGTGGGATTTTTTCGGTATCAATATGATGATGCCTTCATTTTGTACAACTTTTCCATTTTTAAAGGCATCTTGTATGATTTTGATTAGTTCATATTTTATAATCTCAAAAAACTGCAAATAAAACTTGTAACCAATACCATCTTTTCCTGGTGCTCCTTTAAGGTTGCATGTTCGTAATGCTTCATATACTTCTTCTATTGTTACTTCAGTATCTAAAAGTTGTCTATCCTCTTCTTTCAAACCATTAGTTATAGATTTCAGTATTGTCTCTCTTGCTTCTGATTCCCCCTCCCCTGTCTGATAAAGCTCCCCATAATAGTCATAAAATGTCCGCATGATTCCTGGCTGACTCACATGCGATTATCCACCTGAATCCACAAGATTGTTTATCATGAGTGTTTTTTGTTGTTTTTGCATCTGTACATAGTGATACATCGAAGTTCTTTCATCTTGAATTAAATTCTTGGAATTTGTTCTTATTGTTATGCCTTCCATTTGTTGCCTCTGGAGTGTTAAGATTTTGGCTTTATACTGCTGTATGGCTTGGTAATTTTTGGTGACATCTCTCCCTTGACATGCTTCGTGTAAACACTGGTAATATAAGTTGATCAATCCGTTTCTGTCTTTTGCATTTTCTTTTCCATACCAGCAGAAAAAAGTTTTTAATTTTGGTTTTACATATCGAACCCACCAGTCATTATGATTACTGTAATGCTTTTGTTGTTTACACCAGTCGGCCCATTTTTGTGCAAATATTTCATTGATATGTGGAAGCTCTAATAACTGTATATTTAGCTTCCAATATGAAGGACCCCTGACTAGTTTTGTTTCTTCCAGGTTAATTGCAATTTTTACTGCCATATGATCAGTAAAGGGCAATGCTTCTATGGATGTTATATTTTTTATTTGATCTGTATTTGTATATAACCTATCGATTCTCGATCCAGATTTATTATTAAAATATGTAAATATTATATCCTGTCTCTTCTGTAACCAAATATCTTTCAAATGCAATTCTTCAATTAATGTTGCAAGGGCTGGACTCTTTTGATAACCTCCTAAACAATCGCTGGGATTTAATACCTGATTAAAATCACCCCCAAGTATTATTTTAGATTCATTTAACGGTAGCAAATATAAAACGTCCTGATTATAAAATTCTTCACGTGACTGTCTATTTTGATTGACTGATGGGGCATAAATATTCACAAAAGTATAGTTGGTACTTTGAAAGCTAATGCCTCTCCCATCTACTAACGTTTTTACATTATTAATGGTTAGGCCGTTTCTAACAAGTGTTGCTGTCCCACGGCCATTGATACCAATATTAACTATGGCTTCGTAACCACATATTGATGGAAAGTCACACATACAAACTTCCTGCAAAAACAATACGTCTATGGAATGTACCCGTACAAATTCTTCTAACATTTTACATGCGAAAAGATTCCATTAATATTAATAGTACATATTCTAGTGATATATACCATTAATAAATGAATAATGTAGCACACAGTTAATAGTACTTTCCGATCGTCCCTCATAACTTTGAAAAAAAATTATACAAATAACAAATGAAATATCAAATTAAATTTCCCTTTTACTTCTTCTGTTCATTACTCTATTCATACCTCCTACCTCTCTCACTGATCTCCTCTTCGCTACTGTGTTCTCGCTACCTTTCGAAGTATTCTTCGTCCGTTTTTTTGCACCCATCTGCTGAGACTTTTTCCACTTTGACACTGAAGAGGCACTTTCGTCACTTTCTTCTTCTGTATTAAATTCACTTTCCAGCTCACAGTCTTTCGAAGGTCCCTTGTTCTCCTCTTTTTGGACGTTGTCCTTTGCCGCTGGGATGGGAGGAAGATCAACATTTTGTAGACCTTCCGACTTGTTTTGATTATTATCTGTTTGGAACTGATTGTTCACGTTCGAGGAACTCCCTTTTCCACTATTATATCGCTATAATTTCTCTCTCGATTTTTATTCACACGAAGTGTTGTTATCACATTGCCAGCTATCGTGTCCCTCTTTTCCACACGCCCTGCACGTTCTCGGCTGCCCGTCGTATATCACATGGCACTGATGAGATTTTACTGTAATGAACGACGGAATCGGTTTTTTTAGTTCCATTTTCACTATTCTCACCCCGTTGTAAACTTGATATTTAAAGTTTTCTGACCACGTTTCTTTGTCTATACATTCCACCTTCCCAAATTTCGTCATTTTTTCCTTCACACAGTCATCATCTAATTCTAGTGGTAAGTTAAACACTCTTACCGCTTTTCTTTCCCTCCCCGCATCGCTCAAAAGCACTTTTACAGTTTCACCATTATCATAACAAAAGTTTGTTTCCGGACCACATTTCTTTAATATTCGAGTCATTATTGCTTCTCTGATACATTTTACGAAAACACATCGAAAATGCGTACGTATTTGTATTCCCAAGATCTCATCTACGTGGAGTTGAAATTGTCCATGTATAAAGTCATGAATTTCTCGCGCCGACGGCCTCGGTGCCCCGAACGGAAAACGTATCTGGATGGTATTTTGTCTAATGATATTCATCTTTTTACTATTCTAAAGTACTTTTCCAATTCTACTTACTCGCCAGCCAACTGCACCAAACGCCACAAGCAACACGCACACGGCACTCCCGCTCGTTGTTTCCTGAAGGCAACTTTTCACTGACCTTCACGGAGCAACTAGTTTCCGCGTCCGCTCTCTCTGAAGGCTTCCATGGAACTCCTCCGACTGAGCCACCGCGGCCTCACCTAACGTAACTTAATATAACTCCGGATCCCATTGGCGTCCCATTCTTAAATTTTGTACAGTTATTGAGTAATATTGCATGTATGACATACATGTGTATATATATTTGAAAGAATGAAAATACCCGTTTTTGAGAAAATGTCTACCAAAGTTTCCTTACACCACCTTCAATTGTGTTTTTTCCTCACATAGGCATGCTTTCACGTAAAAGACTTAACAAGATGTTGAAAAAATTGTCAAAATCGCACATTTTCCTCCCCTGTAGATTCGGAAATACAAAAGATATGGATCTACAACTTTGCATATTTTCCTAC
Source organism: Lepisma saccharinum (assembly GCF_977018435.1). Taxonomy (NCBI): domain Eukaryota; kingdom Metazoa; phylum Arthropoda; class Insecta; order Zygentoma; family Lepismatidae; genus Lepisma; species Lepisma saccharinum. Next base: position 21,267,929 of record NC_139238.1, read on the forward strand.
TTCAGATGTCCCTTCCTGTATGCCAAACTTCAAATGAATCAAAAAATGTAAGGTTGTTGATATGACATGGAATGATCCTTTTCTCACTTTGACTTCCTGACTGCAGCCCATGTCGCTGCTTACAATACATTCTACGTATCATATAGGGCTTCCAACTGCGTAGTGGTCACGCCCTGATTCCAGAGTTCGATACCCGGTGGAGCCACATAGAGGTTCAGATCTCACTTTAAACTGTAGGTTCAGTCCGATTAGCCTATTTGTCAATCCAGCTTTTAAAGATGGCTCTATACAGTTATTATAACTTCCAATTAATTTTATGAAGTTTCACTTTATCTAATAAAGAGTAGTGAAGCATATATTTTACCTGTTCTAAATAATTCATAATTAATACGACTTTTATATAATATGAGCGAGCATCGTTGGAACTGGCATTTATTCCTCGGATGATTGATTGATTGAGTTGGCGTTTTAAGTCCACTTTATACACAGTAAGGCTAATCGGGACTGGACCTATAGTTTACAGTGGGATCCGAACCACTATGTGCATCCACCGGGTATCGAACCCGGGACCCCTTGATTAGAAAGCGATGACGCTACCACTGCGCCATCGGGGAGGCCCTATTCCTCGGATGACTACTGGTCTAGTATTGCATTTGATGGAAATCGATCGAAACGTTTCAAGATGACTTTATTAAGTAGTTATAATGTTCAGGGAGTTCGATAAAGCTTTACCACATTTATCTCATAAAGAATAGTGATAATTGAAGCTCTTTGACATATAGTACTTTAAATTTCGTAATAATCCACAAATACTGGAAATACTTTAGTATAAAAGAAGTCTAGGAGAAGGAGAGTAAAGTTCCCTAAGAAACTGGGGATCGAATCTGAGTGGTGTAGCTAATTCATCATTCATCCTCGATGATTGCATACTTGCTGCTCATGGAGAGCTTAAAGGTAACGTGCGAGAGGTGACAAGTACACATATGAATGGCAAACACAACACTTGAGTTTTATACCTTCGAAGACTGGATCGGCATGGTGAATGGAAATGCCGTCTCTCACTGTGTGGAAGTGCTTCCTCGAGGTGTCGAACTACGGACTGGTTAATAAACGAAGTGTTTGTTTGTGATGCTAGTCTGAATGCTCAGACTCCACTCTCCTTCTCCTAGAATTCTTAATCGTGATTCTGCACCCTCTGACTGATAGCTTAATACTGACTAATGACCTCTATCATCCAAGATATTTATTGTGATGGATTTTACTAAGTAATGCAGAGTCAGTCACCTGTGCCCTCTTCCTGAGTTTCACCTGTTTACATGTTTACGCCGTTGGTGACCAGGAAGAGCTTAGGTAATGTCTGACACTGCATTCCTGATTGTCAAGTTCCTGTCTGGAAAATGATACCTACTGTCTGGGATTTGGATGCTTTTAACTTTATCTGGATCTATCCTCACGCCTTCTCTGGAAATTACATGACCCAAGAACATGACTTCAGATTTTCCTAACTCAGTCTTTTTCAGTTTAACCGTCATCCCAGCATCACGCAAGCGCTCTAACACTAAACACACATGATTCACATGTTCATCAAAATTTGAATCAAAAATCAAAATATCATCCACATACGTTATACAGAAATGTGATACGTCACCTAAGACACAATTCATGGCGCTTGTGAAAGCTGATAATGATAATGATAAGACTGATACCAGTACTCGCAAGGTGGAATGTTGTGGTGATACGAAAGCTGACATCAGATTTGTTCAGTGCTATAAATGTCTTTCATGGTTTCACTTTTCTTGTCTTAAGTTGTCAGTTGTTCATTGGTCTATTTACTCTACTACGATAGAGAATTACTTTTGTAAATCTTGTGAACCTAGTTATAATCCATATGAATTGTCAGCTTACAAAGAGAGTATTAGTCCTAATTTTAACGATCTGCTAGAAACAATCAAGAGCACTCAGTTCGTGGTAGTTAATTCTACTAAAGAATTAAAATCTCAGCTTGAAGATTCCAACAAAGAATTAAAACCTCAGCTTGAAGCTACCAATAGAGAATTGAAATCTTCCAGTGAGGAATTAAAATCTCAGCTTGAAGCTTCCAATAGAGAATTGAAATCTTCCAGCGAAGAATTAAAATCTCAGCTTGAAGATTCCAACAAAGATTTAAAATCTCAGCTTGAAGCTTCCAATAGAGAATTGAAATCTTCCAGCGAAGAATTAAAATCTCAGCTTGAAGATTCCAACAAAGATTTAAAATCTCAGCTTGAAGCTTCCAATAGAGAATTGAAATCTTCCAGCGAGGAAAAAAATCTCAGCTTGAAGCTTCCAACGAAGAGTTGAAATCCAAAATGGAAGATTCGAATGTCGAATTACAGTCTAAAATAGAATCTATGAATTTTGATTATAAGCAGGTTAATAACCGTATAGACATGTTGGGTTCTGATGTAGCAATAAGAATCGAATCTTTAGCAGAAACGTGTGTAAGTTCAAATGCAGAATTAAACCAAGAGTTGCAAGAAAGCATGCGAAATTATGACTGTAAAATATCAGACATTCTTAGTATACAAGATCTTCGTGAGAAACAAATAAATGAAATTGAAGGTTCTTTGCCAGAAATATCACTAACTGACCTCTCTCAGTGTGGTGTGTTTGTGTTTATATTGTGTTATAGATGTGATGTGTTTGTGTGTGTCTTGTGTAGTAGTTGTGCTGTCTAATGTGTTTGTGTTCGTCTTGTGTAGTAATTGTGCTGTCTAATGTGTTTGTGTTTGTCTTATGTAGTAGTTCCTCCATTCATATTGGGGGTTAGGCGTAGAGCTGACAACTCTGCACTGTAAAAAAAAAAACATGTCAAGAATCAGCAATATAAGGCCATGGATGTTCCCAAGGTAAAATAATCCGGAGGTAAAATAGTCCCCCGTTCGGATCTCCGGGTGGGGACTACTTTGGGAGGTCCCTGGACTAAGGATAAGATCTACATTAGGAATAAGGATATTAAATTAGGCACCTGGAATGTTCTGAGCCTTTACCGGCCTGGGGCATTTCAGTGTACAGTTAATGAGATAGTTAAGTATAAATTAGATGTAGTAGCTGTCCAGGAAGTTAGGTGGCCAGGAGAAGGGAAATGTAAAACTAAAAATTATACTTTTTTCTATGGTGGTACTGAAAATCATAATTTTGGAACAGGCTTTTTCATAAATAATAGAATTATCTCGGCTCTTAAAACAGTAGAATTTATTAATGAAAGGATATCATATGCAGTTTTACAGGGTAGGTGGTGTAAAATTATTTTAATAAACATACATGCACCAACGGAAGATAAAGATGATAATACTAAAGATGATTTTTATACAGAATTAGAACAGGTCTTTGATAAATTTTCTCAGTATGATATGAAAATTCTGTTAGGTGACTGTAATGCACAGATTGGCAAAGAAGAGACATTTAAACCCACGATTGGTAAAGAAAGTCTTCATGAATTAAGTAATGATAATGGTATAAGATTGATTACTTTTGCAACCTCAAAGAATTTAATTGTGAAAAGTACCACTTTTAAACATAAAGATGTCCATAAATATACCTGGTCTTCTCCAGATGGTAAAATTCATAATCAGATAGATCATATTCTCATTGATAAGAGAAGGCATACTAATATAATTGACGTTCGTACACATAGAGGTGCTGACTGTGCCAGTGACCATTATTTAGTAATTGCTAAATTAAGAGAAAGACTCTCAGTGATAAATCATAAGCAACAAAATCTAAAAGTTATAAAATTTGATACAGGAAAGTTTACTGATAAAAGAATTAAGAAAGATTACCAAATTAAACTGTCAAATAGATTTGATGTTTTGCAGGATTTAAATGATGATGAAAATATAAATGAAACAGACGTAAATAAGAATTGGGAGCACATACGTAATGCAATAGAATCAGCAGCTAAAGAAAGTATAGGATACCATAAACCAAGAAAATGTAAGACATGGTTTGATAATGAATGTCATAATCTAATAGAAATAAGAAATCAGGCTAGACTTAGGTGGTTAAATAACTCGGATGATACAAATCTAAGCAATTATAATAGAATAAAGCGAGAAGTTAACCGCACGTTTAGAAGTAAAAAAAGAGATTACTTGAAGAGCAAAATTAACGAAATTGAAACAAACAGCAAAAATAAAAATATCAGAGATTTATATAAAGGTGTAAATGAATTTAGAAAGGGGTTTCAACCTAAAGTAAACTTGATAAAAGATAAAGACGGTGATTTTCTAGCTGACCCAAGCGATATTCTAAATAGATGGAAGAACTGCTTTAATGACCTTTTAAATGTCCATGTAGGAGATAAATCAGAAGTAAATGAAGTACACACAGCATAACCTTTAGTTCCAGAACCTAACTTGACTGAAGTTAAAGATGCTATTAAAAGGCTAAAGAATAACAAAGCACCTGGCATTGATCTAATACCAGCTGAGTTAATTAAATATGGTGGAAATTCATTAATATGTCAAATTCATAAATTATTTTTTTTAATATGGAATAAAGAAGAAATCCCTCAACAGTGGAAAGAATCCATAATTGTTCCAGTGTTTAAAAAAGGTGATAAAATGAACTGCAATAATTACCGTGGAATTTCTCTACTCTCAACAACATACAAAATATTATGTAACATTCTTCTAACAAGACTAACCCCATATGCTAATGAAATTATAGGTGATTATCAATGTGGATCTAAACGTAACAGATCAACTACAGATCAAATTTTTCACATCAGACAGACACTTGAGAAAAAGTGGGAATATAATCAAAATGTCCATCAGCTATTCATTGATTTCAAAAAAGCATATGATTCGGTCAAAAGAGATAAATTATATAATATATTAGTAGAGTTTGGAATACTTAAGTAGCTTGTTAGTATGATAAAAATATGCACCAGTGAAACAGAAAGTAAAATTCGTGTGGGTATTAATATGTCTGACAAATTTACAATTCATGATGGGTTAAAACAAGGAGATGCATTATCTCCATTGCTCTTTAATTTTGCCTTAGAATATGCAGTTAGGAAGGTAAAAGAAACTAAAGAAGGACTAAAATTAAATGGAATAACTCAGTTGTTAGCATATGCAGATGATGTAGACTTACTGGGGGATAATGTTAATACAATTAAGAATAATGCTAAAATATTTTTCAAAACTGCTAAAGAGATAGGTTTGGAAGTTAACAAAGAGAAAACTAAATATATGCTTACAGGCCGATACCAAGTGTTAGGTAATAATCAAAATCTAATTATTGATAACAACTCGTTTGAACCAGTTTCCAAATTCAAATACTTAGGAGTAATATTAACAAATGAAAATTATATTAAAGAGGAAATAAAAAGTAGGCTTAATTCAGGAAATGCATGTTAGAGTCCAGCGCAGATAATTCTGCCGTGCAATGCGCGACAGAACTAAAGAAGCAGTGTTGCTAATGGAGCAGATAGAAAAATCGCTGCGGTGCGCCGATGCACAGCTGTTACGTACAACAATAAAATTAGAGAATTCAGGTCTATCTAACGTTGAGTTTTAAACGTCATGCATTATACCAGGACTAGGATTAATATGTACTAACAAGTGGCTTTGTATGTAGCTACATACATATGGACTAAAAATTCGCAAAATATGAACTAACACATAAGTACAATTACCAAAAATTCTGCAAAGAAGACTTCTTCATACGATTCCTTATTTGAGTGATTTCAAACAAAATAAAAAAAAATATATACGTATATATTATTTTTCATTGCATTAATGCACTGGTGGCGTTCTAACTTTTCACTCCCAAAACCCGTATACACTGGTATGGAACTGCAACGGCAGATAATAACATGCCAACGTGTTAAACCGCTACAATTGCACCATAACACTCCTCCTCAAACAGTATTATTATTTCCTCTCTGAGATCTGTGACAGTCGGTTGCCTTTGTTGTACATTTACAAAGGATGCCGGCTTCGACAACAATAACAAGTACATATACTGCCACTAGATGATAAGCTGCGCGGCTTTTTCTTTTGTTATGAACCAGGGCCGGCGCTAGTCATTTTGCCTCCCTGGGAGGTGGCAGTAGATGCCGCTCTATTTCGACCCCCCCCCCCCCGGTCATTACGCAGCAACGGAAAATTGAAAATCAATATATTCCTAACTAAAACATCAAATATAAAATAAATAATGAGACTTCTTATGCTATTTCAATACTATTCAGCGCAAAAGAATATCTCGCTCGATCACAGTTTTCAATAGGCTTATTTTTTTCTTCTCTTCAAATTTTGCCGCTCGGTTCGCCCTCCCCTTCCGCCGGCCCTGCTATGAACTTGGTCACCCATCAAAGCATGGCAATTTTAACACAGAAAACAATATGTATCGCATTAAGCAGCAAAAATGACAGCCTCCTCTATGCAATTTCTACAAGAACACCTGCCGGAGCCAGAGTTGAATTGCTTAGAATTTCCCGAGCTTGGCTATGCAAGGTTTTTGATTTCAACTTCGACAGAACTGGAGGCATTATGGAATTTAACGTTCATTAGCAAACACACACTTTTACATACACACACGCAATACACGCACACAACGTCAAACCGGTCAAATACTTAGTATAAAATAAAAATATGGTGCTTCCAATCCAACAAAACTCACCGCCACTTTACCTGCTTTCCCCTTCCGTGACAGAAATAGTGCTTCATTATTACAGTTGGCAACACTAGTTACTAGCTAGCCAATGAACATGCACTGCATAAAAGAAGCAACGACTACGCCGTGCTATATTGCCACATTGCCGTCCCTGCTGACCGGTGGGAACCGCGAGCTGGAGCGCTGTTCAATTGTTTTCAATGAAGTTTGCGCGAGTGTGTCCAGGAATGGAATGACAATATGGCAACAATAGCGAAGGTTTTCGAGCAGGGTAGAACACGTGATGCTAAGAGAGAGGGAGACGAAACGAAAATTCGTTTCTACGCAACGGCAAATTTACGTGTGTGGCACTCTACTTCTCTCTTCATAAACTTTTGTCTTCTCGTTTAATATCTAAGAAACTAAAAGTTAAAATATACAAAACAGTAATTTTGCCTGTAGTATTATATGGATGTGAAACTTGGTCCCTCACATTGAAAGAGGAACACAAATTGAGAGTATTTGAAAATAAGATCCTTAGGAAAATCTTTGGACCTAAAAGGGATGAGGAGACAGGTGAGTGGAGAAGGTTACTTGTTTTGTTTCGAGGTTGGCAGACCTGTTCTTACCATTGTTGGCATCTGTCGTCATGCCGATTAATGTAGCCTCAATTGTTTTGACTCGTTCGTTGTGGTTTCCTTCCGAAAATCCTCGAATAATCCAGGAGCGTGAAATCCATCCATCCGCTGAGAACGACTGTGTGGTGTGGGTTTTGGCAGGTGGAGTGTGATCTTACACCCTGTGATTTCTTCTTATAGGGGTTTGTGAAATCACATGTGTACGCCCACAAACCACGAACCCTTTTGGAACTGAAGGGGGAAATCATGATGGTGATTGGAAGCATCGGGACAAGACATCTGTGAGAGGGTTATCAATAATTTTGTGGAGCGTATAAATGCATGCAGACTCAGTAGGGGTGAACATATGCCTGACATTGTCTTTCATACGTAAATGGGAGATGTTACTGTTTACATATATGTGAAATATAACTATTTTCATGGTATTTTCTCTAGTTTTATTTAATTTTCTAATTCGGCGTCCTATACGGAATTCTTCATTCTCTCTCTCTCTCTCTCTCTCTAGTTTACTTGTTCTAAATTATTCATAATTTATGCGACAGTTATGTAATACTGGTCGAATCGGGCTTGTATACCTCGGATGAATGGTCCAGTGTTACATTTGATGGAAATCTGTCCAAGCGTTTAAAGATAGAGTTCTTATAACATTTAAGGCATTTTATAAGCTAGACCATATTTAACCAGATAAACAGTAGTGATAAATGAAGCGCATTAATATACATTTAACCTGATCTAAAGCATCCATAACACGACTGTTATATAATACAAGCGAGTATTGTCTGAACTGGTCAAATGACTCAGGCATACAGCAAGCATCGAGCCAGTGGGTCCTGTGTGTAATTGAGATTAGCATTATTAATGCAGCCCATTGGCTCACGACATAATGTCGCCTAAACCTATTACAGACGTCCGTATAAGCACCATTGGAGCGTATCAACCGTCTACTTCAATGCTATGAAATTGGATCATGTGACACGCAGGCGGCCCCTCAGAGAGCGTTTAAAGAGTATTTTTTGGGACATTTTCCTATGTTATTCCAGACTCTCAACCCAGTTTTGGAAGAAGTGGGCAACGGTTACGCAATCAAGTGTCCGATCGAGCACAAAATTGCGTGGCATATATGCGTGCCTGCGGAGCTAATTGGGAGTGCGAGCGCGATATAACTGCGTATGTATGAGGACTTCTGAAGGGGGATGAGTACTGGGGGGAGGTGGGGATGGATTGGGCGAGATTTGGACAGTTCTCGGCGCTGAGTTTGTTGACCAAATGACGCGCGAAGGTCAACAAGCAGTCCGCGGTGTGCACGTACACGGTTACCTCGTTCGCTGACCAAACAGGCGGTGCTTCTGTTTTTAACCTCACCAGTGTTGCCAACTTGGATCTTTTTTAGCCAATTCTTGGACTTTCGAACTGTATGCTACCTTATGGATTCTAATTGTTCAGTACCTAAGTTACACCACCTCTAACAGAGTTATAACTTAGGTATTAGGTCACTCCCCGAAGGGCAGACCTTACATTCATTTGATTAATTCATGGAATTAGCTTAATTTAAGTCGCTTTTATGCCACTTTTGGCTAATCGCGAAGATAGTTGATGTGATGAAATTGATGAGATGACACAAAGAACACCCAAGCCGAGATTCGAACCTGGGACCTCACACTCACTCCCTGAAACAGTTTCAAGTTGGTTTTAAGTTCACTTTGTGCATAGATAAGAGTAATCGGGAGTGGACCTACAGTTTAAAGTGAGATCCGAAACACTATATGTCTCCACCGAGGTTAAAAACCGTGACACTTTCATACAAGGTCGGGGGTGCTCTCCGTAAGACTTGTGAGGGTAAAGGCGTATGAGGGAGTCGTGATTGATCTGTAAGGGTGGGGTTGTAGGAAGGAGGTAGCGTTGAGCCTGGAGGATGAGAGTGTATGGGGAGGGGGAGACCCTAAGTTAAGGTGACCAGACGGTACGTATTAGCCGGGACAGTCCCATTTTTCAGTCTGTCCTGATTCTTTTCAACGTAAAGTGGGACTCCAAAATGTCCCTTTCTTGTGACAGTGACTTAGCGGTTGCACCAATACATCTTCCCTACTATTACTATGAACTATGGCATAGTAAAATTCAGAAGTTTCATTAATCGACAAATATCAATGAATGACTTCTTTTTTTGAAGGTCTGCTTGGTTGAGTGCCATATTATGAAAGTTATTATTTAGTTAGTTTTCAAACATAAGTATTTATGACGAAACAGTTGTTATATTAAAATGTGTATATTTTGCCGTCCAATTCTTCCATCAAAAAAATATGAAAAACGTCCTGTTTTGTTGTTTAAAAAATCTAGTGAGGGAGGTTCAAGCAAGACAACCGACTCTATCTCTAAGCATTTGAACGTAACAGAAACTAATACAATTCTGTCCATGTCCACAATCCGAGTACTAAATGAATCATATCGATTGATGCACCAGAATGCATCGATTGATGCACTAAAGTGTGTTTTATGGCTTCTTCAGAGAATCAGATTCACATTTGATGCATTTGGGTGCATTTTTGTATGTCGTGAAAGAAACACCAAAGTGCATCATTTGATTCAAGTGAGGATTCCTTTCAGTCGAGATGCACTTCAATGCATCAGTTGATGTTCCTTGATGCACCTTCCTGCATCTTTTTGGATGATTCACTTAAACGTTTGGTCTGAGCTACACACTTTAGTGCATCAGTCGATGCATTCTGGTGGACCAATCGATACGATGCATTTAGTTTTCTGTGTGCAGACCGGAATTCGACTTCTGGTGTCTTAGCGCGGTGTGCTAACCACTTCGCCAAGCATGTTGGCAAAATTTGATATCAACCAATCATCATGCACCTTTAGCGTAGTGGTTAATCTAGAAATGTAGAAAAACGACAAAGCGAAGAAAGTGTTTAGCTCCTTGCAGACAAACTTCGTGGCGGAGTGGCGAGTACAGTGTGCTACGACACCACGGTTCCCGGGTTCGAATCCCTGTCTGGGCATGGCTGTTCATTGTGATTGTCCCTCCATCAGTTTTATCGTATTATCCATAGGCGCAGACTTTATGTAGACACCGCACTTTCTGCCACAAAGAAAGTATACTGTTTTGATTGACTGATTGATATGCTATATTTTACTTCGGTTTTATACCACTTTTGTCCAATTTGCGAAGGTGGGGATGGGTGATGATGTGATGATGGACACTCACAAACATCCATGCCCAAGCCGGGATTCGAACCCTGCACCTCTGGCGTCGTAGCGCGATGTGCTAACCACTCCGCACCGGGGACAGGCGAAAAAAATATTGTACTCAATCTTGTCTCCCTCCCCAATATTTATTTGAATTGATTGATTGATTGATTGAGCTGGTGTTTTAAAGTCCACTTTAAGCACAGTAAGGCTAATCGGGACTGCACCTACAGTTTAAAGTGGGATCCGAACCACTATGTGCCTCCACCGGGCGTCGAACCCGGAACCCTTTGATTACAAGGCGACAACGCTACAACAGCGCCATTGGAGGCTCCAATAGTTATTTGAAGTTTGCGCCTCTGAATCATCACTCATCCTCATCGTCTCGATTAACCAAATGTGGTTGAAAACCACACTAAAGATTAAAAATAAAAATTTTGAAAATAGATATGATTTAGCTCTTTTTGCTATTTCTATATGGCAACACTGTACCTCTCAAATCAGCTTGGCAATGAAACTCTGGAACCCTAGCTGTAAGTGATTGAGTATAAACTAAATTATTCCCTTTTTCCCTGTCCGCTCCCCTTGTCGCTGCGCCAATTTACCCCCTCGCCCTGTTCACGGGAACCGAATTTACTTCCGTGTTTTCCCGGGATCCACCAATCGGTTGCCTGTTAATGAACTGCCAGCAGGGTTAATGTGCTGTACCCGAATGTAAACGTCACTCGAACATTTTATTCAATAGCGCAACATAATCGACACACTTACGTCACCGCTGGGTACATAAACAGCTTCCGTTTGATAGGACACCATCACTGACTTAATAAAACACACTTATTTCTGTTTCAAACCTTTTGGCTTCTCTGTTTGGTTAGAGAAAAGCTGAAATTGGGTCATTTATAAATATCTGCATTACATAGGCTCAATAGAAGCAGATATTATAAATTAGTTATGTTAGTGGTGTCCACAACAATTTATTTGAAGTTGGCGCTACTACCTACTACCTACTACTTTTTAGAACAAAGCGCATGTATGACGTAATGCAGCCAACCAAAAAACTTCTTGTGCGCATGCGTAGGAAGGAGGAGGCTCGATATCTTAGATGTGCTACTCAGCACAAACGAAAGTATTTGAGCAGTTCTACATTAGATGGAACCACTGTATGATGTTCATTCCTTACCAATAAATGCGTAACGTGACTTCTTCTATGATTATTTTTTTTTGTTTCTATTTGTTTCACTTTGTTAGTTTCTTAGTTGTGGCAGTAGGTCTTGAATAACAAGTAATTATAACATAGCACAACTGATTGTTTTGCACAAGCAACCACGAGCGAAACACCACCAAGATTTAATGAAAGAAGGAGCGTAAAGAAACTTCAATTTTTTATTATTAGTCTTCATTGCTAATTTAAATTTCATGAATGCACTTGATATACTCTAACAGTACATAGCACATGAGTTAAGAGTGCTGAAGGAAGAAGATTTCGCTCGAGCGCCAAATAGTTCGCACGGACGACGCTAGATAGCATAGCGGAATTGAGAGCTTCGTCGCTCGAGCGAATAACGCTCGGACAGGCAAAACGAGCGGTATACACTCGAAGCCCAGTAGTACACGTGTAAGCGTTATTTGCCTGTAGTAGTAGGCCCTCAAATATGGATCACGAAGTGAAAGACGGAGTGAAATTGAAACTTACGTAAACATACATCATCTCCATGTTCACATGTACAGTGCCTTTCACCGTCGAGTCTTCCGTGAAGAGGCTGCCAACACGCCGGGCAGTGGGAGGGTGTCTGCTGACATTTAGACCTACAGCTTTACGCTGACCTTGGCACAGGACGCGTCAGTGTCCAGGTAGCTGGTGTCCAGTTTGCACGTGTTTGTGAATTTGATTTTAAAATTTTGGGTGCGTCAGCACTAAGGCTATTTTGCACCCGTCACATTATACGGGGTCCAGCCCCTTATCGTTACACATAACAACTCTAACGTTGCAGAACTAAAATCATAAAATATTAAAATCTTCTGACTTTCGTTAAAAGCTGAGGCTGTAAAGGAGCACTCAGCACAAATAAGGACAAAACACAGGACAACACAAACAAAATTATACTGGCCATGGAGCCAGTCGTCAGAGCCTCGTTAGTCAGCAGTCCAGGGTGTACTACGTGGAAGTGAGGTTGACTATTGGGTGCACTAGGTGGAAGGAGCACCCCTTACACCCCACGTGTTTGTGAAGTGTTAAGGTGTTAACAAGTGTTTTAGATTTTTTTGTTTCAGTTTAGGTATCACTGTTGTTTTTCTGCTGTCTAATAATGCAACGTAGAATTTTAAACAGCTCAGTTTTATGGACGACTCTTACATCATTATGAATTCTTGTAGGCACGTTAGAAGGCGTTTGGCAGCAGAATTCCCAAATGTTTCTGTTCCAGAGACAATGTTCGAGAACTTGCGAGCAAATATAGGGAAACAGGGTCTGTTGTTGATAAGAAGCGAAGGGTGAAACGGCGTGTGCTTACTGGGGAGAAACTAGACGACTTTGGTACGCGATTGGTACACACTTTTCCAAAATCCCTCAAGCGCCTTGCACAAGAAATAGACATTTGCATGACGTCTGCATGGCGAGCTACCAAACTTTTAAACCTGAAGCCATACATTGCTTTTTGGCAACACTGTAGGTGGGTGGCGTGACCTTGACTGGGCTGTTTTCGTGGCGAGAGATATAATGTGAATATATGAATTTAATCAATTTTGTCTACATTAACTTTAACAGTGTACTGCTTAAGCCAAAATGAACGTAGTGCAGTCATTCAATTGCTGAAAGAAGTATCCACGTGGAACAGAAAAGGCAAAGACGTTTAGATCATCAATATCTCGTTCCTCCAACTACTTCCATGAGTTACAAAGCCTTCATATGTCACCTGTCACTTGAGCGTATGGCAACCTTTTTTTTTGGAGTTGATTTATTCATACGTTCTGCTAGGGCCTTGCATTAACTCCGCTTGTCCCCCATAAGATATCTAGCGTACACACGAATATAACTTCCATTGATTTTTCCCTCCCTTCTCATCCTACCGGGGTTTTCCCCCATTTTTTTTTATTCCTGTCGGATGAAAAAACAAAACGTAGCGAAGAATTGCCGCTATTTCAAACAGGAAAACAAACAAAATGTACAGGAGAGATAGGGAGATGTGAGTTTGACAAGAGGGAATTGCAAATTCGTCACGTTCGTGCTGAGGGGGGGGGGGGTAAAGGTTGGAGAGGAAAGAGTGTGTGCGGGGGTTGTGCGTTGGAAATGGCTATTTACGCGTCGCATGCTTGGTTCGCTTGTCAAGATTGTGTTGCAATGTTGCATAATTTATGGTGGATGAGAGACATTTTTCAATATGTTTTCATCTCGTATGGTTTCTTTTGGGGGTGGCATGCATTTGGTACTTTTGTTTTTTTGGCGCTGCATTTCTGCCACTTTTGGCTAATCGCGACGATCAGAATGAGTGATGATTAGGGAACGGACTTTAAGGTTCAAAATGATTGTCGGGAAAGGCAAAAAAACGTTCTGAAAATGTTCTCAAAAAGGTGCAGATAAAATGCCTTTATTCAGATCTAAACCAGTTATATTAACATTCTTTATTCAACAATGTAGCAAATAACATAATTAGTAATTAATTAGGTGTCCCGACAAAACGTATCACTTGGGTTTCGCGACGAAATGTACCACTCAGATAAACAGCTGCCTGTGAAGGATCCATTAATAACTTCAAAATATTTACTCCGCGACAAAACGTACCACTTCAAGGAAAACGCTTGAACTTCCCATTGACATGTCAGACATTCGAATACGGTGCGCTATCTGCCACCCGAATCAGCACCCAGCTAACTTGACCTTGAGTTAGGTTAGGATACGTTAGGTTATAGGTTCATGCTCCCTAAATTGGCAGCCATATCTGCGATTCGCTAAGTGTTTCCTTCGACAGAAATCAATGAGTGGGTGCTTCTTCCATTTTAAGAAATTCCTTTGACGTAAAGTTCAAGATATATGACTTTCGGTCGAGTACCAAGAGAATGAGGAAATCCGTTTGCATATGCGCATGTGTGCCGCTCTGGCCTTCTTAAAAACGGAGGATGTTTATGATGGATGGCTGGAAATACACTCTCAAGCCCCAGAATCAGCGTAGCTAACTCTTTTCTTTGATTACTTTGTGAATAGTTGGTTGCAAAACGCGGAAATTCGAATAACAGTGTGGAACTGTATTAACAAACGACACGATTTTTGGTGCCGTCCCATCAAGTGGTACATTATGTCGCATCGCAAATAGACTCATTAGAAGATCCTTCGCAGGTACCCGCCCAGGTGGTAGGTACGTTTTGTCGCTGGTACTTTTTGTCGCGTATTCATTAAATAAAGTAACCAGTATTTAGGAAATAGACGTGGCATTTACTGTGTTTCAACCAACTTGTTATACTGGATTACGATCAACATTTCTATGTTTTGAATTCTAAGTCGCTGACGCTTTGAGCTCAGGAGATCCTTATACGACTTATACGAGGGCTGTTGGGAAAGTCTTGTCTATGGCGGGCAAACAAGAAAACCAATGAACTGAGGGGGGAAAAAGTTATTATTTTTCAATGTAGTCACCTTCCAGTTGTGCACATCGTCTCCATTTTGTTCCAAGTGACTCAATGCCTTCAGAATAAAAAGATTTCTCTTTGGCTGCAAAAAACTGAATCGCAGCATCCATTACCTGCTTGTCGCTTGAAAATCGCTGGCCCCCGAGGTATTTTTTCAAATGACGAAACAGATAATAATCACTTGGGGCTAGGTCAGGACTGTAGGGTGGGTGGAAAAGTTGAGTCATTCCCTGTTCTGTGATAGCAACCTGCGCAAGATGGGATGTGCGTGGAGCCGCATTGTCATGAAAAATCAGAATTCGACGATTTGCACCTCCGCGTCGTTTATTCTGAACTGCTCGACGTAAATCTTCAAGTGTTTTTTTTTGTAAGTAGTCCCTGTGATGGTATGTCCCTTTGGTAGAGGTTCAAGCAAAAGAATTCCTTCCCTGTGCCAGAAAACAGTTACCATAACCTTGCCAGCCGATTTTTTTGCCCTGAATTTTTTTTGGAGTTGGTGACCCCTGATGCTTCCACTGCATGGACTCTTGTTTAGATTCTGGGTCATGTTTCATCCCCTGTTACTACATGCTGGTAGAAGTATTTATCTTCTAAAAAGATTTATCTTCATAAAATCCAAATTTTCCTGACACATTTGCACTCGAGTTTGCTTCTGAAAAACGTATGTGGAGAAACTCCATTCAACATCAACTGAAGCCATTTTATATCTCTTGTTCTGCTCTAAAAAATGAGACTATAGGATTTTATGAAGCTGCTCAAGAAGAGTGAAAAATAGTTTATTTTTCTGTCAAATTTTTTTAACAAAATATGAAAGTAAAGGAAGGAAAAATATGCTTAAACATCAAAGAGGGGATAAATGTGCAAATCTCACGAAAAGGTGCAACAAGGTGTCTTCATTTTACTTGATTTCATGTCCTAAAATACATATTTCAAACGTTCAGTATGAAAACAGCTATATTTTTGGAAAGATGATGCACTTTAAAATTGATGGGACACTCATAACAACACACACATACCCAGGGCCGGCCTCGAATCCATGAACATTGGTAGCGAGATCGAGTTTCACAGTAAGCATGTGCTTCAAACGGGCTCCAGAGGACTCTGAACGTGGAAGCTTTAATTCTAGACACCCTGTACATGAAGTAAAGAGTTAAAGTGAAGTGAGAGAGGAGAAGAAATGACCGAGTGAAGTGAAATCCGAAGAAGAGTACGACAAAGATGCTGCCTAGGACATACATTATTCAACATCAATTCAGAAGAATTGTATCCAGAATGAGGAAGGAATGATAATAAGAGGAAAGTGAATAAAATGTACAAATTTTGCGGACAAGACGAAAGGACGGTGAAGAGTATGTTAGAAGACAGTGAACAACAGGTCAGGATGAAAATAAATGTGATCACATTGTAAATACAAGTTTTAAAGCACACACTGTTATTGTAATATGCACTAAAAAAGGTAAAGTGCTCCCCTGTGCTTTGCACCACGCCATGAAGGCGTATAGGGGGTGTGGAAGTTAGGGCCCTACACTTTGTTGATCACGGCTGAAGGTGGGGGGTGATGTGATCAGCACCACGCCCTTGGCCGCCTTTACCCCCCAGAGTTTCCTCCAGGTACCCACTTTATATGACGCTGGGTGGGCGCCGGAGCTTGAACGGGTAGAAAAAATTCCGGTTCTTCCCTGCCGGGGATCGAACCCGGGTCTCTCGCATGGTAGTCAGATGCCCTAACGACTTTTTTTTTTAACAAAATTTTATTTTATCAACATATATACAAAATTTCTTACATAAATTCTGTTAAAGTATTGTATAGAATTTTTAACATAGTAAGTATTATAGTAAGAGTCCCATTTTCGCTATCTGATACAAGATTTTTGGCGTAAACATGCAGTTGTACCTGTAATATAAATATACATTTCTTCATATATTAAATACCTGTTTACACTTTCACACCGCAAGTATACAATTATTGTTTTCTAAACAACACTGAGGTAGTTTCAAAATACTCATACATTTTTGGATATTGTAACAATTTCCATCTAGTTCTTTTTAAATACTGTGTGAACAAAATACTATTGCTCTCATACTTTTTACAAAATACATAATATATTGTATTAGCTATTAACCAAATTACTGCATTGTTTTTCTTTTCTGGAAAATATTTGAAATCTGGTCTTGTACACATCGACGGTTGAAAGTATTGGAGTGTTGTTCGACATATTTGTCCTAGATATGTCGTTAGGCATTTCCAAATTCCCTGTACTCCATTACATGTTACTATTCTATGTTCAGTGGTGTCTATCTCTCCACATATGTGGCATTTATTAGTTGTTTGTCTCTTGATATTATGTAAGCGTTCATTAGTTGGTATAATATCATGTATTACATTGTACCAAACACTATACACTGATGTATCCAGAAATTTCTTATTTAAATTTTTCCAAATATTTTGCCATCTGTTACTGGGAAAATGTTTTTCAATGCGGTGAGTCGGTATCTGCAACTGGTAGTGAAACAGTGTATATAAGTATTGAGAGAGTTTTACATCTTCACCTTTTGGCGGAAGCACCACATAACTGAATTCTTGCATCACACTTTGGAGATATATCGGTCCTTTTTGCAATCTGCGTAGATCTGGCGGATTTTGGGGTGGAAATTCCTCCGTCCATAACTGTATCCATAATGATGTAATGGAGTCTTCAATGCCATAGAGCGTATAGGATCTTGCCAGGAATAGGGATTTGCATTTTATCTCAATATTTGTGAGCTCCAATCCTCCTTTTAGTTTCATTTGCCATAGATTTGATAGTGGTATTCGAAAAAAATGTCCATACCACATAAACCTACCAATTGCTGAATTCATTATTCTGAGGTATTTTTGATTGATTGGGATCACTTGGGCCGTATAGTTTAATTTACTAAACATATATGTTTGCAAAAACCACACTCGTTGTATCATGTTCAACTGTCTGCTTCGCATTTTATAACATTGTATGCGAATGTCTCTCGCTATCTTTTGCTAATTGGATTCTAACATTTGTTCCTCGTCCCTGTGAAAAATTATTCCTAATATTTTAATTTCCTGTACATATGGTATCCCTATATCTTGATATTTTTGATTCCATGTGCCAAAGGGTAGCGCCTTTGATTTTTCCATATTTATTTTGGCCCCACTAGCACGGCAGTATATATGCCATCATATTTTGCATTTGCTCGTTTGTGGTGACACATGCAGATAGATCATCTGCGAAACCAAACACTTGGTTTTCCTTAAAGGCGTGTATCCCGTCGGGAGTAGTTTTCCTGATATATTGCAGCAAAGGATCCAGGGTTAACGCAAACAAAAGCATACTTAGTGGACATTCTTGCCGAATTGATCTTGTTATCTTTATTGGGGACGACAGAAATCCATTCACCATTATCTGAGATGTTGCCTGTTGATAGAAACCTTTCAAAACATTAATAAATTTATCACTGACTCTATATGCCTTTAGCACCTCAAACAGGTAGTCATGCGACACTAAATCAAACTCTTTTTTTAAATCAAAAGAAAGCACACATGCATCAAGTTTCTGCACCATATAATAGGATATCAGATCGTGAATCCCTCCAACTGCACTGAATATGTTATGCTTTTTGCCAATGCATGTTTGTTTCTCACTGAGTATTCGTGGTAAAATTAACTTTAACCTATTTGCTAAGATCTTTGCCATTATTTTATAGTCACAATTTAGTAATGTTATTGGTCTGTAGTCGTCTACTTGTTTTGCGTGCGTTTTTTTCGGTATCAATATGATGATGCATTCATTTTGTAAAACTTTTCCATTTTTAAAGGCATCTTGTATGATTTTGTTTAGTTCATATTTTATAATCTCAAAAAACTGCAAATAAAACTTGTAACCAATACCATCTTTTCCTGGTGCTCCTTTAAGATTGCATGTTTGTAACGCTTCGTATACTTCTTCTATTTTTACTTCAGTATCTAAAAGTTGTCTATCCTCTTCTTTCAAACCATTAGTTATAGATTTCAGTATTGTCTCTCTTGCTTCTGATTCCCCCTCCCCTGTCTGATAAAGCTCCCCATAATAGTCATAAAATGTCCGCATGATTCCTGGCTGACTCACATGCGATTATCCACCTGAATCCACAAGATTGTTTATCATGAGTGTTTTTTGTTATTTTTGCATCTGTACATAGTGATACATCGAAGTTCTTTCATCTTGAATTAAATTCTTGGAATTGGTTCTTATTGTTATGCCTTCCATTTGTTGCCTCTGGAGTGTTAAGATTTTGGCTTTATACTGCTGTATGGCTTGGTAATTTTTGGTGACATCTCTCCCTTGACATGCTTCGTGTAAACACTGGTAATAAAAGTTGATCAATCCGTTTCTGTCTTTTGCATTTTATTTTCCATACCAGCAGAAAAAAGTTTTTAATTTTAGTTTTACATATCGAACCCACCAGTCATTATGATTACTGTAATGCTTTTGTTGTTTACACCATTCGGCCCATTTTTGTGCAAATATTTCATTTATATGTGGAAGCTCTAATAACTGTATATTTAGCTTCCAATATGAAGGACCCCTGACTAGTTTTGTTTCTTCCAGGTTAATTGCCATCTTTACTGCCATATGATCAGTAAAGGGCAATGCTTCTATGGATGTTATATTTTTTATTTGATCTGTATTTGTATATAACCTATCGATTCTCGATCCAGATTTATTATTAAAATATGTAAATATTATATCCTGTCTCTTCTGTAACCAAATATCTTTCAAATGCAATTCTTCAATTAATGTTACAAGGGCTGGACTCTTTTGATAAGCTCCTAAACAATCGCTGGGATTTAATACCTGATTAAAATCACCCCCAAGTATTATTTTAGATTCATTTAACGGTAGCAAATATAAAACGTCCTGATTATGAAATTGTTCACGTGACTGTCTATTTTGATTGACTGATGGGGCATAAATATTCACAAAAGTATAGTTGGTACTTTGAAAGCTAATGCCTCTCCCATCTACTAACTTTTTTACATTATTAATGGTTAGGCAGTTTCTAACAAGTGTTGCTGTCCCACGGCCATTGATACCAATATTAACTATGGCTTCGTAACCACATATTGATGGAAAGTCACACATACAAACTTCCTGCAAAAACAATACGTCTATGGAATGTACCCGTACAAATTCTTCTAACATTTTACATGCGAAAAGATTCCATTAATATTAATAGTACATATTCTAGTGATATATACCATTAATAAATGAATAATGTAGCACACAGTTAATAGTACTTTCCGATCGCCCCTCATACCTTTGAAAAAAAATATACAAATAACCAATGAAATATCAAATTAAATTTCCCTTTTACTTCTTCTGTTCATTACTCTATTCATACCTCCTACCTCTCTCACTGATCTCCTCTTCGCTACTGTGTTCTCGCTACCTTTCGAAGTATTCTTCGTCCGTTTTTTTGCACCCATCTGCTGAGACTTTTTCCACTTTGACACTGAAGTGGCACTTTCGTCACTTTCTTCTTCTGTATTAAATTCACTTTCCAGCTCACAGTCTTTCGAAGGTCCCTTGTTCTCCTCTTTTTGGACGTTGTCCTTTGCCGCTGGGATGGGAGGAAGATCAACATTTTGTAGACCTTCCGACTTGTTTTGATTATTATCTGTTTGGAACTGATTGTTCACGTTCGACGAACTCCCCTTTTCCACTATTATATCGCTATAATTTCTCTCTCGGTCTTTATTCACACGAAGCGTTGTTATCTGACGACTATCACATTGCCAGCTATCGTGTCCTTCTTTTCCACACGCCCTGCACGTTCTCGGCTGTCCGTCGTATATCACATGGCACTGATGAGATTTTACTGTAATGAACGACGGAATTGATTTCTTTAGTTCCATTTTCACTATTCTCACCCCGTTGTAAACTTGATATTTAAAGTTTTCTGACCACGTTTCTTTGTCTATACACTCCACCTTCCCAAATTCCGTCATTTTTTCTTTCACACAGTCATCATCTAATTCTAGTGGTAAGTTAAACACTCTTACCGCTTTTCTTTCCCTCCCCGCATCACTCAAAAGCACTTTTACAGTTTCACCATTATCACAACAAAAGTTTGTTTCCGGACCACATTTCTCTAATATTCGCGTCATTATTGCTTCTCTGATACATTTTACAAACACACATCGAAAATGCGTAGGTATTTGTATTCCCAAGATCTCATCTACGTGGAGTTGAAATTGTCCATGTATAAAGTCATGAATTTCTCGCGCCGACGGCCTCGGTGCCCCGAACGGAAAACGTATCTGGATGGTATTTTGTCTAATGATATTCATCTTTTTACTATTCTAAAGTACTTTTCCAATTCTACTTACTCGCCAGCCAACTGCACCAAACGCCACAAGCAACACACACACGCCACTCCCGCTCGTTGTTTCCTGAAGGCAACTTTTCACTGACCTTCACGGAGCAACTAGTTTCCGCGTCCGCTCTCTCTGATGGCTTCCACAGAACTGCTAACGACTGAGCTACCGCGGCTTCTATAATATGGATTAAAAGGAAGGAAATTAATATTCAGTTGTCTTAATTGATCCAATGCAATATCAGTCTTGAACATGTTTTTTCTTCTACGTTTCGAATTTCTACATTTTGTTTTATAGCAACTTCTATTATGTAGCTTACAACTTTTAAGTTCCTATACAGTACTCACGTAATTTGATGACAATATTTGATTCGCAAACATATTGTAAGTATTTATAACAAGCATTTTTATAGCAACTTCTATTATGTAGCTTACAACTTTTAAGTTCCTATACAGTACTCACGTAATTTGATGACAATATTTGATTCGCAAACATACTGTAAGTATTTATAACAAGCATTTTTATAGCAACTTCTATTATGTAGCTTACAACTTTTAAGTTCCTATACAGTACTCACGTAATTTGATGACAATATTTGATTCGCAAACATATTGTAAGTATTTATAACAAGCATTTTAGTAACTACTTACAGGAGTTCGTAAATGCGTTACTTTCAAACACGTTTGTCCTTGGAGTACATGAAACATTGCATTTTGTTTTCAAACGCGGGAATGGTTACTCTAAATAGACCCCATACTGATTTTTCATTTGCTAAAAGTACGGTAAAGAAATTCGAAACCCTTTAAGTGTGACGTATTTACCTGCATACATATGATAAGTAAGTCAGGACTGCAGATTCATGGATATTTTTTTTTAACTTCATTACTTGACTGGCCAAGCCATTTAATTACTTGTAACCAATGAAATACCTCCTTACCTTAGAGCATAGGGTGATTACTAGGGCCCGGACTTTTAGGATTTTATACACATCTCTTAGGCTTTATAAAGAGATCATTTAGCCCTTTTTAGGATTTTTTCCCTATCCGTACTTTTATTGAAATGAATCACAAATCTTTGCATTTAGACGAGCATCAATACTGCAAACACATTTCCCTTCTTATAGTATTACATGTTTACTAAACTTAAAGTGTACAAAAAGCAAAGTTTTTATAAAATACAGAAAATAATTCAAACGTGTCATTGTTAAGCTATTTCTTTTGTAATGCAAACTGCCCTTTCACTTCTCTCATTTCCATTCCCCCTTCTCTGTGTGTGTTTGAGAGAGAGAGAGAGAGAGAGAGACAATACGTTTTCATATTGCCGTACAGTTAACAATGTGTTCACTCTGATGAAACAAAACAAGGTTTCAGTATTTTTTTTTATTTTTTACATTTATTTAGCTGAAAAGTTCAATTTAGCATTTTTTTATGATCTTAACTCCTTTTAGCCGTTTTTAGGACCTATAGGATTCATGTATTTCATTAAGAAATGGCTAAAACTAAAATATATGTTAGAATAGTGACGTTACCAAGTAAGGAATAAAATAGGTTAAAACCTCAGAAGACGGGCAATAAACCAGTTACATTCTCTGTTGTTTTTTTTGTTTTTGTTTTTTACGAAGCCAGGAGTTTTCATGTCCAGCATATTGTTTATTGAACTGGGATGTGGGTTGTTTACATAGTAGATGTGTACAGGAACATTGATAATCACAATTACATTAGTGTTTCCTGCTACTGTCGTAGGAGACAGGTCGTGGGTATGTGCCCAACATATACAACTAACTACAAACAATACATACAATATATACAAGGATTGTCATGATAATTTACACGAAATTTGAATACAAGCACAGGTGAACATATTATACATTTGTTAAAAACCATATGAAGAGATTACTTAGGCTCCCTAGAATCTGAGTGTGATTCACTTTGTCATGGTCGTGGTAGAGGTACCTTACGCCGTCGGGGACGGAGTTTCCCGATGGAGTTTATCAGTGGATTGGTGTGGGCTCGAACCTTGGCCCATATGCGTTGTTTGGCGATTTGGAGCGTCTCCTCTATCATTGGATATTGCAGATCATCATGAATCTGGGTGATACGGGTGTCCATGGGGTAGGACCCAATCATGCGTAGCGCTCTGTTCTGCACTATCTGGATCTTTTTGTGATGGGTCTTTGCCATCTGGGTCCATACCGGACTGGCATAGAGTAGAATAGGGCGAACCATCGAAGTGAACACATGGAGGCGTGTGGCAAAAGGAAGGGTGTGCGCACGTAGCAATGGAGATAGGTAGCCAAGACGCATGCGTGCGCGCTTGCAGGCCACATCTGTGTGAGGTCCAAATTTCAGTCGTCTGTCCAGGAGGACACCCAGATATTTCACATGGTCACGATGAGGCAGTCGGCGTCTGAAGAGGGTGACTCGAGCTCGTTCTGGTACGGGGCCCAAGCCGAACACGGTAACAAAACTCTTCTCCGGGTTTATCCTGATCTTCCATTTTGTGGCCCATTTCTCAAAACGGGTGGTGTACTTCTTCAGTTTGTCTTCGCAGTTTTCGAGACGTTTGTCCCAGACAAATACTGCCGTATCATCCGTTTCGGGCTCACTTTATTCTTAATGTTAATGTCAAATACGCCTGTATAATACATCAAGTTTTTATAAAATATGTTCAAAATATGAATTCCTAGTATGTACAAGTTGACATATAGTAATTTGCCATAATTAATACTCAAAGTATTTGAAAGTGCTCGAAAGTAAACTAAGAATGTTTAAAAATTGACCCGGCATGAGTTTACAATACCAGACCACTCTCCAATTTCTATAAAATTTTGCCTACTTACTAATTTCGGTGTCCTGATGACGTATCTGTAGTTCATA
This sequence comes from Lepisma saccharinum, assembly GCF_977018435.1. Lineage (NCBI taxonomy): Eukaryota > Metazoa > Arthropoda > Insecta > Zygentoma > Lepismatidae > Lepisma > Lepisma saccharinum. The sequence goes on from NC_139238.1 coordinate 21,292,267, forward strand.
TTTGGCGGTCACTTGTTAAAATTGTACATTTATGTGCATGACTTGTAAAATAACCTTGCGATTTACCACGGTGATTGTCCATACACAGCAATTCAGAACCATCTCTCTTTCGCAATTATTAATGGTCTTCCTTTACGCACAACAATCTGGCTACCTTGAATATTGACGTCAGACGAGGAATGCCTACGAGGTTAGGTTAAACCTGTTAGGTTAGGTTCCATTAGCATAAATACAAAGAAAAATTAATATTTTCGCTAAGAGACGAGTTACCTTGTCTTGCCTAACATGAAAAAGCTCTCCCGTGACGTCAGAACACAATGTTCCTAAAGTGTTCTGCGATAAGCGACACCCATTCGGGGAAAATGGCGTGTTCCGTGGAGCTGCAGTTCTTATGGTAGGGTTACGTTACGTTAAGAAAACATAGTTTATTTCGTTTCTTTCTCCATACTCTACCGCCAATTATTACATCCAGATTCGTGATTAGGAGTTCACAATTAGTGAGTAGGCGAAATTTCATAGAAATTGGAGATTGGTCCGGTATTGTAAACTCGTTCCAGTGACCCAAACTTGTCTAAAAAGTGCACCCGCGACATCTCCTTTTGGTTTGATCACATTCAGGTTGAAAAATTTGAATACTCTTTGAAGATATCGCCAGGGGTCCCAGGTTCGAATCTCGGCCTGGGCATGGGTGTTCCTGGTGAGTGCCCTTCATCAATCTCATCATCACTCATCCTCATGGTCGCAATTAGCCAAAAGTGGCAGGGAAACGACGCTCAATAACACATGAAATCCTTGAGGATACTTTTGTTACACATAGCCATAGATGGATCTAGAAATTTCTTCCGGGGAGAGGCAGGGAGTCGTTTGGTGGAGATTTTTTTCTAGATATTGAACACACACACAAACACGAACCATATTCACATCAAGACAATTACAAGGATTCCTTTTAGGTCCAATCGGTGGTCGCGTAAACTTAAATGGGACTGGACCTTCAAAGTGAAATCCGAGCCACTCTGCAATGTACCTCCACAAGGGTTGACACAGTAATATAGAAACTTTATTTATACAGTACAACATCGTTAATCCGAACTCCGATAAGCCGGACTTCGCTTAATCCGGACAGGCAAAAAAAAAGCAAAATGAAAGGTTTTAAATGTGGCTAGAAGTCAACAAGAGAAGTTCCCGAAGAAAAGGCAGTCAACCACTGATGAAATTCTGTTCCCGCAGACTTTGTACTGTACTGTATAGTGTATGTAGGTCTATGCCTTGTAAATAGATCATAATAAATATGTTTTGTTGCTATAAACGGAGTTCTAATGCACGTTTTACTGTTCATTTAGGTTATTTCAGTTAATCCGGACTTTCGTTAAACCGGTCAACTTACCCCCACATTAGTCCGGATTAACGAGGTTTTACTGTATTACATTTTTAAACTTTAATTTTCTTACATATTTCAGAACAAAATCGTTATTTTCTGAAGATTGTTTGTACAGCCACCTCACGCCCTCACCCCAGGGTTGGTATTTTAAAAAAAATACAAAACAAAACACAGGATTTCTTTGTTTTAAACATGTTTTAAACAAGAACCGGAAAAAACATTATGCCAAGAAGACTAAGTTTTTAAGAATAATGATTAATAAGAATTCTGTTAATCATCCAAGGAAGGACTGTGGTTCCTAGCTATAAGGTAAACGCTTGATACCTATTTATGTTACTCTTATCTGAAATCTCGCATGTAAGCTGTTCGAGAAGCTTCAACTAATCCATAGTTGCCAGGTCCCACTCAGTCCACGTGGTAGAGTAGCTACTCTGGTTTTCGAAATAAGACATTTTATTCTGAATGCAACAAAATATTTACATTAACAACTATGTGCAGTATGTTAAGTGAGGAACAAGACATATCCAGGTGTTATAAACGTGCCCCATGGGCATTCATCACGATATGTTTCTTTGTTAATTGAATATATATCTTCAGTCATTGAACAGATTTCTGTGCACAGAAACAAAATTACACAGATTGAATGAAAATATAAGCTTAGAAAACAGGCAAATAACCACAAACTATCAACATCAAGTATCAAAATGTCTTAAACAAGTCTAAAAAAATGTTTAAAACTGTTTTAAACGTTTTAAACACTGTTTTAAACGTTTTGAACACTGTTTTAACACTTTTGTTTTAAAAATGCCAACCCTCACATTAAATTTTTTTGAAAATAGAGCTATTCTTTTTTCACATGTTTCTGAGTATTGAGAAACGTGTTGATAGGCTATATACGTCTTGCACATAAGATAACGATTTAATAACAATTTATTTGGATTGGATTTAAAAGTTTTAGTAACAGCTTCAAATTCCTTTTTTATGCGTATTGTACACTTGCTTGATTGGGTTGGTGTTTTAAGTCCACTTTGTGCACAGTAAGGCTAATCGGGACTGGACCTACGTGGGATCCGAACCACTATGTGCCTCCACTGTAAATCGAACCCAGGACCCCTTGATTACAAAGCTACGACGCTACCTCTGCCCCATAGGGGAGGTCTGTATCGTACAATTGCATATGCTAATTATGATGTGAATGATAATATGGGAATTTGAAAATTCCAATACAAGAACACGTAGAAATTGGGAAGGAAAGTTTTTTAAAGTCCTTTTTTGTTTTCTACCACTGCGAACCGCTATACGTATATAACAATAACGGTCTAAAAAAAGCATGTTTTTTTTAAAATTTTTATGTTTTATTCTAGTTTGTTTTACGTATTTTACGCGCAAATTACGTGTCATGTTGGTAACCTTTTTCTGCGCTTAATTTCACAACCCTGACCTCCACCATACCAGGAAAAGAACTCGACACCCTTTTATCATAACGTAGCATTACTGGAATTTTGTGAAACAGAAGTGATTCTACGTAATTTACATTAACAATGATTTCAGAAAAGAAAGAGAAAATGCTTCTGAATTTTTTCTCCCCTCATCTCAGTAGCAATTGTCACAAACATCGGAATTATTTGACCTAGAATGCTCGCCTTCTAATCAGCAAGTCCCGGATTCAATTTCCGATGTAAAATATTTCCGATTAATATATATGTTCGATTGATTAATCGGTTTGATAGATTTGGTTTATTTTACTTTGCTCCTTGTGCCACTTTTGGCTAATCGCGAAGATGGGGATGAGTGATGATATGATGAAATTGATGAAGGGACACTCACAAATATCCATGCTGGGATTTGAACCCGGGAGCCCTGGTGTCGTATCGCACTGCGCTAACCACTCCGCCACGGAGGCCGGCTAATAAATTTGTGTTAGACTTGGTTTTCATTTTTTTTACTACCTCGAAAGGGATTGCTAAACGATTTTTGATTCATTGTACGTTGTTCGTACACCGTACTATCTATAATACTGAATTGCCCCATTTGGGAATAGCACGTGTCTCCGCTTTCCTCCCGTTAAATCCGCCAATGTACATAGTTGTACAGTCACGGACACTTCTGTGTTGTAACAATTCCATTGAAAGCAATTGGGGTTGCTACAACCCAGAAGTGTCCGTGACTGCATATTGATAAAAATCAGTTTCCATAACGTACACAAAAATGTGCAAAAAATTTATTTTAACTGTGTATTTTGAAGGGGCTGAAGCCCCACCACCACCCCTCCCAAGGGTACGTTCTTAAACCTAACATCACCACATACATAACATTTAAAGATAAAATAGCGTAAGTTTACATCAAAGTTCGCATTTTAAATGTAACGATCTTGCGTTGAACTGGAAGCTCTTGTACGGCCTCTGACAATTTTGGATTCAAAACGTGAAGTTCTTGCGTCATGAACCAAGGAAAAACAAACATGGTGAGAAGCGCCATTTACCAAACGAACAATGACCTACCGTAGCTACCCAAAGCGCATTCGCAAGTCGTAAAACGGACGTAAAATGGATTAGCTGTGGAGACATCCGAGCTGTTGACGTCACCTGATAACTTTCCCAGTGTGTACGTACCTAAAATATTCATCTGCGTGCATGAGTCCTTAGCTCGCGTTGCAAGAACAAATATAGATATGCTATCAACCATTTGTTCGTCTTGAGGTTGGAAAGGTTTAAATATTGAGAACGAAATTTTTCGTTTCAGCGAACAAATCCGCAAGAATGAAGCAATATGCTCAATGGTCCGTGTTGACTATCGATGCAGGTCGACCAAGAAGAGAAAACCCTCTCAGGCGCTGCCGTCGAAGGGGATGCAATCAGCTGTTTACCATGCAATCATGCCCCTGCGTTGCCAAAATGTGTGGCGTTCTTCAACACAGCGTCAGTGTCAAGTGTTTGAAGGCGAAGACCGTACAGAGCGAGAATAGATGCGTAGTAATGTTATTGAAGATTTTGACAGCGAATCAAGAAAGGGAATTCACAAAGGGTGTCCAAACAAGAACGCCGGATTTGAATTGCGCCGTTGCCATTTTGTTGTTGGGTTGACAGCACTGTTCTTGTTGGGTTGGCAGCACTGTTCTTGTTGGGTTGGCAGCACTGTTCTTGTTGGATTGGCAGCACTGTTCTTATAGATTTACATACTGTTGTCTTTTATTTGTTGCCTTATTTGAATTATGTGGATATTGAACACTCGTGGTTCCAGCAGAATGAATATTCAAGGAAACAAAATAATTTTTCACGTTATTAAATCCGGCTTTCTTGTTGGGACACCCTTTATAATGGACATATACTTCTCAATCAGTACATTTTGATCGACTTATTCCTATCTCAGGATGTACAAGCTAAACAAAAACACAGACATGCATTTATATGCACTGTAAAATTAAAAATGGTCAAAATCGAAATGAAATTATTTTTCGTTACTGATTTTTCGAAGGAACATACGAATTTCATTCAGAAATTCGCTTCTTGTATCAACTTCCTTAGAAAATCAATAAAAATACAGAAATGGGACAATGAAGAAATTATCATCCTTTGTGCAAGTTTAGGAATGAAGCCCCTAAATTTACTGAAGACATTTTCAAAGTTCAAGGATTTGGCGTGGAAGTCACGTAAAAATAAAATGCTGGTTCAAATTCCAGGAGATGATAGGCGAAGTAAAATCGATGATTCTGAGAGGCGGAAGGATGGCTTAGAGTCTTAAGAAGGAACCGCACTGAGTGGAAGGAGAAATTCCTGCAGAGTAATCAATGAACACAGCGTATTTCCGATATCTAGTTATTCGAAGGCCAGAGTTTTAAAATGGTATACAACACGCCGACCCTGTATTAAAACCCATGAAGATGAAATGAATGGAAATTGTAGGGAAGTCTAATCATAGACTCTCGCTTCGTGTATATTGCGGTAGATTTAGGGTCCAAGTTGAACTCGGTACAGACATTAAATGTTCCTGCATCACATAGACGTGTGCAGGCCCTCTGATTAAGGGGGTCAAAATCCTTGATAAACGTTTAGTCGGAAAGAGAAAATCCTCATTCCATCTCAGTGCTTTTTTGTTATATGGGTACTAAACAGAGTGTATCCGTACCCACAGAAAATCACTCTCTTAGAAGAATCCCAGCTTCCGTAGCACAAAACCTCTCTGTTCCCCTCCTCCTTTATTTTCCTTCCCTGTGGTTCAGACTAATCTCTTCTCTGTATATAAAAATGGATAATGTGTGTATATGTGTGTGTTTGTTTGTTCAGCAATAACCCTCGAACGCCTGCAGCGATTTCAACCAAACTTGGTACACGTATCACTTGCAATCTGGAAAGAAATACTGTGGGGGTAAGACACTTCTGGAACCCCTAGGGGTGGGGTGGGAAGGGGTGACATGTAAAAATAATCGAGAACCACCGATATTTATTTCCGCACAAACGGACATCCGTGACTCTATGCAATCCCGCGCAACGATAGTGTTTGTCGGGTTGTCTAACATTCAGGCTGTGTTGCGAATGGAATCCATAGTTTTCGTGACACTCCCAATGCGGTTCAACTTCAAGTTCATCACCTATCGCCATAGGGGGGGGGGGGTGAGAGGGAGTGAAAAATAAAATGCCACAAATGACCTAGATTAGTGTCGAATCCATAGTTTTCGGAGTCGCTAAGCTAACTGGTGACATTCACGATCACATTTAAAATTAGTTACATTTTACACTATAGTTAGAATTAATTATTTTCCTGTCTAATACAAGATTGGGATAAATAAATACCCGTGCAACGCCAGGTAATCAGCTAGTTTACATATAAAATGATTTCGTACGGGAGATTCAAGACAAGTACACATAATTTATTCATTTCCAAGTGTGATCAATTTATTCTGCAACCCCATCACAACACAACTAGGCTGACGAATAAAATGCGTGAGTCTTAATAACAAGGAATTTGCTGGAGAACGAAGCAATATAGTTCAATTACATAGGAAATAAATCCGCCGTACATGCTTGGAACTTTCGTCGGCTTGAAACTACTTTACTTTTTAGAGATAATAATATTGTTAATAACGGCAATATAATTTCTCTACACTAAATTTCTATTAATTAATTGACTGATTTGGTGTTTTAAGTCTACTTTATGCACAGTAAGGCTAATTGGGACTGGACCTATAGTTTAAAGTGGGATCCGAACCACTATGTGCCTCCACCGGGCATCGAACCCGGGACCACTTGATTACAAGGTGACGAAGCTACCACTGCGCCATCGGAGAGGCTTTCTAATTTCTACGTAAGAGTATTAGGAGGGGCAACTGCCCCATCTTGCCATCCCTGCCTCCGGCACACGCCTATGCTGCATTATTAAAATATTATTTCTTGTGACATAAAAAAGAAGCAGCAAGAGTTATATAAACATTAATACTTGTACTCTCACGAGTATATGGTTCTGTAGCTGCTAATATTTTTTCTTTATTTAAACACTACAGGCAAATGTCCAGTTAAAGTAAAAAACAGTAGTATCTGGGATGTTCCACCATCCAAATCATTCCAGTGAATATACCGAAGAACTCTGTTAACAAATTCTGTGCACTCTTCAGTTAGGTATAATATGCACAGGAAATATCCATTTTTTCTCCAGTTGAACCCAAGATGAACATTTTGATGTGTGTGAATGAGTAAAATTGTCTTTATCTTTTTAGTGTTAACTACTGAATGCATAATTATAATTCATTCATTATAATTCTTAATTACTTTGATGTGTGTGTGAATGAGTAAAATTCTTTTCATCTTTTTATAGTGTTGATTACTGAAATAGTTAGAAGTAAAAATGTAATGGAATTCTTATGATATAGTAGTCATTGTATTTTCTTTGTTTTATTGTACTATATTTTGCGGGTTAAGTGGTAGAGCAACCACAGGCTGAACTTCGCCCATGAATAAAGAATTTCTAATTCTAATTTCTAATTCTAAATTTAGCAGCAAATAAATAAGAAGTAAACTCGACACCATTTTCAATCTAACGAAGTACATTAGCTTTGAAAATATTTACTTTTATAAATGGAAGACTCTTGTACTTTTCTCAAATATGATCCACACAACTTCCCCCACAATTCATTACGCCATATTTGCGACCAGATGCTGCATTGTGCGTATGGTCTTTGCCGAAGTGATTCAAGGTATTGTTGAGTTCTTGTTTTGTGTCTATTTTATGCACAGGTAGGCTAAATCGGGACTGGACCTACAGTTTAAAGTAGGATCCATACCACTATGTGCTTACCGGGTATGGTTATCGTGTGAGGAATGTACTTTTCAAGATTCTTGAGGCCCTACAAAAACCATGAAAAGTGTGTAAAGTGTTGAAATGCAAATTTTTTCGCTGTAAGAAATCTTCTCATTCTTTAATACAAGCGAATCTGATTGCCGAATTTTTTCCCCCCAGAGTACACTGCGTGATGACGTCAAGTCGAATATCATCCATTACACCAACATTACACGTCTCACAGTGTAACGAGGAACTGTCTGCATGTTCACACGATTTCCTGTTGCTCAATCGAGCTACAGAACAGGATAAGACACGTAAAAGCGACCACCGAACTCAGAACCGTGAACTCGGCAAAGTAATTCCAATATTTACTCTACCAAATCACATCCTGCCCCCACTTGATTCCGAGGCACGCGTAGGAAGATCCTTGCTCCTCCCCCACCACCCCTCCCGCGCTCTTCGCCAAAATTTGGGAGCAATTTGCACCTGCGGGAAGCTACCATCCTCAAGCCCTCTCGTGACAATCAGGAATCAGCCCCCCCCACCAACACCTGCCCCCCTTTCCGAAAAGCCGCCCTCCCTCGGTAATCTCATTTCGACTCCCGGCTCTAGAAATTTCTGCACGAACGCTTCCCGCTTCAATTTTTATTTTTTACGGGTGGTCTTTTAGTTACATGTAGCCTGCACAGATTTGACTTGTAAATTTCGAATCCCTGTTATGCTGGAAACCACGAAGTAGTGATGAGGACCGGGGGTTTCTGTCGCCATGGTTACGGCAAATGCATTAACTCTCCCGTATCTGGTCGCCCGAGAGAGGATGGGATGATGTTGGAGACAAGGCGAAGGATTTGTATACTATTGGAATATCAAATTCCTTCTTCGTCCAGGGTAACCATTTCGTTTTTAAGGTGCTAAGAGCATAGTTTGTAACAGTATTCCATTTTGACAAAGGGTAGTGAAATTGGGAGAGAAGTATCACCAACATTACTCAACATCTACTTAGAAGAATTAGTGAAGAACTGTTTCCAGAATAAGTGAGGGACGACATGGATTGGCTGGTAGAAGTCTAAAGATAGCAGAGAGAGGATTTCGCTCGAGCGCCAAATAGTTCGCACGTACGACGCTAAATAGCGTAAGAAATCGAGAGCTTCTTCGCTCGAACGTATAACCACAGATAAAGATATATATATAAGCAGATCTTCATCGAAGGCAGGAAAACCGCTGCACGGACAATCCACTGGGAACGCCCCCTCGAAAGAAGCTTCGGAATAATACGTTGGGAGCCGCTGAGAAGCAACACTCGAAATCTTGCTTCCACAAAAAGACAAGAGATGGCACTGCTAAATTTCAACGCTCGTCATCGAATTCCGAGACAACATTCACTTCCAAAGCCTCAGGGCATTCAAAACTGACCGCGAAGGCGTGGCTTTTACTGGAAAATACCTGACTATTATACTCATTCCTAACAGATAAGAAGTTACTGAAGAAACAGCGTTATAAAAACCAGTACTTTTTCAAGGAACACTCAAGCAATTTACCACAGATATTCTGTGCGTATCAACGAGATAAATCGTTTATATGTGGTTTTATTTATCTTGCGTTTCTTTTGCATTTTCGACATAAATGCCACATCATTCATTCATTCATTGTTTTCTGCCTAATTGGATGGTTTTTCACTGCAATCTCCAGCTTTCCCTATTCTCTGCCTTACGCTTCGTAATAGCATACGACCCAGTTAATTTAATATCATCCATAAGCTGATATCTCTGTCTTCCACGGACTTTTCCTCCTTCAACCATTCCCTCCAAGGCATCTCTTAGCAGGCAGTTCCTTCTTAGACAGTGTCCTAACCAGTTTCTTTTCCTCTTCTTCATGGTCTCCAGTATAGATCTTTTCTCACCAACTCTTTTCAGTACGGCTTCGTTTCTTACCTTGTCCGTCCATTTTACACGCTCCATTTTTCGCCATGTCCACATTTCAAAAGCTTCGAGTCGTTTCTCTTCATTTCTTCTCAACGTCCAGGTTTCTGCACCATATAGTGCTACACTCCACACAAAACATTTCACTAATCTCTTCCTTAGACCTATGTCCATGGGTCCACAAAAAACATTTTTTCTTCTATTGAAAGCTTCTTTTGCTATTGCGATTATCATTTTCACTTCTTGTTGGCAGCTCATGTCACTGCTTATAGTGCATCCGAGGTACTTGAAGCTATCCACTTGCTGGATTCTTTCACTGTTTGCTCTCACATTAATATTCCTTGGTTTCCGTCCTATAACCATTGCCTTTGTCTTCTTTACATTTATCTTCATCCCACACTGCTCACAGCTGCTGTTAAACTCTTCTAACATACTATTTATGATTATTTCATCCTCAGCGAATAATGCCATGTCATCAGCAAATCTTATGGAGTTTATTCTTCTTCCTCCCAATTTGACACCTCCTGTGCCCTGGAAACAATTTTTCACTATATCTTCTAGATAGATATTAAACAAAGTAGGCGATAGGCAGCATCCTTGTCGTACTCCTCTTCCAATTTCACAGCCTTCTGTCATTTCGTCTCCTGTTCTCACTTTAACTCCTTGATTCATGTATCCAATCTACACGAATTTTCTTCAGAATTTCTGAAAGTTTAACCCAATTCATATAAAAGACGTTACTGAGTGAATTCAATAATCGCAGCAATATCTCTGGACGACAGTCTTACACCCTTTTCGTAAAACTGTGTGCCGACAAACTAAAAAAAAATGTTTGAATTATTTTTGAATGACGAACAGTAACTTTCGAATACCTTGTCGGTCAGTATTCAAGGAATGGATAAAGTCAGGGGTTCGTCTTGATTTTTTCCATTGCGGTTGGAGTTCAGGAAGATTATTTAGGCGGGTGTAAGGGTGAATGTAGGGTCAAAATGACCGTAAACGGGCCCTTGTTATAATTTTAGAGGCTAATGAAAAAGAAAATAAACATGTCAGCAATTTACCAGTGGTTGGAAGTAAAGCATTGCTTGTAGCGGCGCTACATTCTTAAAATTGTATAACGCGTGAACATACAAAACGAACGGTATACGCTCGAAGCTCAGTAGTACACGTACAACCGTAATTTTTCTGTGGTAGTTGACTCTCAAATATGGATCATGAAGTGAAAAACGCAGTGAAATTGAAACTTATGTAAACATAGTCATTATCCCCATGTTGAAATGGAGTTTAGTCTATCTTATCAATACAGTGATTCATGCAAATGAAATGGATGATTGTGAACTGAAACTGCCAGGACGGATATTTTACATATATGTGTCAACGATTAATGTCATAGGCGGCGACTCCATGGGGCTTGGGGGCTCGAGCCCCCCAATGTTAATGATGTGGGGGCAGAGCCCCCAAAATAATTGAAGACTGAAATTGGTAAACGTTGTAAGTGCCACAATAATTCAAACACCGTTTTCCACGTTAAACTGTGAAATGTGCCATGCTTTATAATGTTGTAAACGTGAAATATGGCAGGTAGCTCTCTAAGTAGTTCAAAGGTTATAACCGATTATTGTAATACTCTTCCTCCGGAACGAATGAGGAGAAAGAACACTTCACACCCCTCTTAAGTAATAGACTGTTCTGGACTTTTGGCGCACAAAGACTGCAGTCGGCGGTTAGGTTATGACGTCGCGTCTTTGCGGTTCGTGTTCGCGCACTCGTTGCTGGCAAAACTTAGAAAATATACAGTGACACGAGCAGTTGACATTATTTATATTTCGTTATGTTGAAACGCTGAATTGAATAGTGAGTTCGATCCCAAAAAGGAACTTGAACGGTGAACTTGCAGCCTGGAAGAAGGGAAGAGTTGCATCGAACCGGATCGGATCGTCGAGAGGTGGCTTCTACAGACTGAAGCGGAATGATCAGGAAGTGCATTTCAGAAATTAGGAAGTTACGTCAACAGTGGTTTTGTTAGTGATAAGTGAGCCTGGTTTAAGTGTCGAGAGCTCTCGTGAATATGGTTTATGGATTATTAGCGTCGAACAGTATAAGGTAACAAGTACAGCGCTGAACTACAAAAAAGCTAGCTAAAACCGTGAGTAATATTTCCAATGTGTTACATTTTAATTTTGTGTTCATTTTTGTAAAGTGTATACATTGAAACTTCACCGAGACAATCAGGGCATTCTCTGTATATCCCTGTATCTGGATTTTCCGGTGTAAACCAGGTGAAGGAGACTTAACAAGGGCCTCCTTGCGATTGTTTAAGTAAAAATAGAATTTGAGTAATAAAAACATGTGAAATGTAATTTTTTCATCTTTGCTTCACTCATTTAATCAGGTTTTGTAAAATCCTGCTTGTATCTTGAACGAAAGCAGGCAAACGCATTTTCAAAACCAAAATACTCCTGTTAATGTTATAAGGTCACTAGTGTGAAAGTTCTTATGGGCTGATGTGCTGAACGATGTGATTTCCCAACACTTTCGCTTTTGGCACTTACAACGTTTACCAATTTTAGTCCTCAATTTTGCTTAAGAGGATCTAATGTATTATTTTGCTTCTCTTGTAATGTTTACTCTTTTGCATGTCAAACGACTCTGGATTGCACGAAATGAACTTAACTTTAAATACACATTTGAAATGTTCTAGACCATCAAGTTTGGGGTGCTGAAACGCTAAACCATCAACTTTTGGGGGGGAGGCTATGACCAGAGAAAGCAAAACACATGACTTATTACTATATACTAAGTATGTAATTATGAGTATTGTTAACATTTTTACTAAAAAGAGTTTCAAAAGAAGATGTGCATGAACTACGTTCGGGCTACAAATGGCTCTCACTTAACATTCAGGACGAGATCATTAATATATTAGGGAGATCTGCTTTGCGCTCCGTGGTAGCAGATATTAAAAGTCGGGAATATTTTCCTATTATGGTTGACGATACTTGTGACATATCCATCCATGGACAATTAAAATTTCGCATTCGAACTGTAAATAAAATTTTGATATTTTTCAGGAATTCATGGGCTTTTTACGAGATTCCGAACACTGAGGCCAAAACTTAAGAAAGGGGGAGAGTGATCAGTGATCAGAGCCCCCCCCAATAATTTTGACAAGTCGGCGCCCCTGATTAATGTCAAATTAAAATGATGTTCCATTGTAAACGATCTAACGAGTAGGAGTGAGTGAAAGTGGTCTTATGCAGTACTTCAGTAGGTTGTATGTTAAAACGCTTAAATTAAACTGTGAGCATGAATGCTATCAAACAAACCGTAATACCTTGGACAGTTGGTTTTGTCTTGCATAGGACATAAAAAATCGGTCCACACTTTTCAACATGGCGAGGACCTTAATTTCTGCCAAAATTTGCTTGGACTACATTTGAATGAGAAAAGAAAATCGTGCAAGGTTATGGGTATCTATAGAGCTAAAAGTCATTTTTATTTTTTTATAAGAACTTTGTAATATAATGCGTGATGTGGGAGGGACATAGGGGTCCAACAATTTTATTGTGACGATAACTGTATCAACATTAGGCTTCTAGCGATTAGATATCTTGGACATCTGACTTGATATTACGTTTGAGTAAAATCGGTCAATGCGATTTAAGATGGCGATCGAAAATCTACGTTTCCTATATTTCGGGCATCTCAAATTCTTGTAATATTTACAAGTCCACAGTCTACAGTTTTCGAGATGTCTCGTAAAAAAATTATGGCATCACTTAAGCGTTTATTAGGTGATGGAAGCTCTTTTAACTATATTGCGTTGTTGGGTGAATCGCATGAACAAAGTTCAGCGGTAAATCCACCAGCATTCTGATCACACCAACTGCTTTAAAATTGTATCTTTGATCTGATTGTTCCAATTAAGAAACTTTGAAGGACTTCTCCGGAAATCAGCAAGGCCATTAAATATGGCAAACTTATAACCAATCGCAACAAGCCTTTGGAAAATGAGAAGCAACCAGAAAACAATTTCTAATAGTATACAATTTTATCTTTGGAGTCATATTACCCGTAAATTGTGTGAATAACTAAAAAAATATTTTGCACGTTCCTACATGTAGTGAACAGGTTTTCTTGACCGTAATGGAGTTTGCAACGTCACGCCATCTGATGTTATCCATGTTCGCAACGCGGCACTTTGCAGACTTTATATATGGAAGTTTGTGTTTGAGACGTGCATTTACCCTTGCAACACTGCCGGAGATAACACGTGCAGCCTAAGTACTTGAGGAAACATTAAGGAGTCGAAATGCATGAATGGTAGCGACGTGACTTGAAATGTCCCCGGAAACAGTCTCCGTGTTGATTGAAAAATCAATTCATTGCACCGTTTGCAGATTGGAAGGAGAGAGTGGGGGGATTCTCGCGTATCTCCTTAATGTCGTTCTGGAAAATTTCTTGCTAAATTGCCAGTCACCAAACTTCAGCATCTTTAAAGTTACTGTACTTACATTTCGGTTCCTAGTAGTTAAATCCATGAACTTGTACAGTCACGGACACTTCTGGGTTGTGCAACAATTCAATTAGCGTTCAATTGAATCGTTACAACCCAGAAGTGTGCATGACTGTATACCCCGTTGAAAAGACATCGTCTATAACTATGTTTATTCGCAGAGGCGGCTCAAGATAAAATTTTCATCTCTTGCGATCCCTAGTTTCTACTCTGTCATCCCTAACTACCACCCTGATCCCCCTACTATCCACTCTTTCAAATAAGAAACATAACAGCCTCATTTTTAAATACTTTAGTTTTACTGTTAGAGAATACGTATATTATAGGTACGCATTTACTCAATACCGACATAATTATACCAAATTATAGTAACCTCTTAGTTTAAATTGCTAAACGATATTAAAATATGTGTGTAATGTAGCAGTAAATTCAAAACTTTCCTCCTTGCGTTTAGTCAATAATTTTTTATCCGATGAATACTTCTGTATGTGTGCCTTACAATTGGCTGTAGGCTTGAATTTGTTGAAAGATGAAAACTGCTTCTATTTTTATTTTCATCTACCATCTACTATTTATATATCGCCTTCATCTTTTATACATATTTGTACCATATTTCTACTTTTACTGAATCTAAATTTATTCTCAAACAATTTACTTATATTATTTTTACTTTGTGCTGCCATCTATTATTCTTTTTCAAAACTTCTTTCCATCTCTTGTTATTGAAATATCTGGTTTGCAACAATTCTTTTTAAAACAAATAGCCACGATCACATAATAAAAATTAAGTTTTAGGCGCTACTGGAGGAGGTTTGGCGCTCGACCCTTAAGCCACCCATGTTCGTTTTATGAAAAGTGTACTTCAAAAAGTGAACGAAAGGTGTCTACAGTCGCGACCAACGACGCAACTGCGCATGCACTGACTGGATGGTTCCACTGGGAAAATTGGTCTGCAACTGATAAGGGGAACAGGTTCCGTGGAAATCATCTGTTGTTGAAACAATGAAGTTTCACACATAGTAATGTCACATTAAGAAGGGAGTTGAGAGTTGCAACAATCCATCACAAACGTAAGAAAGCGAGCGACAATGAACCAAAACAACCGAACACTTAAACACAATTTACTGATTTGAAATCTACAGTGTCGTTTCGTGCAGGTTTACTACCTACCTCCCCTTTGGCTTGTAGACTTGTCCTATCGAGCTACGTTAGTTTTCCGCGGTCGGATAGTACTGTATGAATGAATGAAACACCCTCCCTTGCCCGGAGAGACAAATGCTACCCCTACCTAGATAGAGGCGGCAAAATCTCCCTCGGACAAGCGAAATAGCGTTACGGTCCAGGTTAAGTTCGTGTGTAGGAACCGGTGACCAACAGTGCATAGTAATAAGCCATATCGAATAAAAACAAAGACATATGTACTTCCAAATTACCACCTCTTTACCTGTAGCCGGGAAGCGGCTAGCTGCATACCTGAAAATCACGGGTAGCGACATGCATACGAAAATGATATAGCCCAAAATTAACATGAAAATAAAAAGTATATTCTATTCATAACCAACAAAAATGGAACTGTTACAGGTCCCCACACTTGCACTCTCACATTCTCTCTCAGATTCAATCCTCATGGGGTTATCGACATTAGAAATTATACATGACATGTACAGGTTTTATGACAAGCCCTAATTATTGCATTCTCAATTAATATTATCTTACTTTTTGTCTACTCAGGTCATTTGTGATTTTGCTCCAGTGCTACTTAAATCCTAGCCAGCCCTTACTTAAGTTCACCTTTTGTTTTTTAAAAAAGAAACTAGTCGGCGCGGTGACCATACATTACTTGACCAGTATAAACAAAGGCGTCTCAACGGCAATTACATTCACGTGGGCGGACGTTTTCCTTTTACAAGACCTCACGTGGTTCAAACATAACAAATAACCTCCGTTGAGTGACGCAAACATGTACTCTCTAGCAGGCGGGACTTAAACACTTCGCCGCGACGAGCAATTCACATTACCAGGCAAATACTTTAACAAATAATCACATATGCGACCGGACATAGCTAGCAGCGACACAGCGCTGACACATAAAAATGAACAAACCTCAAGTAGAATATGCAATTAAGCGGGCGGCGCTTTACTCTAATAGTACGCACTTTAAACAAATACAAAGGAGCACAAACAACAATGAATTTAAGATCATAAAAAAAATATCACAAGGAATAAGAAAAATTGACCTGAGACGAATAGATTACAAATGACAAGCGCGACGGGAGTTTGATGTAAAATTTCGAGTTGAGTGGGCGTTTTCCAAATGTCGACGAATTTCAAGGGCGTTCTCTAAATCAATCGGGCCGTCACGTGTTAAGGTTCACACAGATGAATACTTTACCATCTCTCAGCTCCCGGGGTGCATCCTGGCGTCTTTATGGGCGATTGAAAACACATAGTATCCACGCAAAAGGTTTCTTTGATCGCGACGATGAAGATGCGAAAAGGATTCAAACACCTAGTTCCCCGGCTCCTCTTCCTCTCGGGATCGGCGGGTCTCCGTGGTATGACGCGGTTCGGACGTCGCATCTGAGCGGTCGTTGTAGGCGTCGTCGGCGTCGTCGGGGCGTCAGCATCTCTCTCTACGTCTCTCTGTCGCGGCTGGTAAGCGTCGTCGGGACGTCAACGTGGCGGATGGTAGGCATCGTCGGCGTATCAATGGGGCGGCGTTCGACGTTCTCTCTCTCTCCATGGCGGCGGATAGGCATCATGGGCGTATCAATGGGGCGGCGTTCGACGTTCTCTCTCTCTCTCCATGGCGGCGGATAGGCATCATGGGCGTAGTTTCTTCTGACCTCGGGCGAATCGACGTAACGCCCTCATCTCCTTTCTTCCTCTAGCCCGCCATAGTTTCCGGTGTTCCTTGTTTCTCAAAAATTATAAATGGCGTAAGGTAATCACGGAAACACGTTTCGCTTCAACTTCCCCCAGCGGTTGAGGTAGGCGCACTCGTGTAGACTTACTGCCTATCACACACACGCTGGTGTTCGCACGACACAACAAAGCCCACTGTACACGAAAGGTAGCACGAAGGTGCTCTCGTTCCAAGAATCGCGGCAAAACTGTATATGGAGAGGTAGCACGGAGCTGCTCTCCCTACAAGGATCGCGGTAAGACTGTGTGTCGAAAAACCATGTCCTTCGTTTTATTTAGATTTTGAAAAACGACGCTATGCGCACGTTGGAGTGACGCTCCCGAAGGGGTCAGTCCACTTTGCTCTATTGTCTCCAAACTAGGACGTACCGTGTCCGAAGTTGACTTGCGCGGATTAAGCTTCCGCCTGGCTGTCGCCCATAGCTCAATTGCAATCGCTGTCCACAAACTGATCAATTAGAACCGATTTGATCTGGCGTCCGTAATTGTCGCTTGATCGTGACGAAACTCCACATATCCGTCCTTGCACACATGCCGCTGCGCTGGTATAAGTTTCACATGAATCTGACCGTTGGAAACCGAGATATTTAAATGTTTGTCATTACGGTCGAATTTCCTAAGCTTTAGACGCATAGCGTGACCCTTCAGGTGCTTACCCTTAACACAAGCGAATCTCTCGTTCCTCCCGTCGGCTTGGCAAAAATCAAATATGTAATCTCACAAATTAAAACACTTAACACTTTGAATCAACTCGTCTTTTTACCGCTACATACATGAATAATAATGATAATAATAATGACGGTAAATCTGACTGTCACAACCTCGCCCTTCTTCTTCTTCCAAGGATTTCGTAAGCGTGAAAAATTCGCTCTACACAGGGACAGAATTTTTTTTGTTACAAATCCTTGAACACTCTGTATATAAAAATTGGCAAGCAAATACATGAACACCCTGTATATAAAAATTTACTCTCCGCACTGCACTGACACTGTGAACTTTCGGTTACTTAACACATATAATAACATCCTGAATATAAACATAACACGAAGAGTATGTACACAAAACAAGAACAAGATGTGAGCATTTACGTGTCAGCTCGCATTCTTACGTCGCTCTCTCTTTCGTATCTGGGCGAACCGTGTCTCGAATTTGGCCTGTTCGTGTCTCTCGCTGGGCTCCATGGGATTCTCACTCCACGGCGTCCTGCATCTGAACGGGCGTCTTCGTTGCGGTGAAGGTGGATCTTGCAGCTGGCGGTTCCTTTCAGCCCCTGGAGCGTGGTGGTTGCTCGGGGGTGGTGACGTAGCGTCTTCTCTTCGAAGGGGGCGGGGCGTTTCTGGAGCTCGCTGGTCGCTTTCGCCGTTCGAGCAAGTGGCGACGTCGGCTGCCGGTGGTGATGTCACTCGGGTCTCCCGCGACGATTGTGAAGTGCCGCTGCTAGTTATGCTCAGTTCACGCACTTTCATCTCGAGGTCCTCAATCGGTTCGGAGTTTCCTTCGGCTCGAACTGTAACTTCCATCGCTTGTCGCCCCAGGGTGTCTATGCCACGGTCACATGTCGCTTCCAGCTGCACGCATTGTCGGGCCATCTGCTGCATATCTTCCTCTTGATCGCGCACGCTCTGAGACAGTGTTGCCATCTGGTTTTCTTGCCGGTTGAACCGCGCTTTGGTTTCGGCGACCTTGGTTTCGACTCGGGATTCGCATTCCTGTACCCGCGTGACGAGTTGCTGCGTAATCACCTCCCCGGAAGTACGGATGGTCTCCTGGAGGCGGTCTTCCGCCACTTGCATCTGGGTGCTGATGACCTCTATCTTGGCTTCCAGCGAGGCTTCGATTCCGCTTCGCGTGACTTCCATCATTGATTCTAGCGAAGCTTCAATTCCGCTTCTCATGGCTTCCATCTTTGATTCTAGCGAGGCTTCGATCCGCAGTAGCATCTCGATGATCTGTTGGGAGTTGGTACCACTGAGGCTAGCTGCTTCGTTGACCCGTTCCGCACCTCCCGGAGAAACCTGTTGCGCGCTGGTCTCATTGGCTTGTCCCCCGCTGTTCGGTAGACTGGTTTCTTCACGCGGACCTAACGGGACATCGCACCGGGAGCAAACGAGGCTAGCTGTGCCGACATTTTCACTTTCTGGGAACTCCTCGCTGCAGACATCGCAAATCACCCTTACGTCACTCATGTTCAAGTTCTCGATGCGGCGGTTGCGCAATCTCATGAAATCAAAAATTCAACCCTCGGTCGACTTTCAATGCCCGCTGACAAGCGTAAACGTGAGCGCTCACAATATATGCCAATATATATATTTAAACAATTCACAAACGAAAAAAGATAAGGGCGGTCGATTCCCCCTTTGCCAGAACTCAACTTAACGCCTAATGCCATATGCCAAACAAATAAAATTTAAAAATGCCTAACGCCTTAAGTAGCTGCCCTACTACCTTGACAAAAATAAACGCCTAATGTCTCAATTACCACCTCACGTCAAAATAAAACAATAAAATCTCACAATGAAACACAGTTACATGACACCAAAATACGCCTGACGTAGCCCTTACAAAAACGACATATACCTCTGCACTGAGGGTGCTTTCGATTTAAAAATATACCGGTCCCTGTGTTCGCGGCGCCAAAAATGTATGAATGAATGAAACACCCTCCCTTGCCCGGAGAGACAAATGCTACCACTACCTAGATAGAGGCGGCAAAATCTCCCTCGGACAAGCGAAATAGCGTTACGGTCCAGGTTAAGTTCGTGTGTAGGAACCGGTGACCAACAGTGCATAGTAATAAGCCATATCGAATAAAAACAAAGACATATGTACTTCCAAATTACCACCTCTTTACCTGTAGCCGGGAAGCGGCTAGCTGCATACCTGAAAATCACGGGTAGCGACATGCATACGAAAATGATATAGCCCAAAATTAACATGAAAATAAAAAGTATATTCTATTCATAACCAACAAAAATGGAACTGTTACAGGTCCCCACACTTGCACTCTCACATTCTCTCTCAGATTCAATCCTCATGGGGTTATCGACATTAGAAATTATACATGACATGTACAGGTTTTATGACAAGCCCTAATTATTGCATTCTCAATTAATATTATCTTACTTTTTGTCTACTCAGGTCATTTGTGATTTTGCTCCAGTGCTACTTAAATCCTAGCCAGCCCTTACTTAAGTTCACCTTTTGTTTTTTAAAAAAGAAACTAGTCGGCGTGGTGACCATACATTACTTGACCAGTATAAACAAAGGCGTCTCAACGGCAATTACATTCACGTGGGCGGACGTTTTCCTTTTACAAGACCTCACGTGGTTCAAACATAACAAATAACCTCCGTTGAGTGACGCAAACATGTACTCTCTAGCAGGCGGGACTTAAACACTTCGCCGCGACGAGCAATTCACATTACCAGGCAAATACTTTAACAAATAATCACATATGCGACCGGACATAGCTAGCAGCGACACAGCGCTGACACATAAAAATGAACAAACCTCAAGTAGAATATGCAATTAAGCGGGCGGCGCTTTACTCTAATAGTACGCACTTTAAACAAATACAAAGGAGCACAAACAACAATGAATTTAAGATCATAAAAAAAATATCACAAGGAATAAGAAAAATTGACCTGAGACGAATAGATTACAAATGACAAGCGCGACGGGAGTTTGATGTAAAATTTCGAGTTGAGTGGGCGTTTTCCAAATGTCGACGAATTTCAAGGGCGTTCTCTAAATCAATCGGGCCGTCATGTGTTAAGGTTCACACAGATGAATACTTTACCATCTCTCAGCTCCCGGGGTGCATCCTGGCGTCTTTATGGGCGATTGAAAACACATAGTATCCACGCAAAAGGTTTCTTTGATCGCGACGATGAAGATGCGAAAAGGATTCAAACACCTAGTTCCCCGGCTCCTCTTCCTCTCGGGATCGGCGGGTCTCCGTGGTATGACGCGGTTCGGACGTCGCATCTGAGCGGTCGTTGTAGGCGTCGTCGGCGTCGTCGGGGCGTCAGCATCTCTCTCTACGTCTCTCTGTCGCGGCTGGTAAGCGTCGTCGGGACGTCAACGTGGCGGATGGTAGGCATCGTCGGCGTATCAATGGGGCGGCGTTCGACGTTCTCTCTCTCTCCATGGCGGCGGATAGGCATCATGGGCGTATCAATGGGGCGGCGTTCGACGTTCTCTCTCTCTCTCCATGGCGGCGGATAGGCATCATGGGCGTAGTTTCTTCTGACCTCGGGCGAATCGACGTAACGCCCTCATCTCCTTTCTTCCTCTAGCCCGCCATAGTTTCCGGTGTTCCTTGTTTCTCAAAAATTATAAATGGCGTAAGGTAATCACGGAAACACGTTTCGCTTCAACTTCCCCCAGCGGTTGAGGTAGGCGCACTCGTGTAGACTTACTGCCTATCACACACACGCTGGTGTTCGCACGACACAACAAAGCCCACTGTACACGAAAGGTAGCACGAAGGTGCTCTCGTTCCAAGAATCGCGGCAAAACTGTATATGGAGAGGTAGCACGGAGCTGCTCTCCCTACAAGGATCGCGGTAAGACTGTGTGTCGAAAAACCATGTCCTTCGTTTTATTTAGATTTTGAAAAACGACGCTATGCGCACGTTGGAGTGACGCTCCCGAAGGGGTCAGTCCACTTTGCTCTATTGTCTCCAAACTAGGACGTACCGTGTCCGAAGTTGACTTGCGCGGATTAAGCTTCCGCCTGGCTGTCGCCCATAGCTCAATTGCAATCGCTGTCCACAAACTGATCAATTAGAACCGATTTGATCTGGCGTCCGTAATTGTCGCTTGATCGTGACGAAACTCCACATATCCGTCCTTGCACACATGCCGCTGCGCTGGTATAAGTTTCACATGAATCTGACCGTTGGAAACCGAGATATTTAAATGTTTGTCATTACGGTCGAATTTCCTAAGCTTTAGACGCATAGCGTGACCCTTCAGGTGCTTACCCTTAACACAAGCGAATCTCTCGTTCCTCCCGTCGGCTTGGCAAAAATCAAATATGTAATCTCACAAATTAAAACACTTAACACTTTGAATCAACTCGTCTTTTTACCGCTACATACATGAATAATAATGATAATAATAATGACGGTAAATCTGACTGTCACAGTACGAAGCAGATGACATCATCATCTGCAACAGTATTAGAACACTTTCTTCTCTTCGAAACACACGGAATATAATAAAGCATTCTTGATAGTCGACCCTATTGGCTTTGTCACTTCACCGCCGAGTACCAGCAGGAGTAGTGGTAGTGTACTCAATCGTGTACCCTTGTTTATTTGGAAGGAAAGGATTGAACTTGACCTTTATACGTATAATTATGGGCTCTAGAAAACTAGGTAACAGTGAAGTATATCTTGACTGTGGCAAAATAAAATTTCAAATATCAAAAGGTTGAGAGAGAAATAAAATTTATGTTTTTTCATCAGTACTTGTCATTGGGTTCTACTTGTAATTTCGCTTTGGATATTTTATCTTATTATCTTCTCTTTTATCTTGGTTAATACCGTAGCCTCCAAAATACGTCTTGAGTACAAAATTAACTGAATACAGATGAACGTAAAACCTTTGTAATTTAAGACAAGAGGGGAAAATATAGCAATGGCATGAATATGAAATATATGTCGAAAAAAGTCTAAACTGAAAATTAAGTGTAAAAATAACTAAAGTATGTGCTAAAAGCTGATATGTGTGAAAATATGGAAAATAAAAATAGCACTTTTCGAGCTTACATACCACATAATACATTGATTTCAGCATGATATGAAAATACATGTAATTACACATAAATCAATTCCATGATTATTATAAATTGCAATTGTGTATACCATAAATATAAACTGACCCATAAAAATTACAATAAATAAGTTTTAAATGGCCATTAATACTTTAAAAACTGTCACAATACTGTTTTTTTGCGGTATTAGATGGCAGAGAAAATTGACGGTCTAAAACAGTTATTTTCATTATGCGCACAAAAAATTTCCGTGCTTAAAATAGCTTGACATCATTACATAATGTCCAATCTATTACGTTATTTGTTTACGGAACCGTCGTGTATAACTGATATTAGGCGCTCAGTTGCGGCGAGTGTGCATCACAGATAAGAAGGCTTCGAGCGACTTAAGCCTCAAATCCTATTAAGCGTGATGTATTGAAAGGCCAATCAATCTTAACAGCTTTGTACCCAAAGAATGCAGCGCTCAGCTTTAATGTAATGACGGGAAGTTTGCCGGTGGGGCTATAGATGGCGCTCTCTTTTCTGATTCCAATTTCCAGTTTCTCTAGGTTTCACGTTTGTGATATTTCGCACATATGCGTGATGAATAAATGAATAAGTTAACATTTTTGAGTTTGTATGCATGTATGACTATTTTGTACTCGTTTAAGTACACGAGGAAAAATCATTGTTTCTAAAACCCGTAACTTAAAGTTAAAAGAAGGATTATAAAGAATATCTTGAGAAAAGTTAGAATTGCAGGGTTGTAAAGGAACCTGCACAGGACAAACACGACACATTAAAAAGGTAAGTTTAGAGAGGTAAGTCTTAGAAGGTAAGTATTGACTAAAAACTTTCTCGCAACCGTGTAAGAAGCCGGGTCTGGTTCTAACCTCCTTAAACCTAAGCGGAATTGTAGGTTAGGTGTTGTTAGGTTAAGAGGGCCCGGTTTAGTGCTCTTAGCATATAGTTCTGGCTTTGGTGAAGCTGGGTGTGACCCTCATCAGACCCATGAGAAGCCCGCTCTTCTCAAAAAGCTAGAATTATGTGCTCAATCACTGCCATCATCTCCCAACATGGATGACAAATGGTTGGGAAGGTTAAATGAGTATGAGGCTCCATAGATTACAGTAAAAATCTCAGTTACACGCAGTTAAATACATCATTTGAATCATAAAATGCATGAAGTCTGTAGTTCAGACCAAATAGTTAAGTGCATCATCAAGAAAAAAATCAGGAAGGTGCATCCAAAAAGCAACTAATACTTTAAAGTACAGTTCGACATAGAAGAAATACTCACTTCCAATCATATGATACAGTATTGGCGTACACAGTGTATGCAAAAATGCATCAAACTGTAAACCTGGTTCGTAGCAAATGAGAAAAATCACACTTTAGTGCATCAATCGATGCATTTCTAGTGAATCAAATAAATTTTTAAGCATTTAGTTGCAGTTACAAGTAATGACTCCAAATATTTAATGAATCTCGTAAGTTTTACAGGAGTATTAGGAAGTGCTTTAGAATACTGGAAGCGATTGTTGAAGTACGTTACAGTCGTCTCAGTCATGGAATATCAGTAGATTTTTACTCGAGGCTCAAAAGTGATTTCGTGCTGGAGACCAGATGTTACTTGATACCCCTTCGCACCCCACGTCACGTGATGTAGCAGCATCAGTCCGTATCCAAAAGGATTGTAAACAAATGGTTGCCTTCAAATAAATATGCACATAGGAGTTTACTGAAGGGAAACGTCATTCTCCAGAAAACACGCAGTAGGTAATCAGTAAGTCTCTAAAGTATGTGTTGATAGACATAAATAAAAATCGAACTAACTTGATCCCAGTTATATTATTGAAAAGAATAACTGTGAATACTAAGTGGGTACATTTTGTACCCCCGATATATCATTTGTTGCTCTATTTTACTTTAGGTTTCAATCCAAAGATCTGTTATTTTTTTTTAGCTGAGTATTTCTGAGATGACACATGTGGCAAATAGTAAGATGTAAAGTAAACTCTGTCCGAATTCTAAGTGGCAGTAACTATAACTGAGTTACTTTTTAAAACGAGTAACTATAACTAAGTTACTTTCTGAATCAAGTAACTCTAACTCAGTTACTTTTTAAAAGTAGGTAACTTTACGAACACTGGTTAGAATAAATTGAAAAATGACTATGAATTGGTGAGGGAGAGAGTAACCAAGTTTTAGTTGCAGCTACTTAACTGTGAAAACACCAAGTTACATACAGTACATTTGTTACTTCGTTTCTTAAATAACATGCTTTCAGAGAAACCCTAGCGTGTAGCATGATATTTCGTCGTGTTTGAGCTCCTTGACAGGGTTGCCATCAGGGGAGAGTAAAAAATAACAGTAACCCTTTTTTTTTTACTGATACGTGTCAAGCAGCATTCCTTTGCTGACGGAACAGCAATGTTTCATACTTTCATATAGGACGTCACGCGATGACTGACATGGCGGCTAATAACAAGGCATGCTCAAGGGCAGACGTGGCTCTTTTCTAGAAAACTAATGCTGTCCGACGGCTGTTTGCAGTTATTTTACTGATTTCACAATGCTTTTCTATTCTGAGTTAGAAAATGATAAATAATGGGGCTGCCGGGATGAATAAAGGGGCAATGACAAGAAGAAGTCATGCTTTAGAAATGCTAACCGTTGCACCATAAAGAATGGTCCTGTCATTCCTTGTTTTAAGCTCAATATCCTCAAATTTCTTCTTAATAGTATATAATACTAGTAATAAACTTCAGAACGTTTTAGCAGAGTATGATAAAGCGATGTCTACGTTTCTTCAGTGGCTATAAACATGTCTAAAATGTAAGGCCAGTCCTGATTAGCCTCTGCATAATATAAATATTCGTTATATGAGACCAAAGGGCTGCAACTCCAATTTATCAAATGTACAGGAGAGAAGAAATAGTGCATTCTCAGGAACATGTCTGACTCTTTAAAAGAGTAGTACGTGACTCCACCTTACTGTTAAGGAGTAGACGTGGAGATACGTCGATGTGACTCCAAATATAGAGCTTCAGAGGAGTTAAATAAAACCAAAAACTGCATTTTCTCTGGTTCTCATACGACGTATTGTTGTTTAACTGTTATCTATCACTTGCAATTTGTTTAAAAGCAGTCGTTATTTCTTTCTACGGTATATGTTTTCATTTACACCATAAATAAATTAGTCTGCTGCTTAAATTAAATTATCTTTTTACCTCTCTCGTTTACCATACCATATTTTGGTCACATTATTAAGAGCCATAATTTTGAAATTCGAACAAAGTGAGATAGTTGTATTTTTTGTTTGGCTTGATTTTTTTACATGTTGAAGTAGACATTGAGAAATGAATATTGTGCAATTTTGGGACCGTGGAAAAATTTTCTCTCTCCTGTAGAAAATGTTGAATATTTGGAATGCAAACTTTTGTTTTGATATACTATTAACATAGTAATAAGACTGTTTGCTTATATACATTCAATTGTTTTGATGGGACATTGTTGCTTTCCATTGTTATGCGGCAACAAAGAGAGTCCAAAATGCAGATTTTTCCAGTTTCCGGCCCTTAATATCTTGGTAGAGCAACAGTACCCCAAAGATTTGTTTACTGGGCATTGAAGCTCGCCATTAGGATAAGCTACCTGATACAGCACATTAATTGGATATCGATGCTGTTAGCAGATACAAATAACTCTTTAAATAGTACGAAATTGAGAAATCCGCAACTTTATAATTAGGCTTATCTTAAAACAGCATGAAGCAAAATATGATGGCTCGTAATATTACACTCTTGTTTACGTAAAACGCTATGCATGTGTCATATGTGACCAGTTCGTTACAGTGTAACATAGAATCTACAGGATCTGGCACCACCTTGGATCCGATTGTCTTTTGTATGTGTATCACGTAACATTTCTGCTGCGGGGGGGGGGGGAGCCTTTCTTCCTAAACAGCCGTAAAGAAATGAAAGATTGGTTGGTACATTCTATCATACTCTGTACCGGGGAATCTCTCAAGCGAGCGAACGAAAAGAAATCTCTGCGCAAGTAGGCTATAGTGACTCACTCGACAGGGAGGGAACGGGATAGCGTAGAGGGGGGAAAGCGACTGCAGCAACCAAGGAAATAACTCTATTTGGAGTCAGATCGGCATATCTCCATTTCTAATCCTTAGCAGTAAGGTGGAGGCACCCACGTATATCAAGTAAACTGACTCTTTTTAACAAACAGATATATTCCTGAGAAGGCGCAACAGTTTCCTCTCTCACGTAAATTTGATAAATTGTAGTGGAGTCCCTCTGGTTCTCACACGACCCACTGTGACTTTTGATTTCTTCCTTGCGATCTCTAGACGTTTGCGAGTAATCGAAAGGTATCGATTTTTTTCGACTCCTGACTAAATCAGAGAAATGAATAAACGAACCAGCAATAACGCATCAGGGTGGCAATTTTTAGGTAAAAAATTTTGAAGCATATTGCACAATTACTATATAACTGACTGCAGTCAGTGGACTTGACAAACTCTGTGAACATTTCTTGCTTTGCTTGACTGGTTGATTGAACTAACATTTTAGTTCAATATTAATATTTCCACGGTTTGTTATAAAGTTAGTGAATTTAAATATGGGAAGGAGTTTTGGAAGTAATGCAAAATAGTCTATGAAAGCGAACCACAGTAGTCACGGCCTTCATGAAATTTCGTTGCCAAAAGGAATTTCAATTAGAATTAGATTTAAACTTGGTCAGGCCTGTAACGAGGAGTAGGCTATGGAAGCTGAAGCCTAGGTAGGGCGCCATTCAATTTCTTTTAGACATAAAGTCAGAATATGCGACGAAGAAATTTACACTTGGCAGAGATACATTCTGATAACTAGGGAAAGGATTTTAAGGTGCAGCACCTCTCCAAAAATAAAGCTGTTTTCACACCGATCGTTTGAGATATGTATTTTAAGACAGGAAATCAAGTGAAATGAACACACCTTGTTGCACCTTTTCGTGAGATTAGCACATTTGTCACCTATTATTACCCCTCTTTGATGCTGCAGCGCCTATTTCTTTACTTTTCTATAATTTTTGGTTAAAAAAAAATTGGAGAGAGAAATAAATGATTTTCACTCTTCTTGAGCAGCTACATAAAATCATAAAGTCTCATTTTGTAGAACAGAACGAGAGCTATACAATGGAATGCAGCCCCATAGTTCCCAAGATAATGTAAGTCGCTGAGCTCAAAGCTTCTTCCAGCGTAATCCAGCATAAGAAATTGATTGAAACCTGTGGCGGGATCAGAGGGGGCGAGGGGGGCCGTTGCCCACCACTTTTCGCCACTTTTGCTCCCGCACTATGCTAAATCTTATCTACAAAGGGAAATATGCTGTCTTTGTCCCCCCCCAGTTTGCACCTGCACCCCCGGTTTTGGGACCCAAACACCGCCACTGATTGAAACCCAGTATGTTTACTTCCTAAACACTTGTTACTTTATGTAACTAACTATGTATGTAACTACTTATGTTATTTGCTACTGGTTTAGACCTGAATAAAATCATCATTTTAGCACGTTTTCTTGCACTTTTTTGGAACTATGAGAGACGTTCAGTATGCTCTAATACTCGCCCCCTTGCCCCTCATGTAGAATCATAATTTTAACATGTGTAGAAAGTACATAGACATCTTGTGATGACTTTATGCCGAAATGCAAGATGTTTTACCATGCATTTTTTCTTGGCACGTGTTGGCAGTAGAGCATCTGTAAAACGTGGTGAAAATGGAAAATAGTGAGGTTCGTGCTGTCATGAGGTACTTGAAATTGTAAAGCCTACAGCCAAAGGAAATTCATGAGGACTTGGTACAAACATTAGGGCAGTCTGCTCCATCATATCCCACCGTTGCGAGATGGTGCCGTGAGTTCAACTGTTGCAGACAGTCATGCGAAGATACCCATGCAGGTGGGCCACCAGTAACAGTGACCACAGAGGAAAACATTGAGAAGATCCTTGACATCGTTATGGGAGACAGACGAGTCACCGTCAGGTATTTAGCAGAGAGTACAGGCAAGGACGTATTTAGGGGGGATCCAGGGGGTCCGGACCCCCCCGAAAGACTTATCAAGTACTAAAATTAAATAATGAAAATATACTCGTTTAGCATTTGTTGTATAATTTCCTCTGAACTTATTGGAAGACAAGGGTTATATTGGAACCATACGGCTTTAAAGGGCAGGAAGGACGTATTTAGGGGAAAGGGGTCCAAGGGTCCGGACCCACCGAAAGACTTACCAAGTACTAAAATTAAGTAATGAAAATATTAGCATTTGTTACATAATCGACGGTTATTAATTTCCTTTTGAACTTTTTAGAAGGCAAGGATTATATATGGGGTCATACGCCTTTGAATGACACTACTCAAAATAATCTGCATCTCCAACTACATGTAACGTCTTTTTTTATTCCATAAATATTTAATCATTCATCTATTTGACATTAATTTCATTGCCAGGTCACTTTTTTATGTAAGTTATTTCGATCTTAACTACAAGTAAGCTGCGTAATGAATATGCGCTGTTATATCTCTATTCTTATACAGTCTTTTTACCTATTCATGTAATAATAATATAATATTAATTTATGTATTGTAATTAGTATTAATTTGATTTAATATAATTATTTTAATTTAAACATTATTATTATTATTATTATTATTACTCCTGAGACACTTGGTTCTGACCCCCCCCCCCCGAAACATATTTCTAGATACGTGTCTGAGTACAGGATTGTCAACCGGCACAGTTCATAACATCTTAACCAATCATTTGTGTATGAAGAAAGTTTCGGCAAGATGGGTTCCGCGAAACCTGAATGCTGATCAGAAGAGAAGCAGAGTGACATGTTCAAGGTAACTTTTGGACATGTATCGCGCAGATCCAGAGGACGTTTTGGCCAGATTTGTGACGGTGGACGAAACTTGGATCCACCACTTTGACCCCGAATCCAAACAAAGCTCCATGCAATGGAAGCACACCAGCTCCCTAACCCCGCAGAAATTTCGTGTTCAACAGTCAGCCAGAAAGGTTATGGCAACTGTATTCTGGAATGCCAAGGGGATACTGCTGTTGGATTATCTGGAACATGGAACCACAATTACGGGCCAGTATTATGCTGACCTTTTGCCAAAATTGCGAGCTGCAGTAAAGAGCAAGAGACGAGGAATGTTGACACGTGGAGTGCTGCTGTAGCAGGACAATGCTCCCGTCCACAAGTCCGGTGTTGCCATAGCTGCAATTCATGCAGCTGGATTTGAATTGGTGCTTCATGCTCCCTATTCGCCTGACCTAGCCCCAAGTGACTTCCGCCTGTTTCTACATTTGAAGCAGCAGCTCCGTGAGCAGGTTTCTCGGGATGAAAATGCCGTTATGGATGCTGTGAGTGCATGGTTGCAGGAGCAATAGGACATCTTCTTCCAACAGAGTATAGAAGGTTTGGAACGGCCATGGACAAAGTGCATTGAAAGAGCAGGGGACTATGTTGAAAAATAACCATATTTTCATTTCTGTTATATTTTGTTTTCTTGGTGAGTATGAGAGCATACTGAACGCCCCTCGTATTTTCAGAACCTTTATTTCCCTTTTCCGACCATAATTTTGCACCTTAAAATCCGTTCCCTGCTGATAACATAGCTACTGCTGGAATTTTCTGTTTCCAAAAGTACTACTAATACAGTAAAACCTCGTTAATATGGGGGATACGTTGACCGGTTCAACGAAGTCCGGATTAACTGAAATAACCTAAAAGAACAGTAGAAAGTGCATCAAAACTCCGTTTATAGCAACAAAACACGTTTATTATGGTGTATTTAAAGGGCATAGGCCTAAATACACTATACAGTACAGTACAAAGTCTGCTGGAAACAGAATTTCATCAGTGGTTGACTGCCCGCGAAGCCCGGTTTATCGTGGTCCGGATTAACGAGGTTTTACTGTAATACGTTTTTAAACATGTTTTTCAGACACTAAGACATAACTGAAATGAAGACTAACATTGGCAAACGCTGTAAATGCCAAAATAATTCAAACACCGTTTTAAACTGTGTAATGTGCCATGCTTTATAATGTGGTAAACGTGAAAAGTGGCTTGGAGCCCTCTAAGTTGTTCAAAGTTCAAAGGGCGTGTAAAGAGGTCACTAGTGTGAACGTTCTTACGGGATGATGTGCGGAACGATGCGATTTCCCAACACTTTCGCTTTTGGCACTTACAACGTTTACCACTTTTAGTCCTCAAATATTCTTCAATATGCTAAACGTTTTTTCTAAGAAATCAGAAATGCAAAATGCGAATCTTTAAATATAACTTGTATTACTTTACTAATTAGTTTTACTCTCTGATTTCAAAATTTGTATGATAAATATCACAAACCATGGCATAAGAAGAAAATATCGAAGGACGCACATAAAATGTCGGTCATTGGTATTACTACGGCGGGCTGCAAAGGTACAATCCTGCCTAGGGCATAAACAATATCTAGCGACGGGGCTGAACTTGGTAACTCCGCTCGGGGAAATTAGAGTACATGGACGGGTACTACACGAATATAAATATTAATGTAATTTTAAACCATGGTCGACTCTCTTTCCCGAAAACAAAAGAATCGCGAATATTTTCATAATAGAAAACTACGTATATCCGAAAGAAACTATTTTTGTAGTCTTTCGAATATCCAAAAATACCAATAATGGCAATATTTCTCGAAAATCAATCTTTCATAAAATATATATATGTATATATCAGACTACATCAGCATGTGTGTTTCAATATCTTGAAACTTATTAAAAATAAAATGGTCACATTACGGAAAGTTACTACAACGAACCAAATTTCAGAAAGAAAACATATTAATGAATATCTTTAATGTATTTTCAACAGAAGCAAAGAGATTGTGATGTTTAATCTTGCATATAAAATAGAACTTTACAGGGGAGACATCTACCGGCAATTCATTTAACACAAATTCCATTTTTTAACACAGAATTCCAGAAAAAAATAACTATATATAATCATTTTCCTCGCACGTATTAGGTAGCCCCTGTTTAAGGACTGTTCCCCGTTGAGAAAAATACGTTATTGTATCGTAGTGTGAACTGAGAAGATAAAATGGTAAACGTTTGTGAGGCATTCCACGAAAAGTGGTCCTACTCTATTTAAATAACAAAATGAATTAATATGGAAATTACACTGGTCTACAAAATTAACTTTATTTCTTTCACAAGAACAGAAGTAACTGAATCTAGTAGTATATTTCATGATAAATGCGAATATATTTTTAGATTTTCTTCCACCAGGCAGGGATTTTGTGTGACAGACATAAACATTTTATGAAATCAGTACTTATCGTAAATCTATAACTTATAATAAAGAAATATGCCATTCTTAAAAAAAATGTTCAAGATAATGATTTGCGGGCATATTTTGCAATAGGATCTTTCTCTTCATGGTCCAACAGTAGTTACCCTGATGGAAATTTCTACTGTTTTCAGTAGATAAATTCTACTGTTTTCAAATGTCTTCTACTGTGTACTGTGAAATGTACTGAAATCCTATTGTAGATCTACTGTACAGCTACTGTACTATCCAGTAGGACTACTGTACTGTGCAGTAGGGCTACTGTACTGAAAAAAAACAATGTGAATTAAAATGCATAATTCACTAAGGGGCTATTTGACACATTGTTCTGCACAGGAATAAGTGATTTACGTTTAGGCCACAATTTTATAAAAGAAGCAGCGAAATATAATGCATTCAAGTTGCAAACCAAGTAGTATACAAGTTACAGATATACAAGTTATATTTGCTATATTCGAGTTTTTGCAACAGCAATTTCATATTTTAATATGTCTCTTTAGTACACCCAACAGCAAAAGAAACAGTGGGCGAAATGTCCATGGCCATTTTAATTCGCTCTTTTTTACGCAATGTAATAATAATAAATTTAAATAAAAGTGTAAATATTCAGACGATAATACTTGCTTCGAATCAACAGAATTTCGTTCGTTTAAACAACCCAGGATGTAGAATAATAAAGTAATGAAAATAGCGATGGACAATTTGCCTAATATTATCTTTGCCGTTGACTGTACAAGCTGCATGGACTAGAGGTATTGATGGTAGTTCATTGCCATTATGCATCAGCACAGCTTTCAAACTAACTTTGGAGGAATCTATGAAAAACTAGGTGAACAACACCTATACTACATCTTGAAAAGAAACACTACATGTAAGTTAAATACGGCTTAATGCATCCCATGGCAGGTCATAAAGAACGCTGCAATTCAATTTAAAAAAGTAACCGTCACAGACAAAGTGTGCCTGATGGAAAAATTCTAATTACATATTTGAATTCAGGGTAAAAGAACACACCAAACTCGCCATTTAGTTTTCTTGTGAAAAAAATCATGTTAACCAGTGTTATTATTGTCTTTAACTGCATTAAGGTTTAAATATGTGAATGCATATACATGTAATTTACACATTTCACCAATAAAAGTTACCAAACTCCGTACCAGCTAATTGTAGACCAGGCGAACGAGAACAAGTCTCTGCGCAAGTAGTGACGCGAGACGGCTCCACCAATGAACAGTGAGAGAAACCGGATTGTGTAATGGGCGACGGGAGTTACCCGTTGTCTATGTAAGCGTTGCAAACTTTTGAAAAGGATAATACTGAACGCATATGGCAGACGGATCGTATTTTTACTACATCCAGGTCCAGGTCCGTACGATTGGCTTAAGAATTTCTTAGCGAAATATTAGGGATAAAACTGCAACAGCAAATTTTGACAAGTCGTGCATTTAGCATATGGACTAAGGTCTGGACCGTACGGTTAGCAACACTGCGCTTTCACCACTAGATTTTCCTCCTCTGCCGATATGTGCGACTCTGCTCTACAGTTAGCTGGAACAGGGTATAGCATCTGCAGCCTATATGCTTCACAGAGAAATGAAGTCAAAAGTTGCTACATTTTTAAAGCGTCACACACGTAACGCACTTTTTTTTAATGCTTTTGATGCATTCGGCCTATGCCATCACACTCAAGTTTTCTTCAATTGTTTGCAGACACCATAAGGTACTTCATAATTCTATTAAATCAGTTCATTATGAATATTTTAATCCAATTGCAAGTCTTGAACCTCAAATTTTGAATTTTGTGTGTAAAATGTCACACATGTAATGCTCGAATGCCCCTTGCACATATTGACTTCGCAGTTGCGCACACACCCATGTGAAAAGTGCACGATGCAAGGAATGTCTGTTGAGTTTATTTACATCCTATGATGTCAACTCGGAGGTAGCCTATTTAATACGTTCTCTGGCACCAACATGGCGAGATTGGTGTGCCCCAGTTTCGGTCATTATGACCAAAACACGTGTCCTGAGTTCGTTGTTCCTAGGGCGCCGTCGGTCATGATTGATTGATTTGGTGTTTCAAGTCCGCTTTATGCATAGTAAGGCTAATCGGGACTGGACCTACAGTATAAAGTGGAATCCAAACCTTCCCCCCGGTCGGCCACGAGTGTAACAATGATGCGCATAAAGCATGACCGACAAGGCGTGGGGAATCGAGCGTACATAAAAGTGTTTTGGCTGTTCTATTCATTACAAGAAAAAAAAACTGCAGTCGCATTTCCTTGCAGTCTCCATGCAATCCCATTTCCTTTCGCGTGTTCATTGGTGGAGCCGTCTCGCGTCACTACCTGCGCAGAGACTTGTTTTCGTTCAATTACTCCAGAGATACCCGGGATAAAGTTTAGTTCAACCTAACCTAACCAAAGTTTACATTCACGAAATTGGATCTACTAGCCAAACTTAACCCAAACTTGCTAACAATCTTATGAAGTCACGTGCAACAAAATAAGGACCATGTAAAGCGCAAGAACCATGTGCGTAAATACAGTAAAACCTCGTTAATCCGGAACCCGATAAACCGGACTTCGCATAATCCGGACAGGCAAAAGGCCAAAAAAAGCAGAATGCAAGGTTTTACATGTGGCTAGAAGTCAACAAGAGAACTTCCAAAAGAAAAGGCAGTCAACCACTGAAATTCTTTTACCCGCAGACTTTGTACTGTAGGGGAAGCGGGAGCCAGTTGCAACACTTTTAACATTTTCAACTTCAAAAAATTGTATAAATTTTGCTTTTCAACATACGTTCACGAAACTTTGTAGTTGAAAGGCGGGATACATTCCACTTGCACAGAAAATTTGAGAACCTCGACACTCATGTACTTTTCTTGGAAATTTAAAATTTCCAAACACCTAACTTTTGTTGCAACGCAACAGTGGATGGAGCATATTGCAACACATGGAAACATAAATGAAAGTAAGAACGAAATCTTAATTTATTTAACAAATGATAGAAAAAACGATATGAATATTATGTTAGAAACTGTTCAACATATGCTGACTTTGTAACAATATTTTAAACTTCAAGTAGTCCTAGACCTAAATTTAGCATATTTGTGGTTTATAAATGTACGCTAGATAAAGGAGTATGCAACTAAAGAAATACTTTCTTTAATCTGAGAAACAATGATGACAAACATAAAACGCATCTTCTTTCGCATATTTCTTGAAATGTACCCAGCCGTCACACTCTATACACTGTACCCACTCCCTTCCATCATCTTCATATGCCTGTTGCAACTTACATCTCACCCACTTTACTTAACAAAAGGACGAAAATGTCTTCAACATGAATCTCATTGTAAACATGTCTGTTATTCTTTTACAGGTAAAAGTACACGTGTATCATTAATAGCAACATAGTCAACTAAAGTTACTTGTCCTAGTCGCCAGTCACTTCAAAATAAATTATTCAAATTTTATTCTAAATTATCCTTCTAAAAATAACAGTGGTTAATTGTGAACCCGCGGTGGCTCAGTCGGTAACGCGTCTGACTACCATGCTCAAGGTCCCGGGTTCGATCCCCGGCCGGTTCAAATCCGGGAACTTTTCTAACGGTGGAAGCGGCCCCGGCGCCTACCCAGCGTCGAATAGCATGGGTACCTGGGGGAAACCCTGGGGGGTAAAGGCGGTCAGGGGCGTGATGCTGATCACATCACCCCCACTCACGACCGGATCAAGAAAGTGTGGGGCGTTACCCCCACACCCCCTATACGCCTTCATGGCGTGGTGCTATGCACAGGGGAACACTTTACCTTTTTTTTTTATGTAGAATCCATTGTTAACACCTTGCTTCGTTTCCTGTAAACAAAATACGCACTGTTTCAGTAAACTTTTGTTCAACTTCTAATAATACAAATAAATATTTTTCACAAATATCCGTAAGTGAAGTAGCACAAGTCTCATAAATTGTACAACTTTGATAGTTTTTCAGATTTTGGTTAATCTATGACAAATAAGCATGATTTAATGGTTATATATTGTACGTACCCGCCATAGGCGTAGCTACGGGGTGTGCCGGGTGTGCCTAGGCACACTCTAATGGGCTGCTTTATCAAAGAGAATTAAATACAGATATTTCAATAAGAGAGAAAATAAGCGGCAGTTTGTAAGAAGTTGAAAATGTCATTACTTGGTACAAACGTGTGCATTATCGCTGATGAAACGAGTGTCTATAGATTTTCGATTTTTTTATGTCATTGGAGAAAGAAGATATTTACTGCATTCTACTCTGTACTGCAGCGCTTTTCTTCTATACCTGTCAAAAGCTGCACGTGTGAGAGAGCTTTCTCCAAGCTTACCCAAGTTACAACTAAATTAAGAGCAACTCAGAAGCAGGATAGATTGGAAGCCCTGCTCTTGCTATTTGTGGAACAGGAAAAACCTTCGTCTATTGATGTAAATGAAGTTATTGATGGGCAGGTAGATCAGTTTGGGGGGGCCCAAACGTAAGATTTTTTCTATCAAACTATTATAAATTAACAAACTATTTATTCACCATATAGGCTTTTAGAATGCCAATATGTTGGATATTTGGTCGATCCGTCGATCCTGATCCATTGTTTCCAGAGGAATACTATCTGGCAGCTTCTCATTCGACATTTCACTCGCGATGTAGGAAAGCGAGATCACAAACACTTCGTGATGCTATCTTCTCGCGTTTACAGAAGTTTACCACCGCTCGGACCACAAATCCTACTTCAAACTATCTGACAGATATCAACTGTCCACCAAATCAACAGATGAACCGACCGCTTCGATGTTTCTCCGAATTTTCAGAAAGTGGCCTTTCCCCTCCTTTGCAGGGCAGGTCATTAGCAGGAGGGTTTAGTGCATGTGAGAAAAACCGCTACGTCATTCATTCCCGCGCCGAAAAAGGGACAAGCAATAGAATTCTGTTCTTGGAATTTGAAACGCATGGGGATATCACTTCGGTACTTTGTGGCATTCACGCCTTGCAAACGAACATTTCAGCATTGAAGTTTGCACCACTGACTATGTTTTTGTTGAAAGATTATTTTCAGCATACAAGATGATCCTCACAGACAAAATTACGGAGTTTGACTGTGGATAATATGAAAATAGATTGTTGCGTAACTATACGGCGAAGAGTGGATTTTAATAGCAAATTTCCAATGGTAAGTTCTGCCATCGCCGTAGGGTTAGGCAACACATATAACGTTATGCAAGATAGTGCGTATTTCAGGATATAGGTGTCCAATTTTCATTGCCGGTGACTATACCTAATCAGCATTTTTCAGGAATTTTGAACTATTTTCAGTTTTTTTAACCTATTTCATGATATGTCGAGCTTAACGTAAGATTTTTAGAACCTATTTTAGAATTTTTAGAGTCTATTTTAGGGTTTTAGGAGCCTATTGTAGGATTTTTAGAACCTATTTTAGGATTTTCAGAGCCTATTTTAGGATTTTTAGAACCTATTGTAGGATTTTACCCTTTTTAGGATTTTTAGAACCTATTTTAGGATATTTAGAGCATATTTTAGGATTTTTAGAACCTATTTTAGGACATTTAGAGCCTACTTTAGGATTTTTAGAACCTATTTTAGGATATTTAGAGCCTATTTTAGGATTTTTAGAACCTATTTTAGGATTTTTAGAGCCTATTTTAGAATTTTTAGAACCTATTTTAGGATATTTAGAGCCTATTTTAGGATTTTTAGAACCTATTTTAGGATATTTAGAGCCTATTTTAGGATATTTAGAACCTATTTTAGGATTTTTAGAACCTATTTTAGGATTTTTAGAACCTGTTTTAGGATTTTCAGAGCCTATTTTAGGATTTTTAGAACCTATTGTAGGATTTTACCCTTTTTAGGATTTTTAGAACCTATTTTAGGATATTTAGAGCATATTTTAGGATTTTTAGAACCTATTTTAGGACATTTAGAGCCTATTTTAGGATTTTTAGAGCCTATTTTAGGATATTTAGAGCCTATTTTAGGATTTTTAGAACCTATTTTAGGATGTTTAGAGCCTATTTTAGGATTTTTAGAACCTATTTTAGGATATTTAGAGCCTATTTTAGGATTTTTAGAACCTATTTTAGGATTTTTAGAGCCTATTCTAGGAACCTATAAGCTCACTTTTTAGAACCTAAAAATCCGAGGTGTAGTCATCACCATTCATCTTCATCTTTCCAATTAGCCAAATGTGGCAGAAAATGGAAATAAAAGAAACTAAATCTGTTTCGATTTCTTGTCTTTAGCCTGTTTGTGAATAATCTTGTTGTACTTTCCGTTCTTCTTCATTTTCACCATTAGGCTGTTTCTCGGTTGCCTCCATTATCGTAGTCAGGACCTAATTCGATTCCAGCCAAACAATGGCGTTGAAAAAAAGGTGTGAGGCGAGTGTTTTAAGGACGTGTCAGCGAGCCTGGAACATGCCGAAGCATATCTCTTAGCAAGTACAATACGGATTCGCCCCCTCCCCTCCATTCCCTCCCACCAGTGAGTGGAAATTAAACGCGTGCGACTAATTACCAAGGTGCTGTTAAAACTTTCAGCATCGACAGCTGAACACTGGGGAAAACCCCTTCCTGGAGGGGTGAAAATCGTGCGGTGAATTGGAATTCCGCTCTTCGCACTGACGATGGTCGTCGTGTACCCAAGGCATAATTAAAACCTTTCCAATATTCAGGCAGTTAACACGGGAAATTAAATGGAAAAGCGCCAGAGATATTTTTTTGCGAATAAGGGGGAAAAATCAAAATAACTTACTTCGACCATTTACCTACGAAGGTACCACGAGATGGCGGGAAATTAGGTGACCTGGAAGAGTCGCATGCGACATGCTGGGAAATGTTGTAGCAGGCAGAAAAATGTTTCGAAAATTCCAGAACATTTCTATAAAGTAGGAAAGTGTGAGAATTTGATGGGTGGGAAAGATCACGAGTTTCGTTGATGAAGGCAAGTCAGGCAATTGCACTATCTAATCATGAAAATGCAAGGTAACTTTATTTATTACACAAACCCATAGAATTTGATAGTTCACGGAAGCCTAGCAAATTCAGGGTTGGCATTTTGGCCGGGTTTTTTTTTCGAAGAAACCAACCCGGGTGGGTTTTTCGTTTTTTTTTTTTAGATAAAACCCAATAAAACCCGGACAAAACTCCGTTTTATTGTTTTTATTCAGGTTATGTTTAAAAATAAACTAAATATTTTTTCTCCTAGTAGTAATGCATTGTAACATTCAATTTGTATTGCTTTATACACTGTCCCAACTATCTCTGGAGCAAACGAACGAAAACAAGTCTCTGTGCAAGTAGCGACGCGAGATGGCTCCACCAATGAACATTGAAGAGAGAATGGGATTGCGTGGAGGGGGAAAGCGACTGCCGTTACCAGCCTTCACAGCAGCGTGCACTGCTTCCTCCCCTTCTCTGATGCTATGCGCACCCTTGCTCCAGAAATGACTGTGACAGGGAATAGTTGACTGAATCAAAAACTATTTAACAATTCTGTTGACATAATCTGTTCTAAAATATTCGTCCAACAGTTTGATTCCATTCTTCCAGGAGGGTGTAATAGTTAATGCTCTTGCTTTGTGATCAGTTTTCAGGGTTGCATTCCCTGAGGAGGCACATACTTTGGTGTATCCAAGAATCAGACTACCGAGGGTAGAGGGGGGGGGGTACAAAATATGTTATGACCAGCAGTGGCGGTGATTAGGGTGGGGCGAACTTTTCGCCACATTTGCCCCCCCACCATGCTAAATCTTATCTACAAAGGGAAATATACTGCCTTAATCCCCCAGTTTTGGAACCGTCCCCCTCCCCGGTTTTGGAACCGCATCGACCCCACTGATGACCAGTGTTTTTTTTTTCTGGTAGTCAACAACGGTACTCCATACTGGCATCTTATTATAGGTGAGGCCTAATAACATTTTATTCTAACAAGAGAAATGCCTACGATCCCAGAAGTCCTGGGTTCGAATCCCAGCCTGGGCATGGGTATTCATTGTGTCGCTTCATCATTTTCATCATATCATCACTTGTTCTCATCTTTGCGATTAGCCAAATGTGGCAGAAAGGAGGAGTAAAATAAAGCAAATCAATCAATCAACCAGTGAAACGAACAAGAGAAATGCATATGCATATGGATGTGTGTGTGTTTGTGTGTATGTTTGGAAGCTTCATCGTTATGAATATAACACAATTTGAATAGTTGTTATGATGAACACATTAACAAACAACACGGTAACATATCAACTTGAATAGTGCCGGAACCTCTCTTCCCAGAAAAAAAGCAATAACCGTAACTTTTACAGACTTAATTTTATCAATCAAGCTTGGTACCTTCGTTCTACATAATGATTGTCAAATTTAGGCATGTTTCTGGGTTCAAATCCTAGCCAGGGCATGGATGTTTGTAAGTGTCCATTCATCAATTTCATCATATCATCACTCATCCCCATCTTCGCAAATTACCCAAAATTGCCACAAAAAGCGAAGTAAAATAAAGCAAATCAATCAAAACCATTCTGAACTTCAGTTTATGAAACAAATTATTTTGTGAATGCAGTGTTGTGTCTATGTTGGAATGAATTATGCTACAGCTACAAACATGTTTTTTATCTCATTTATTTCATATGCCATAGACCATTAAATAATTCAAAAATACTATGTAACACAATGTTTTAAATCTGCTTCAATACAGTTTGTTCACAGTTTATCACAGTTGTGTTTTCCCATACCTCCTCTATATATTAACCATACCAAATTATAAGTTTGCGTATTTAATTGACTGGAATATGAAATACCTTATACATCTTCCAAAATATCTGGCTGCTATGAGAATGGCAATTTCCATGGTCAAAACATTGGTGACCTCCAATTTGGTCCACAACGATCCCCAAACGTACACTATATTTCAAAACATTTATTGTCAAATTTTAGCTTAAGCGAAGCCCTAAAATTCTAGAGACTCTTTTCTTAATCTCCAAAAAAATGTAGTTTAGGCAGAGATTTGAAAGTGTCATCAGAATTTGGAATCTTCCTCAGCATAAGAAAAATATTTTTTTTATCTACAATCTTGAAATACTTTGAACAAATGCAAATGAAAAACAAAATCATTCCGGAGGTGTATGTAGATGTGATTAATTTCAACTAAAAACCTCTAAATTTGCTGCAGTTATTGTGGTCTCAAAATTGGTGACTTACCCCTAACCTTCCTAAAACACACACTACATTACAGAGATTTTACTAAAAACTTAAAACTCAAGTGATGCCATGAAGCAACATTGCTGAGACATGTTAAACCAGTCTGTCGTGTACTATCTTTAAACATGATGACAAATATTTCTCAAATACTACAATGTGAGATCAATCCTTCAAGTTATCTTGCAACTCAGACGCTTTGCATTTATAGCGGTTATCAAAAATAGAACGTGTGTGATTTTACACTCCTCTCCCAAGCTATGAAATATTATTTTATAAGTTTTACTGCAAAATTGCGGACCAAGTGTATCTCTAAATCTACTCAGTTTAATTCCTTATACTCTAAAAATGTATTCTAGACCATTAAAAAAAATAATTGTAGAGCAGAGCATAGAGCCTGCCTGCAACATGTGGAAAATAAGTTTTTCATCCACCATCTTGAAACAAATTGTTCAATTTTGTTCACACGTTTTTTTAGCGGCAGAAATAATTTTACCTAAATTATTCTAAATTTACAGCAGTTATCATCATTAAATAGATGACTTATCCACCTCTGCCCATCCACCCTAACTCATGCTCCTCCTAAATCATGCACTATATTTTGATAATTTTATTGTCAAATTATAGTGCAAGTACATAATGCTACTGCAAGTTTTGTGCACAAAGCTGACATTGTAGTAATTATGAAGATGCACGAATTGCATGGCTACAGAACTCCTAACCAGACATAAAATAACATTTTACTGCATAGGCAAGCAACCCATTACGATGAGAAATGACAAAAATCATTTAAAGAGTGTTCCAATTTAATTATGTCACAATTAACGACATTTCAATAAAATGTATTCAATTCTCCCTTGTAATGTTTAAACATGCAAAAATTTCTTGTATCAATTGATCATCGCAGTTGAAAGTATGATGTGCCACTATGGTTTCCCCCACATAAGGAACTCACTGATAACCAAAGTGCTACCACATTTCAAAATTATAAGCTTTGTTCAAGTATGCTGCATCAATAAATGCAAACCATTTATCTAAAAATGTCTGATACTTTTTCTTTTTTGTTTCTTGGATATATGATCTTTTTATTTGTGATAAATGTTCATTTCTAGCATGATTTGAGGAAAACAACCTGAAAAAAAAACACTATGACTTGTCTACATTCACTATTTTTAGTATTATATCAGCTCTGATAAGCCTTTTCTTTGCAATTTTTCCAAAATATTTTGACAATCATAGAACCTCACAAGTATTTAAAGCAATAATTTACAACAATTTCTGAAAAAAACAAAACATTTTGACTAGGTTTTTTTGTGGGGTTTTCTGAAAAAACCCGCGTGGGGAAAACTGGGCTGGACCCACCCCGGCCAACCCTGAGCAAAATAGCATTCAACTGCATTGCTGAGAAAATATCGTGGACATTCAGTCTTGATGCCGAAATCTGGAAAATGACATGAAATTATGGGAAAAATTCAGGAAAATGACATGGAATTTTCTTATGACGAAAGTTAAGGAAATGACATAATTTTATGATGAGTAAAATTCGGGGAAATTACATGGAATTTTATGATGAGGAAATGTAGGGAAATGACATGGAATTTTACGAGGAGAAAAATTCAGGGAAATGATATGGAATTTTAGGATCGGCAAAATTCATGAAAATGACATGGAATTTTTTGACGATGAAAATTCAGAGAAATATGCTGTCATAAAATACCATGGATGGTTGAGCTTTGTGGTATTATCTCCACGTTGAATCTGATGACATAACGCTGTTTCCTTAGTATGCTATCGTTTTTAGTATATAGTCCGAGAGAAGAAACAAATGCACCGTGGAGAAAATTTGTTCCTTTTTCCGGTGACATCCTGTATAGAGTATTATACGTATACCTAATACTCCCTCTGTCCTATAATTATTGTCCGGTACACTTTTGTTTGTGTTCTCATAATAATTGCCCGATATTCAAACTGTGACATTGGTGTATACAGAAGAAGAACATGAAACACGGGAATGAGTCATACAACTTTATTACTCAAGGATCTGTACAAATTGTGTTTTCCATCTGCTTCTTTGTCTGTCATTCCTGTACTACCATTTTGGCATACCGGACTGTAATTATGGGACAGAGGGAGTAGCACATACGTATATTTAAAGCATAGAGTATATACTTTTCCTGTCTTTATTCGCAGTCTTAGCTTATTACACCCTTTTGAATGGTTGCATACTCTTATAATTATCAACTACATTATTTTCTACTTGTCGATAGTGAAGACTGAATTGCATAGTTAATTTATATGGAAATTATGCTTTAGGAACATCAGACATTTGGATGACTCATGGATTTAATATAAGTTTTATTTTTCTTGTAGAACGAGCTTGGCGTTGGTGCAAATGGATATCATTGGGTTTTAGTCGTAGCTGGAAGTTCGTGCCAACAATCGATAATCGATAATGCTTTTCAGTTTGTTTGTTTGCGCGTGAGTATAAATTATGGATGAGATCTGTTACTGCGCTGAATTGAGTATAATAGGTATGTTTCGGATGTCTGGTCTTACTGTATGTGAAAGTAATGTGTACGTATTCTATTTTTTTTAAAAGTTGGTACTTATTGTCCAAATATGCCTGCGGCTTGGCAAAGTTAGATGTAAAGGAGCTTTCAGACCGAAGCGACACTTGTTTACGATATTAGAAATAAAGGTGGTAAGAATGTCGAATGGACTCTTCCTAATAGAAATATGTATGATACATCGTTGGAAAGGGTATGAACCAAGGATTCCAGTAATGTAGGATTTATGGTGAGGAAACAATGGGAAGTGGAAAACAACGTAGTATTAAGTTTGAGAAACCTCCATTATAAATTAAACATAATGAGCCTAATTTACGAGCAGATGTAAGACTAAATGATTAATTTGTTGTGTTGGATATATACAGTTTCAGTGTATTTATGCTAAGAGAACCAAACCTAACGAACCTAACCTAAGAACGTAGATATTCCTCGAGTGACGTCACTCAAGGTTGTCCCAGCGTTGTGCCATAAGGGAGACATGTGAAGTCAAACTCGCCAAGAAACAAAAGAATACCAAAAGTATAATTACCAGACACGCAACAGAAGCGGCGATATGGCAATAAAATAACGAACTCATAGTTATATTTTCCATACAAATTGAAGAAAATCAACTTAAATTAACGAAAATAAATTGGAGTTATAAGGAAATGCAAATCTCAATATCCAAAAATAAAATGAAAATCATAAATACGGATGCAAACACGAAATAAAGGAAGTTGATTCCTAGTAGAAATTCACATATATATTCACGTTGAAAGCGAAAGTTCGACCTGGAAACACTATGTGTTTACAACATGGATTTCGATAAAGGAAAGCAGATATGGCAAGTAATGTAGTAAAGGTTTTAATTATTTCATAGAAATGGAACTTGTTATTG
Source organism: Lepisma saccharinum (assembly GCF_977018435.1). NCBI lineage: Eukaryota > Metazoa > Arthropoda > Insecta > Zygentoma > Lepismatidae > Lepisma > Lepisma saccharinum. Next base: position 21,337,124 of record NC_139238.1, read on the forward strand.
AAAAATGCACAGTGCCAAATCGAAGTGTGAATTACGTGCTATTAGTGAACATATATTTTTTTTTACTTCGAAACGGTAAAACACAAGGGTCGTTTGTGCAGTATAGCCTGGATGAGATCTGTTGCTTCGCTGAATTGAGTATAATGTGTTTCGGATGTCTGGTATTACGTATGTGAAAGTAATGTGTATGCGGCTTGGCAAAGTTGGATGTAAAGAAGCTTTCAGACCGAAGCGACAAGCCGCACTTGTTAACGATTTTAGAAAAATGCAACTTTTCGCACGAAAATGACAGGACAAACTGTACGTGTCGCTCGAACTGAGCCGTTTTCTCAACACCGTGAATAGTGTCGTCTCGGTGTGTTGGTTGCGCATGCGCTGTGAAAGCTTTCGCATCAGAATCTCTTTCACACCGAAAACCTCCTAGATTCACAACAAACACAGAAACAAACAAAGCTTTCATGTCGCACACGTATTCTATTTTGAGCCACACAGCGCCAGTAAGGCGAGAAAAGTTGTAACATGAAGAGGCGGTGGCACCATGCGGCGAGATTTGGCAACGCCGGTGGCCAGTTCGTCGAGGTGGTTGGCATTCGGTGACACAGCACCTCTCTTACGGCTCTTTTAGCGAAGCCGGTACAGCTATAACTTTTGCCCTGTAGAATAATTTCTCTAAAGAATTTCTGTAGCACTTATACAGAACGACAACAAATGATTGATTGAATTAGTTATTTGTACGTCGCTTTTCTGCCACTTTTGGCTATGATGAGAATGAGTGATGGTATCGTAATAATCCACAAATAATGGAAATACAATAATACAAAAGAACTTCCAAATCCCAGACACTAGCTAGTTATCATTTTCCAGACAGGAACTCGACAATAAGGAATGCAGTGTCAGATATTACTTAAGCTTTACTGGGCCACCAAAGGCGCAAACAGGCGTAACCAAGGAAGAAGTTGCAGGTGACTGACTCGGCATAGCTTAGTGAAATCCATCGCAATGAATATCTAGGACAATGGGGAGTTTTGAGCGATCAGTCAGAGGGTGCAGGATTACGATCAAGAGCTTAGTAGAAGCAAAGTGAAGTCTGAGTATTGAGACTAGCATCACAGACAGACACCTCGTATATTAACCAGTCCGTAGTTCGACACCTCGAGGGAGCACTTCCACACGGTAGAGACGGTATTTCCATTTGCCATGCTGATCCAGTCTTAGAGGGTATAAAATCCAAGTGTTGTGTTTGGCATTCAGTGTGTATGTGTTACCTCTCGCATGTTATCATTAAGCTCTCCATGAGCAGCCAGAATGCCATCATCGAGGATGAGTGATGAATGAGCTACGCCACCCAGGTTCGACCCCAGTTCCTTAGGGAACGTTACGATAAGTTGAAACTAATGAAGGAACACTCACAAGAAACACCCATGGCCAGGCCTGGATTCAAACCAGAGCCCCTGGCGTTGTAGCGCACTGTGTTAAGCACTTCGGAGACACACTATTGTATTTGATTTTTTGTTATTTAGCGACGCTTTTCTGCCACTTTTGGATAATCACGACGATGAGAACGAATAATGAAACTGATGAAGGGACATCCACAAATAACACTCATGCTCGGACCGGGATTCGAATCCGGGACGTCGTAGCGCGCTGCGCTAACCACTCCGCCAAGGAGTTCGGCGGCAATAAATTAAATAAAACGCACCACTTGAACCCTCAATACCATAGTTCTTCACGCAATAAAACAGTCGAATAACAAATTCCGTCCTCGCTGTTCAAATACGACCAGCTTTCCCCAACAAGAAACTTTCTACTTTTGTTTCCCCAAACATGGCGATGCAGAAAAATGATTTGTGACGTGGACAAATATCTTGTTTGTCCTTTCCGACGGCTAAGGTGAAGCGGAAGGGCTCTAGCCTTGCGTAACTTTTCCCATCGATCCTTGTGCGCGGTGGGGACCGAAAGTTCACTTCATAATCTTGAAAGGGTTGCGGGTTGGGGGAAGGGAGGACGTGTGGTGGGGGCTCTCGGGGTTTCGTAACAAACCGCATTCCTTGTGCTCGACGAGACAATCACTAGGTTACATACAGCGTTGTTTTCAGATCACGTAACAGTGCGAGAGATATAAATGTATAGTGTCTTATTTCGGACAAGTCTTAGGGAACGGGAAAGTGTCGCATACATTCCTGCGTTGGTGTAAACAGAATTTGCATTTGCAACAATGTAGATTTTCAGCGAAAAATTTAGGCTCGACCAGGACTCGAACCTGGGTCTCTGGTATACCGTACCATTGCTATACCACTTTTTGTCTTTAAATGAATCTGCCTTTGACGAGAGGTGAACCCAGGACCATTAGTATGTTGGGAAGTTATCATACAGACTCTTTTTTGTGTAAAGCAATACCCCTATTCGGCTGTATCCCCCGTCATTCACACATTTCTCAAACTATCACACATGTCAATTCTCGATTTTACTCATTTCGGACAATCCGGATTCGAACCCGGGACCCCTGGCATTGCAGCGCGCTATGCTAACCACCCCGCCACTAAGTTCGACATTCCACTGAGCTACTGAGCCGGCCTGGCTTCGCCTGATATTTCGCTCCCGCTGTTTTACCTGTGTGGAATCGTCTCTGTTATGTCGATTTTACAACAATGTTTCATCGTCGCGGGGAGATAAGTCTACATTGCTATTGTCATTACTGCAACAATCAGTGGCGTAGCGTTATAGTACGCCCGTACGCCTGGCGTTCCCAGATTTCACATTTCAAAAATGCGTAAATGCTGTGAATATAAAGTAAAACTTGACTAATTCCATATATGTTTGACCTTCATGGCATTATAATAGCTATTTTTTGCGATCCGCTTGCAACGCTCCACTCTCAACACTCGTTCTAGCATCTTTTTACAATGCCTTTCCTGGCCGGACGCCGAGCAGGTTCGGCGTAAAAAAACTCTATATTCCTTGCTGCCTTTCTGGAGGGAAAGCTTCGATGTCTACAGCACGCGCGTAAATGCTCTCTCATACGCCAGCGTACGGAGCAGAGAGGTCTACCGTGATTGGTTCATGTGACCCTTCCTGCCTTCTGAAGCAGACGACAGCGGTAGAATTCCTACCTGGTTCTTCGCGCTCATGCAACTCGTGTTATGTGATGCTACAATAGGCAATATTGACTGACGTAACTTTACCAATCTCAAATATACCGCTTCATAATGGCCACTGCATTGTATAATTTATCGCACGAACAGCGATGTGCATTAGAAATTAAAAGATCAACACAGTTTTTGTCAAATAAGTTGGTGAAGTCCTCGTGGTAGAAATTCAGCCTGTGGCTGCTCTACCACTTAACCCGCAAAACTATTATTTTTTTTATTATTATTTTTTCGTTATTATCTAACTGCTTAATATTGTGTCAATGGAAATGTTTACCATTCATTTGAAAACTTTTAACATCGAATTGTCTCTGGACAAAATTATTTTAAAATGTTTATCAGCATTCTCAAGATGTAATAAACAGTGGTCTGAATTACTAATCGGCATTGTTACGTCAGTAGAGTGTACGATATTTGGATCATCCATAACAATGACGTCTACTGTTGTGCTGAGGCGCTTGTTATTCAGGTAGGTTTTTAATGACTTGCGTCATGCAGAAAGATATAAAAAAGGTATAAAACACCAGAGTTCAAAACATTTGTGGCATAGTGAGGCATCTAATTTTCTAGCTAAAACATGCATGGATGATGTTTTATTGAAAACCCAGCTGACTTCAGGCAAATAAACAATACCTTTGGCGACTAATACCATAAGTAAATTATTAAGCAAGATTGGGCCGACCCTTCCTTCGGGCTTGGCGTTCCCACCCGAAATGTCCATGCTACGCCACTGGCAACAATAGAATCAATTCAGCAACTTTGTCAGGTTGTTATTCATGGAAACTCAAAGTTGTTATGTATCTTGCAAGTATGAGGAGTGGTTGGAAGGCCTTAAGTATATTCGAATCCCAAACTAATTGATTATGTTTGTTGTTAAAACAAAAACTCTCCCCCCCCGGAAGAATTTGGTGGGGGGAAATTTCAGGACAAGATTGTTGGTGGGGGCGAATTCCCCCCCGTCCCCCCTGGATTTCGCACCTAAAATTTCCGTTCTTAATTTCACAGTTCGCTGGACAAGGTAATTTATCCCCTGTAACAATAAGGTTTCGCAAAATGTTATCCGTTGTCTCTTGTAGTTAATTATATAATTTTGTAGACCTGTTGCAACCCCACGTGCATTGTCGTACAAAGAAAGATACCCTTAGACAAATCATAGCCGAGTACGAAATGCACCGAACCTTGAGTGCTGAGGTAAAATGTGGGGCGCCCAGGCAAGTAACAACGTCTACGACTAAACCGCAAATAAGGAGGAAGAAATCTGAGAATTGTGTGGATGCTACAAAACTTAATTTCATTAAGTGAGATCTGCATCACTCTCACGGAACTGCTCGGGCGAAAGCACGTACAATCTCCCCATCACCCTAACGTAACAATGTTTGAAACAGAAGCTGCATTGTCTTTCTTTCTTTTTCTATCCCAATTTTCTTTCCACTCGGTTGTTCGGCTTGAGAGAGAATCCAATTTAGAAGCAGTAATCTTCTGCTGTTCCTAGGAGACGGGACAATGGAAGCTTCCATGTGGAAATGAAAGTACCATGGCAAAATAATACAAGACAAGGTAAAAATATAAGCTTTTACTTCGCTGAAATAGAAATAAGAGAGACAACAATTACGAAACAGGCCTGTCCTTACGTGAAATTGTATTTGCATATTCAAGACATGAATATAATGTATTGGGAAGAACTTTAACTGTACCCTTGCGAAAGTACTTTGGTTTGAATTCTGAGAGTCCTCATATTTAGGAGGCAGAAAAGGCAAGGTAAAGTTACTCGTGCACTATGCCATGAGACATATACAAGAGGATGTGTGGATAGGTCCCCACACATACTTCGATATCGGCCATTTTGGAGGTGATATGCTCCGACAGACTTTATCTCGCAAAAAACATTGGACATAAACAACACCGGACATGTACCATTGATTGGTTAGAAGTACGCTCCAAATCATCATCGGACACATGCCGTTCGTTTCAGCTATGCTCCGAAACAACATCGGACACACACCATTGGCTTGAGCTGTGCTCCGAAACAACATCAGACACATGCCATTGTTTCATTTATGATCACAAACAAAATTGGACACATGCCATTGTTTCATCTATGCTCACAAACAAAATTGGACACATGCCATTGGTTTCATCTATGCTCACAAACAAAATTGGACACATGCCATTGTTTCATCTATGCTCACAAACAAAATTGGACACATGCCATTGTTTCATCTATGCTCACAAACAAAATTGGACACATGCCATTGTTTCATCTATGCTCACAAACAAAATTGGACACATGCCATTGTGTCATCTATGCTCACAAACAAAATTGGACACATGCCATTGTTTCATCTATGCTCACAAACAAAATTGGACACATGCCATTGTTTCATCTATGCTCACGAACAAAATTGGACACATGCCATTGTTTCATCTATGCTCACAAACAAAATTGGACACATGCCATTGTTTCAGCTATGCTCACAAACAAAATCGGACACGTCATTGACTTCACCTATCAAAACAACTCTGACCAGTGGCGTCTCGTGGTTCGGAATTTTGGTGGTTGCAGCGAATATATATATATATATATATATATATATATATATATATATATATATATATATATATATATATATTATAATTTCTTTATATATAATTTTAATATTTATATATTTATAATGTAATTATATATATTCATAATTTTATATGTGCTTATATTCGAGCTGAGCCGATGTCGATGTATTGGTATCGGAAAGTATCGGTTGTATTTTGTTCCCCGGTACTGGCCCTTTCGCAGGATCCGCAAAATGCCACGTGATACTTTCGAGGTAGTTTAATTAATAATTATCATGCAACATTTGAAGTTTCAATTTGTTCGGCAACAATATTGTACAGAATTGTGTTTTTTGTGTTACGTAAGAAGTACTTTACCATTTTTCGCTGACGTTGCAGATCTGCAGCACTCCAGAAAATATTTTTAAAATTGGATTTAAAATGGTAAATTTGTCTGAAGTCTGTGTTATTAACATCAAAGAAGCCCCATTCTTCATTATTTTACTTAAAACAGTACAATAAGTGTTCATGTGCTGGTATTATTACATTACAAATAGTAGTATTTTTTTCTGATGACGTCATGTTTTCTATAATTTTTACTTGGCAACACTGTCAAATTTGAAACCGCGTATTTCATGTGATTGTGTTCGTCACATATCCTGCTACAAAACCACGCTGCAAGGAATTCACCTCTGGTTTGATTTGTTGGAGTTGTTATGATATATTTATTAGTGTACCATATATGCACGTCAGCGTAAAAGGCTATAAAAAATATTTACAACTTTCTACCTAGGAATCTGTCCTAACACATTCATGTTGCGTTTCAGATATAAGTAAGTACGATACACAACAACCATGCACCATGCACACTTGATGAAGTATTAGCCGACTTCCATGATGAAGTGAGCACAGCATGATACGATGCCAGGAGTCCTGGATTCGAATCCTGGCCTGGGCATGTGTGTTTGATTGATTGCTTAACTTTACTTCGCCCTCTGTGCCACTTTTGGCTAATTTGCGACGATGGGGATGAGTGATGATATGATGAAATTGATGAATGGACACCGAACCCGGGGGCCTGGACATGTGTGTTATTTGTGAGTGTGTCTTCATCGATGCCCCAAAAGTGGCAGAAATAAACCAAACCAACCACTCAAGCATTACAGATGCTTGCAAATTCATCCCATGTGGAAGCAAACGTTGCCGTTCTTCCTCCAGAGATAGCAGAAGTTTGCAGATAAAGAAGAAAGCCGATGACAACATGATCGTCGCTGACAACTTCCCCTTTGACACAGTGGAGAGAGAGAAATGCATACTTAGAATGATGATTAGCAGTCAACTGACGACAATAAACAGCTAATTGTTGATGATCAGCAGTCAACTGACACAATAAATTCATTTTCATAGTCACCCTGTATATTGAAACAAAATGGCATTTGTTTTGCATTATCAGTGCCTCTAACAGTAATCTAATGTGAAGTTGAAGTAGTTTAGTCCAGCTAATACGTATACGCAATATTCCTGTAAAGTATATTTTTCAGAGCACAGTAATATTCATAGTGTATACAACTATGTAAAGACTTGCAATTAAGTGTGCCACAACTGCATAAGTAATACTTTATGTTGATAAAAACTTCTCAAACATAATAGTTGTATGTTATAGAGGAATAAAATTATTCTGGTAGCAGTCAAACAAATTTTCTCAATTTTTATAATATTTGTACCTCTTTACGCTAACGTTGCAGATATGCAACACCAACATTTTTGTAGTCACCCTGTACATGGAAACAAAAAGACATTGGTTCTCGAGTTTTAGTGTGTGTAAAAGTTATGTAATGTAACGATGATGTAAATTTAGCAAGTGAAAGATTTGTGGCGAAAAATGGGTCAACTGTTGAATATTTTGAAGGAAAACTCTGATAAATCGATGCTTCCAATTGGGCTCACCCAATAATATTAATCAGTATTTTGAACAATTTTTAATTGTTAAAATTTTCAAGCATCGGTATCGGTTGGAACACGATTTAACAACAGTACACTAAATATCGCAACTATAACAATAGACAATTAGTCCCAGCGCCACAGCATCAGGGAAGATAACTAGCACTCCACTTGTATACAATAAGTTACATTTTAAACTGAATTTGGATTGGTGGTAAGGTTAGTAAATTAGGTGAAAATTCTCCCCAAAAGAAAATATTTATCTTTGCCTAACGTGGACATTTTGTCTGTTGCTCTACGACACGGGACAGTAAGACCTTGCCTGGTGTTCGCACGCTGCTGCTCTCTAACGGCGTAAAAAAGAAATAACATCCCAGCGTTTCCTGCCGGTCCGTCGTGAAGTCTTCTTTCTTGCCTGCGCCTGGTGGGTGACCTTGGTTTGTTGCACAGGCTCTGCAACGACGAGTCGGCTTAGGCACGAGGATAGGAACAATGGCGTTGAACCTCGGTAGAGTGCCACACACGTAAATTTGCCGTTGCGTAGAAACGAATTTTCGTTTCGTCTCCCTCTCTCTTAGCATCACGTGTTCTACCCTGCTCGAAAACCTTCGCTATTGTTGCCATATTGTCATTCCATTCCTGGACACACTCGCGCAAACTTCATTGAAAACAATTGAACAGCGCTCCAGCTCGCGGTTCCCACCGGTCAGCAGGGACGGCAATGTGGCAATATAGCACGGCGTAGTCGTTGCTTCTTTTATGCAGTGCATGTTCATTGGCTAGCTAGTAACTAGTGTTGCCAACTGTAATAATGAAGCACTATTTCTGTCACGGAAGGGGAAAGCAGGTAAAGTGGCGGTGAGTTTTGTTGGATTGGAAGCACCATATTTTTATTTTATACTAAGTATTTGACCGGTTTGACGTTGTGTGCGTGTATTGCGTGTGTGTATGTAAAAGTGTGTGTTTGCTAATGAACGTTAAATTCCATAATGCCTCCAGTTCTGTCGAAGTTGAAATCAAAAACCTTGCATAGCCAAGCTCGGGAAATTCTAAGCAATTCAACTCTGGCTCCGGCAGGTGTTCTTGTAGAAATTGCATAGAGGAGGCTGTCATTTTTGCTGCTTAATGCGATACATATTGTTTTCTGTGTTAAAATTGCCATGCTTTGATGGGTGACCAAGTTCATAGCAGGGCCGGCGGAAGGGGAGGGCGAACCGAGCGGCAAAATTTGAAGAGAAGAAAAAAATAAGCCTATTGAAAACTGTGATCGAGCGAGATATTCTTTTGCGCTGAATAGTATTGAAATAGCATAAGAAGTCTCATTATTTATTTTATATTTGATGTTTTAGTTAGGAATATATTGATTTTCAATTTTCCGTTGCTGCGTAATGACCGGGGGGGGGGGGGGTCGAAATAGAGCGGCATCTACTGCCACCTCCCAGGGAGGCAAAATGACTAGCGCCGGCCCTGGTTCATAACAAAAGAAAAAGCCGCGCAGCTTATCATCTAGTGGCAGTATATGTACTTGTTATTGTTGTCGAAGCCGGCATCCTTTGTAAATGTACAACAAAGGCAACCGACTGTCACAGATCTCAGAGAGGAAATAATAATACTGTTTGAGGAGGAGTGTTATGGTGCAATTGTAGCGGTTTAACACGTTGGCATGTTATTATCTGCCGTTGCAGTTCCATACCAGTGTATACGGGTTTTGGGAGTGAAAAGTTAGAACGCCACCAGTGCATTAATGCAATGAAAAATAATATATACGTATATATTTTTTTTATTTTGTTTGAAATCACTCAAATAAGGAATCGTATGAAGAAGTCTTCTTTGCAGCATTTTTGGTAATTGTACTTATGTGTTAGTTCATATTTTGCGAATTTTTAGTCCATATGTATGTAGCTACATACAAAGCCACTTGTTAGTACATATTAATCCTAGTCCTGGTATAATGCATGACGTTTAAAACTCAACGTTAGATAGACCTGAATTCTCTAATTTTATTGTTGTACGTAACAGCTGTGCATCGGCGCACCGCAGCGATTTTTCTATCTGCTCCATTAGCAACACTGCTTCTTTAGTTCTGTCGCGCATTGCACGGCAGAATTATCTGCGCTGGACTCTACCAACACTACTCGCTGTAGAGATCAGGGCGTTGCTTCGGCGCTGCAACGTCGACCTGTACGTCTACTCATATACTGTGAAATCTCGCAGTTTGCTTCCTTCTTTTCAACGGATCATAATGGAATTAGCTTTTTTGAAGCAATCAAGGGTAAAATTATTTGTTTACGTTCAATATATTTAATAGGAAAGCAATGAAGGAAATACTAACAAAAAGCATGACATCGTGGTAAAATATTCGGTCGTAGTGCAACACTGCAACAATATCAGTAAACGCTCCTGACTCTGACACATGCCGTTTGTTTCAACAACATCGGACACACGCCAGTGGTATCAGCTATTCTCCGAAACAACATCGGACACATGCAGTTCATTTCAGCTTCTCTCAGAAACAACTTCGGACACACGCCATTGGCTTCAGCTGTTCTCTGAAACAACATCGGACACATGCAGTTCGTTTCAGCAATGCTCGGAGACAACACGGCCAACCTCCATTGACAACAATGGAGCCTTTTATTGCATCTAGCTCACTCGATTAAGGAAAAAGAAGTTGCCTTCGCATTCAACTTCCAATTCGTTTCAGAAACGTACGACATCTTTTTCTTTCAACATACCCTAAACTCAATCTCCTCTGGTTGGCAACCAGGGAAACACTACCCGCCCTCCCCTCCTTCCTTCCCCTTCCAACAGTCCTTCGACGCTGAAGATGGAAGCTTCGAAAGAAGGGGGAGAAAAAAGTGACGTTACAGACATCCTTGACTTGGGCGAACAGAATACATTCCGCGTCCATTATTGATCTCTGCCTAGGCAGCACGTCAACCAGAGCTGACTTTGCATATTTCAATAATGGGATCAGATGGCTCGCTATAATATGGACAGGTTTCTTACGATGTAATTATGTTCTGCTTGCCTTCGTGATGCAAATTTTACTCGTTGGATTGGTGGAGTCGGTCTCGGATCACTGTCGTCCTATTAGGGCTGACGACTTAAAATTTTTACCACGTGATTCTTTTATCAGCGAGAAATGATTGGAACGTTTCATAATCTTTGTTCAGTAACGACATGCACGGTTTTAGTTCTTTCAATAAGAACTGTAAGGCTTTCCCTGCACATTGCAATAAACCATAAAGGCTAATAGGGAGATGTGGAGGTGATGTGATCAACACCACACTCCGGCCGCATTTACCCCTCAAGGTTGCCTGCAGGTGTCCATTTTTAATGCAGAACATGGTCTAGAAAATCAAACGAACTGGTTATTAGAGGCTGAGTAAACCCTAGAACCATCTTAAGCAGGAACATGGTCTCAGTTGCTCTACCGACTGGAGTAGCGCACAAGTGGCAACATATTTAGTTTCAAAGGCTTTAAGTTATTAATACTAATAATATGCATTGTATTAGTTAAATTTTTAAGGTTTTAATTTAGGCCTATTAGTACACCAAGTTTTGTCTTTATAGGTCTGGTCGGTAAAATACGATTGCCCACTTTTATGCACATATGGGCTAATTTGGACTGGATCTGCAGTTTAAAGTGAGATCGTAATCAGCATGTACCTCCACCGGGTATCGAAGCCGGCACCTCTTGATTACAAGGCGACGACGTTAATACTAAGCCATCAAGGAGATCTAATAGCCTGCCGTCCGTTAGTGTCAACCGTCATATCTTAAGAATTACAATAGCTACAATACACAAGATAAAGAATTGAGAGACCTACCTAATAGGTAGTGAGGGTTATCATAAATTATCTAGAACAAACAACCATCTCAGGTGATATGTCTGTATCTCAATATAGCAAAGTTAAAAAGATGAGTAAATCTACCTCATGTTCATTTCAATATGTCGTGAATGCATACACGTAAAGACAATGTGGAGCTAGGGTCCCGCACATTCACAATCCCGTTCATGTTGTGGAGGTTTAGTAATCAGCACCACGCTCCGGCCGCCATTACCCTCTGGGATAACTCCCTTGCTGTGTAAGGGCTGAATTCCACAGAAGTCACATAAAAGGCAACCTCACGTCCACGTATTACATCCTGGTAACTGAAATGTGAAAGCCAACGAGGCTCTGGCGTCTGAAACTACAGTTACTATAATCCTCTGTTATGTCCTGTGTCTTGTCACGTGTGTTCTGAGCTCCCCAATACGGTCTCAGCCTCTAACTAGGACCGGAATCGAATTTATTTAAAATTCCTGGATCTTTAACAACTCTGGTTTTTAGTTATGTAAATGGGCCTGTGACGGGTGCAAGTAGCCCAAGTGTTGGCCCACCCGAAAATTTCATTCCAATCAATCAAACCAAGTATCCATTTATTAGAGTCTGAGTGAACCACAGAGCTGACGTCCTACCGAATGGACCAACCCGGCTCCACTTAGCAAATACTGATAAAGTTTACTAAACTTCTCTTAGTTAAGTAGGTTTGACAACGGAACCGCAGTCTCGCAGGTGATCAAACCTGAGACTAATCTTGTCGACACTTTAAAACGTGGTTCTGACGAGAATCGGATCGGGACTACATCCATCATCCAAGTCTTTGGCGTGACGTCACTTCCCAGTGCTCGAAGGGTAATTCCGGTTCCTTTCGCGTGGATGAATCGAATCTCACTTAGATCTGTCGCCGTAGAATGACGAAAGCTTCATCAAGGCTTACTTTGTCTCGGAAACTCACAGTTGGGCGCATTTGAGTCGTCCTACTCGTGGTTGACTTCACTTTGTGGAATTAGCTGGAAGCTACGTGCTCACGTCCTAGTTAGAATTCAGAACCCGGAAAATTGAATCCATACCAGGATTAATCATCTAGTAGTTCCATTGAAGAGGATAGCATTATCACGGGTTTCAGTAATTAAACCATCCGATATACAACATGTTTAGGCATTGTTTTCCATCAAAAGCTCACATTTGAGGAACATATTGCATGCACCACAAAAAAGGTAATGCGCCTCGTTAAGTTTGCTGTATCGTTTCACTGAAATTACTGATATCTTAGCCCTCACCTTATACAGCGTGATCCGTTCAAACCTCCCACATTTCAATTCATCATTGCTAAAAGTTTATGAAACATAATGTAATGCGAATGGCACTAGACGAAAGAGAAACTCAAAGAATTATATTGCATGACCTCGAAGTTCACCGTTCTCTCACTACGTAGCGCCACAATCGCATAAAGCAAAATGGCGAAGCTCAGAGGGCCAAGTTAAAAACTTTAAAATTTCATCCTTCATGAAATTGACCATGTTAAAAGTTCGATTAACTTGTCCATTATCAAGGAGATTAAGATAAAAGCTTTATCAGTTTGTTCATCACCAAAAGAACTACGTACGTTATCAGTTCGCTTAGCTTGTCCACCATCAAGAAGGCTAAGATAAAAGCTTAATCAGTTTGTCCATCACCAAAAGGACTAAGTTACAGTTCGATTAGTTTCTCCATCATAAAGAGAGCGAAGAAAAATGGGTTGATCAGTTTGTCCATCATCAAAGAATTAAGTTATCAGTTCGATTAGTTTGTCCATCATCAAGAAGGCTAAGATAAAAGCTTGATCAGTTTGTCCATCACCAAAAGGACTAAGTTACAGTTCGATTAGTTTCTCAATCATTAAGAGAGCGAAGAAACAAGGGTTGATCAGTTTGTCCATAATCAAAGAATTAAGTTATCAGTTCGATTAGTTTGTCCATCATCAAGAAGGCTAAGATAAAAGCTTGATCAGTTTGTCCATCACCAAAAGGACTAAGTAACCTTTCGATTAGTTTCTCCATCATTAAGAGAGTGAAGAAACAAGGGTTGAGCAGTTTGTCCATCATCAAACAATTAAGTTATCAGTTCGATTAGGTTGTCCATCATCATGCGGTCTAAGATATCATCAAGAGGGTTAAATTAAATTCTTTATCGGGTTGTTAGTCATCCAAAATGTTAAATTAAAAGCTTTATACCATTCCCAGCACGAATTCGAGGCCGAATTCTACAAAAAAGAAAAGAGGAAATGCGAAGTGGTCCGGAAGGAGTTTCTTCTTTTCCTCTTCACTTCGTCCTTGAAGAAGGATTTTAAAAATATGAAAAGAGACAAGCCGCTGTTTATCATTTCGCCGCCATATTGAATACTTCTTTTTTTGGAAGCATCTCCTTTTCTCCCTACTCACTATTTCTTTCCTTGCGGATTCTGTTCTTATGGGAGGAGTCGCGACGTCACGTTGTAAATGATAATGTGTCTGAAACGACTCTAGGCACAGTAACTCACCCTTGCTCACTGAACGGTATTGAAAAGTGGAAACGAGAGAAGCAGCTTGGTTAAAGAACCAGGGAGTTTATTATCCAAAGATACTTTCTGTGTAAGCTACCTTTTTTTCTGCAAGTTCATTTCCCCCCCTTCTTTCCACGTCGGAGATAAAAATGGAATTTACGGATCCTAGAGATGGCAGTCGTGAAACATAAAATCGCAGGCTTTTCATAAAGAAAAAGAAGACGGTAAAGCACGTTTTCTTGTTCTGGTATAGAGTATGTGTGTGTTCGTCTTGTGGTGCCCATTGTTGGCGCTGCTGTGGAATAGGTTAAGTGACGTACAAAATAGATGAGGTGTACTGCAGGATAAGCACCAAAGGGACGGGTAGGGCCGTAAAGGGCACTTTAAAAATGCCGCATTGTTGAAGATCTTTGTTGGGCGTCGGAAACGAAGGGACAAGGAGGGCTTGTCCCCCTTGAAAAATTCAGAAAAATCTTCTTGCAACGTGACCAGAACATGTGGGGCGCCAGCGGGATGCGAGGGAGTGTCTGCGCACCTCTCTATTCGGGTTGACATGCCATCCCACACCCCCAATTCTCATATTAATAATAATAAATGAATATAAAAGATAGCAAGTTTACAACATGCATATTCCAGTTAGGCGATCTGCTACTCATTTTCCAAGTAGCAATATTTATGCTCACAGTACAATCCAGCCTCGATTTCTGTGTAATTTAACGCATCAATAGTTTTTAATTACTATTGAAAATCGATATTAAAGCAGTAACGTGTATTATTCTTATTGTATTAAATAGTCACTTATCTAAATTAGTCAGATTACTTATAAGCTAATTATGTTATTCTCTATTCTCATTCTATGAATACTGTCTATTTAAAAAGTCATTTTGCCTGCCGACCTCCGTGGCGTAGTGGTTAGCACAGGAGGTCTCGGGTTCGAATCCAGTCCTGGACACGGATGTCCTTTGTGGGGGTCACTTTATCGTCGATTATAATGTACGAAAAGCTTGATGGGATCTTCGTGATAAGTACAGTGTCCAATACTGGAGGAGAGCAAATTACGTTAGCATGGAATAGACAAGGTCATAAGCCTAGCAAAGTCAATCTCTCACTCACGATTACCTAGTGTTGCCCGGCCATGCTTTTAGTAAAAGATAAAGTGCTCCCCTGTGCATAGCACTACGCCATGAAGGCGTATAGGTGGTGTGGGGGTAACGCCCGACACTTTCTTGATCCGGTCATTAGTGGGGGTGATGTGATCAGCATCACGCCCCTGATCGCCTTTACCCCCAGGGTTTCCCCCAGGTACCCATGTTATTCGACACTGGGTGGGCGCCGGGGCCGCTTCCAACGTTAGAAAAGTTCCCAGATTTGAACCGGCCGGGGATCGAACCCGGGACCTTTAGCATGGTAGTCAGACGCGTTACCCATGCTTTTAGTAGTATCTTTTAACTGCAACTTCATTAGGAAAGATGTAGTTATTACATAGGCTTATTTTATACGAACAAACTTTTAGATTTCG
This sequence comes from Lepisma saccharinum, assembly GCF_977018435.1. Taxonomy (NCBI): domain Eukaryota; kingdom Metazoa; phylum Arthropoda; class Insecta; order Zygentoma; family Lepismatidae; genus Lepisma; species Lepisma saccharinum. Next base: position 21,352,628 of record NC_139238.1, read on the forward strand.
AATATTTTCAGTTCAAATTACAAGGGTTGGATAAAAAGTATTGGCAACACTGGTATAATTGGTACTTTACTGTATTGGCAGAGGAGCACGTGTTACATTCCTTCAAAGTAATCGCCCCTCATCTCTACGACCTTCTGTCACACGTATGGAAGGCGTCGTACACCGTCAGCGCGTCCATCTCTGTCGATGTCCCGCAGTGACCGCCATATAGCACGTATGATGGCTTCGCGCGTGCGTAGTGCTTCCCGCCCAATGGTTCCTTCATTTTGACAAAACGGTCGTAATCACACGGTCTCATACCGGTATACCGGTGAATACGGCGGATGTTCCAGTACCTCCCACTACCAGTTATGCAGGAGCGCCGTCACATTGTTCGCAGTGTGACACCTTGCATTGTCAAGCAGGATGATGGGACACCGTGCCGTCGCTTCCTTCTTAATGCGAGACGAAGGTGGTGTTGCAAGAAGGTGCAGAAGTAGGCTGCGTTGACCGTCTGCCTGAGAAACGTTGTTCTTCTTGCCTAAACATATTGTTAGGGCGCTTGCACTCTCGTCCTCTGCTTCAGAGCACTGCTGTTTTTGACTGAATAACATACAATCGCTCCCACTCACTATACTTCCTCGTCTCACATTTCTTTATCAGCCACGAAACGCTTGTGGCGCTGTGAATCACCCCTTTCACGGGACAGCAGTGTTGCCATTACTTTTTATCCAACCCTTGTATATACCTTTAATCTCTCTAAACGTAAACTAATTTAATTTTGCCTTGTTCCAACACGATCTCTGCAAATTTCAATTTGATATGGCATAAGTCACAGACACTAACGTACAAAGGATATTTTTTCGGAGAGGGCTGGAATTGAAAAGGTGTATATTACATAGCTCCGTCCTAAAGATGGGGCTCTAAACACTTTAAAATATTTCGTGATTAGCATTTTAATCTCCGTTTAAAAAGTTGTTCAAAGACAAAAATTGTAATCGGGGATAGGGGACAGTTCAAGGGGTGTTTGCATTTACCACTTTAGTTTTTGCCGAATCCCTTACTGCTTTCGTTCGAAATTTTTTACTTTCTGAAAATTTCGGGAAGGACTGTTGCCCCTAACAGCTTAACTTCTACATAAGCCAGTTGTAACAGACATTTTGCATTTTTCTCGAGTATCATTTTTTAGGTACCGGTATTTTACTGATTGGCATTGGATAATAAACCTTTTCGAACAAGGCCTCATCTCCAGGAAGCTATCAACTCGCGGCAAGCCACGGCACCTAACGACCTGTTGAGTGAGATGAGTCAAGGCAAAATGGATAATAAACCTTTTCCTGCTCCCACAAAAATAAGCAATAATTAGGCTGGAGATTTCAATGAACTAACCAATCTCTAACTACGCACTGGTAATGATCAGGCAGGAAAGTTCATACGAACTAACCGATCACTGTTCTAATAATTTTACTGATTGGCATTGACAATATTTAGGGGTCATATTTGTAAAACACGGTGTCTCACACTATTTGTTCACAGGGAATCTAATTTTTACTCTGTAAACAATTATTTTCTCAAAATTTTACTGCGGACAAGTTATAGTCTTAAAAAAACATAATTAACGGAACTTCCTTTCTTCACGCACGCTTGGAACGATATTGGTGAAAAAGTAAAGTATCGCCAGAGACTAGCACTACCGCCATCTATTATCCTGTGTACGAACTTAGTATGTCGTATATATGCTGTGAAATGGAACGTAAGAAGGAGTTAAGAATATAAATTGTCCCTTAAAATCTTCGGTGTTTTTTTTTTACGTTTTCACCACATGCACTGTTACTTTAACATGAACTTACCTGTTATTTCCAGCACAAATCAGAAACGGAACTCCTTGAGAGAAACGGAATTTGCAATTTTAGCGAAAAGAAAGATGATAGCAAAACTCGGTCACGTAGAAAGAAGAGCTTGTTCCGCGGAGAATCGGGAGATATAATACGTTACATTGAATTCTGGGACAATGAGGGGGAAAAAAGGTTCATAAATCGAATCTTCCTACAGAGACAAATGAAAGCGAGGAAGCGAATGAACTACGTGGACCTCGTTTCTGTTCCTTCTTTTTTCATTCCTGTGCAGTTAAAGGACGCCAGAACTGGTCGTAGTGGCAGTAAACTAGATTTATGTGAGCCCACGAATTTCTGCAGTCTCTGCAGATTGAGGTGCGTAATTAAAGATACTGCCACCGGCGGCGCTGGGATACCTATTTCTCTAATCTGAATAAATATTATTGTCTTGTTGGACTATAAAGCCTAATTTTACTTCGAACAAGTGCACTTTAACCATTTTTCGGTACTACATTACTATAGGGGTGACACCTATAAATCATTTATTTCTCACTTTTTTACATTGCTATCTTACTATTCTGCATTGCGGAACATTTCTTTATGAGAAATAATGAATTTCTAACGAAAATAATGTCTATTTCTTACATTTACAAGTACTTACTGTTACTCGTTATTTCGATTCTGTAACACATTATGGCGATAGCGTACTGGTTCATCGCGTGTTGTGAGAGTGTTTAGTCGATTTATGCAGTGTTGCAATCTTGTTCACCGGAAAATACCTACTTTCGTGCCCGGATTTGAAATTATACTAATACCTAGCAAACCATTGACATTAGCCTCACAAACCATTGACGTTAGCACCACAAACCATTCACGTTAGCCCCAAAAACCATTCACGTTAGCCGCACAAACCATTTTACGTAAGGTTGTGTTAGGTTAGGTTAGGTTAGGCATGCCTAGTTAAAAACATTTTTAAAAGAATTAAAAATACTCCACACGTCATCTTATAGCGAAAACACGGCGTGGGTTGAAACACTGACTACGGGGTTTACGTCATCTAACACACGGAACATTGTGCTCTCGTGCAGAAAGCAAATGGCGGCAGCAGAAACAGCGTGTCGGACAGAGATTTTCGCAGAAAACAACAGTATTCGCATTAAAATGGATCAAAACTACATTCACGAACTTCCACAACGCTACAGAAACTGATTTGCGTAAGCACTTTCTCCTGTAAAAAGTAAGAAATCCGCCACTCCTATAGTAAAATGTTACCCGTTTTTCTTATTTACTTATAAAGTGGGTCAGATATTAATACATATTGTCTATTACACTAACCTCGTCGTTAGTAGTGCAGGTGCACCGGTTCACGGACCGAAAGTGAGGCTCGCCTTAATGGATTTGTCTCGTAAGGCATGAGCCTCATTTTCTGGCAGTGTTGCCAGCTGCTTACTCGAAAAAATCACCAAGGTTTTTTTTTGGGTCTAACGTAGCCTCAAGCAAGGAGCTGGCAATTTTGCTTGAGGCTCGCCTTAATAGATTTCTTTTGTAAGGCATAAGCCTTATTTTCTCGCAGTGTTGCTAATATTTTACTCGAAAAAAATCACCAAGGTTTTTTTTTGGGGGGGTAAACCTAGCCTAAAACAAGGAGCTGGCAATCTTGCTTGAGGCTTGCGTTACAGTGCATAAAGCAATTTTTGCCAACCTACTGGTACTTTTACCATGGCTTTTTACAAAAAAAAGAGAGAGGGAAGAGAGAGGGAAGAGTTAAACAACCGACAGCTGCCAACACCCACTCTAACCTAACCTACTCTAACCTAACCTAACCTAACCTAACCTAACCTAAACTAACCTACTCTAACCTAACCTAACCTAACCTAACCTAACCTAACCTAACCTACTCTAACCTAACCTAACCTAACCTAACCTAACCTAACCTAAAGCAAGGAGCTGGCAATCTTGCTTGAGGCTTGGTTTACAGTGCATAAAGCAATTTTTGCAAACCTACTAGTACTTTTGCCATGATTTTTTACAAAAAAAAGAGAGAGGGAAGAGAGAGGGAAGAGTTAAACAACCGACAGCTGCCAACACCCACCCTAACCTAACCTAACCTAACCTAACCTAACCTAACCTAACCTAACCTAACCTAACCCACCCTAACCTAACCTAACCTAACCTAACCTAACCTAACCTAAAGCAAGGAGCTGGCAATCTTGCTTGAGGCTTGTCTTACAGTGCATAAAGCAAGGAGCTGACAATCTTGCTTGAGGCTTGGTTTACAGTGCATAAAGCAATTTGCCAACCTACTGGTATTTTTGCCATGGCTTTTTACAAAAAAAAAGAGAGGGAAGAGAGAGAGAAGAGTTAAACAACCGACAGTTTACCTACAGTTTTTTTGTCTAACCTAACCTAAAGCAAGAAGCTGGCAACTTTGCTTGAGGCTTGCGTTACAGTGCATAAAGCAATTTTTGCCAACCTACATATACTAAACAAGAAGATAGGTTAGGTTAGGTTAGGTTAGGTTAGGTTAGGTTAGGTTAGGTTAGGCAACAAATATATATACTGCCGTAAAAGAAAGAGATGGATGGGTGGATGGTAATATAGTATGTGTGTGCGTGTGTGCGTGTGTGCGTATAATATGTAGCATTATTAACTAGAGTGTGTTGGCAATTTACTTGCAACTAAAAAAAATAGAGATGCCAACTTTGCTGTAAGATGAAGAGAGAGAGAGAGAGATTTATGGCCGGCAACAGTGGTGAGCGATGTCCTCTTATTGTAAATTTTTTCCAAGTTCCAAAAAAAAAAGAGAGAGGCCAATGTTTATATATTGTGACTTTTGTAAACTTCTCTCGGGGAAACGATGTGCCACACACGCGTGCGCGCTTATGTATTGTGACACAAACAAACAAACAAAATAATAATTGTTGTTTTTTAGGATACCTGGCCCCTAACCCCGCCAGGGTGCGTGGTGCCCAACCCAAAAAGGTTCTAACGGCTACGGCTCTAGATAACCGCACCTCTGTAGGGTTTCACGTGTTTTTTTTTTCCCCCAAACTTCCATGAAACCCTACAGAGGACCTCCGTAATGCATGCAACGTGTACTAACGACTCTAGTGTTATTTGATGTTGTGATATTTTTGGATATAGAGTTTTATTGTGAGATATAGATAAAAATAATTATGTTTATTATAATATTTTCTTGATGAAGATGGAGAATATGTGCGTGTTACAAATAAAGTTGCATGCTTATTTTTTTAGTGTGTGTGTATGTGTTTTTGATGTTTCGACAGCATCTGAAACGATAAAAAAATTTTATTGTTAATTTTCACGTGTAAAAACAGAAACAAATTTTTTTGTGCAAATTTTCTGATTGTCTCGTGCTATAGTGCAAAAAAGATATTGTAACTGATAACTAATGAAATTGACATTTGTAACTGATCTGAACTAGTGAAATTCGTATTGTGTCATTGTAACTGATTGTGCTAGTGCAGAAAATTTCTTATTGTGCAAGAAAAGATGTTAAAAAACTTGTTAAAACTGCTCTGTGACCCTCTCGTTCTTCACGTCGTAGGCGAAGGACTTCTCTGCAATCAGGATGACACTGCATAGGGTATCCTCGGGCAAGGCATCGTGGAACTCGCAGACGACCTTGATGTTGGTTCGATCGTTGACCACAACCTTCTTTCTCTTAGATGTGTTGATGACGGTCATGGGTCTCCGTGCTTTGAACTCGCTGGGCGTGTAGTACATGTCCACGCTTCCCTCGGTCACGCGTTTGTAAGCCGTGTAAGCTTCGTAAAGTTTGAGGTAATCGTTTTTGGTCACGTCGAGGTTGTAATTCTCGCGCGGGAACACTTCGTTGCGTCCGTTCTTCAGATAAACGTTCTTGATCTTGCAGTCGTCGAACTTGCTGGAATCTTTTTCCTGATTCTTGTCCCTCCCAGTCTGAAAAAGCACTACGACGAAATCTGGCATGTCGAACTGTATGTTGTTGAACTGCGTTGTCACGTCGAATTCCATGTGACTTCCCGACGCCATCTTCTGCACGCACTGGTAACCGTGAAAGTGAATCAGCACCTGCGGACTTTTCAAGATCTCCGCTTTGTACTTGAGGGCGTAGTTCGTTTCGTATTCCACCACCGGCATTCTCAATTCCATGCTCCGGATGACGCATTTCGCTGCTTCGGGTAAAGTGTTGGCTATCGGCGTGGTGCCGTCCGGACCCAAAGTAGCGTATCGCATCAGTGCGTCGTTGTCGTTGGCCGCTCTTCGAAACGTGATCCTCAGTCCTCCCTTCCACATGATCTCCTTGTAGTCCGAGAAGAAACCAGGCAGCAGACGCATGGGAAAAAGCACCGTGTGACTTCTCGTCGATATTTTGGTCCCGGCTTCGAATCCCCCGGCCTGGTAGTACGCTGCGTCCGTTTTGGATAATTTCAACGTTCCCACTGCCGTCGACGTGATGCCTGGATAATCTATTCTGTCGATGACGGTGTTGTGTTTCCTCACCTCCACCTGCGAGAACAGGTGAGGCACGAAGTTGTCCACGAGTATCAAGTTTGCTGCTGCGGGAAACGCGTCTCCGCTTTATTTCTTCACCACGTCGAATTGAAGGTAGAGGTCCGCTCTGTGAGGATGAACGAACCCGTCGCCTACGTCCACGTCGTATTCGATCTCCCTGTTCGCCTCGTTCAGATTGGCGAACGTGCGACGGTTGGGAGGGAAAGATTGCAATTCGTAACTTTCGATTTGCTCCATTTTACATGTATGGTTATTTATTATACGTTGATCTCCACGATGGCCGTCGTAGTGGCACCTGCGAAATCCACCACGTCTCCTTTCTCGTTCGTCACCACCAACTCTATGTCGTCTATGCGGTTGCGGCATACTGGAAAATAGATCGGCGAAGAGGGCGTGTAGATGGTCGGTTCCATGAACTCGGAACTTGGTTTGAAGGTGGCTATGATTCCCGTCTGCTTGTGACTTCCTAACAATCCGTCCGAAGATTTCGTGATCATACCTTCGGCTACGTTACAGTGTACGTTCAGAGTCTCTATGGCCAAGAATTTAGGAATGTTGGTTGCTATGTGCTTGATGCCAGCTTCGAGTTTGGTGTCGTTCTCGAAACCTAAAAGTTCTCCCATGGTGCCCAGGTCCACGGTCTCCGTCGCGGATAGGATTTCCACTCTGTGCGTGACCGAATTTTGAGAAAGGTACGTGCCTTTGGGTAACTGAGCTTGCAAAGTGGAAAGATTGTATTGTCCTGGCGTGACGACGATGTGTTCGCTTCCGACGCTAATTTTGTTGTTGTGCTGCGTGACGTTAGGTATGAGGTACATGCTGTAGAATGCACGCAGAGCCACGGATTTAGGATAGACGATGTCGTCGTGCAGCGTGAGTTTCAAGATTGAAGATTCGCTCGTGAGATGGAACACGCCCATCCTAGTGATGCTGTTTGAGGTTCCACAATGCTTTCTGGAAATCCTCGATCGTAGGGTTATTTATTTTAGAGAGAAACGCGAGCACGGAGAGGCAGAGATGGCCGCAGTTCACGTCTCCGAAATTTTGAATGCGTTCGTCGTTGTAGTATATAGAGGTTTTGTTCGTTTTCAGATAATGAATTAAATTTGTAGGTGGAACACCTCCGAAAGAATCGAAAACGAATGCTTTATCATCATTTTTGTGGTAACATATCCAATGCGTGCCTGGATTTTTTTGATTGTCCAAGTTGACTACTCCGCATTCTCTTCTTTTAACGCTTGAAGGTAACGAGTCGGACATGAAAACTCCTCTGAAGTGTTTGATTTGTAACGGTTCGATCAGAGATTCAATATCTCGGTTGGTGAGTGCTTCTGTTTCTTTTTTTTAAACTTTCTCATCACCCCCTTGCCTCCTTTTTTCTCCATGGCCAGGTTGTGACGTTTCTGTTCTTCCAACTCGGCCTTGTTCTTCTTCGAGTCGATGACGGTTTTCGCGATGGCGGCACTTCCGCCGGCCAAACTTCCAACGGCCCCCAATGCTGCCAGGATGGCCGGGATGCTGAATATGAAACCTCCAACCTTTTGCTGTTTCCGCGAACGCTGCAATCTTTTCAATTGAGGTGTGCTGAGCAGCAATTTCATTCCGTGTCCTTTCGACAAGCAAGAACGTTTCTTCTCGCGTTGTTTCTTGGTGAGTAACCCATCGAGGGCACCTAGATTTTTAAGATTGGAGTATGGTATCTGGTACACGACACCCTTGGGCTTCATGTTGACGCTCTATGTGTTATTTTCACGGTATGTTATTTATATATATATTCTGAGATTTTTTCTTGTGTAGTTTTTTTACGGTATGTTATTTATATACCCCACCCTAATTTTTGTTTCGTGTTCATGGCGATGGTGGTACCCAGTGCGGCGACCCGTTCACCCAGCGATGCGTCTCTGCTCACGAACCTTTCGAAAGCTGCGTGCTCCAACTTTCTGTCTGCTTCGTGACGTGCGTCCAGATCCGTCTGCGTGGTGTTGTAGGCGATGTCGTGATCTTTGCATGCCGCGTCCAACGGATTCACACCCTTGTCTCCTCTCTCCAATCTTTTCTCGAGTTTGGTACCCGGTCCGCAGTACTGGTAGCCAGGTAGATGCATCTCGAAAGGTAACTTGTTGATGATGTCGTTCACGAGTCCCTTTCCTTCGGCCACGTTCCAGAATTTCGGAGGCAGCGTGTTGATGATTTTGATCAGGTAACCTATGCCCTTGTCGTCGTTCACGATGAAGTTGGAAAGTTTCGTGCTGATCATGTCCACGATGCCAACCTTCTCGTTGTAGAAATTACGGTTGCCTGCATTCTCTTCGCCGGCTATCACCAACAATCGGTCCACGAGTTTCCTAACATCGTCCACCCAAACGAATTCTTTGGGTAGCGTGTTGTAGCGTTTGACGCCGCTGCCTGTTTTCACCTGGTTCCAAATCGGTTTGATGAGATTCCTGTACTTCTCGCCGCTGCTCGATTTCACCCTATTCTGCGAGGCGTCGTTGTTCTGGTACAAGGCATCCGTCATGATCAGAATTTCCTTGTAACTTTGGTAATCTTCATCGGTGTAATCTTTCGGCTGCTTTTTGGCAACAAGTTCCCACAGTCCCACCGTACCCGGATACCTGTTCCAACTATCCTTGTCGCCTAAATTGACTTTAATGTCGTTGCCTTCGAAGGTCACCTTCGATTTCCCAATCTTCCACACCACACCGCCGCCTTCGTTGGTTTCCATGCTGGGATACAATCCGAACACTTCATCCTTGTCGAATTTCCCCGTGCTCAGGTAGTCTCGTGCCAAAGGTCCCAACTCGATTTTATCCGAAGACGTGCTGCCTATGGCTCGACGTCGCGCCGGTGCATCCTTCAGTTCGAACGGTGTCGAAGGAATGCTCGAAATAGGTGTGGGTACGGCGTAACTTTTAGCTGCGAGCGGTACGAGTTCGTTGATCAAATTTTTATTTTGTTCCGTGACACTTTTAATTTCTTTACCTAGACTGCTGATGGCATCGATCACAGGTTGATCCTGACGTTTCTTCTCTTCGTAGAATCCGCGATTCTCGGATTTCCAACCTTTGAAGCGTTTCGCGAGGTAATCGCGAAGCTTGAGATTTTCGTCTTCGATTTTTCGTTTCGTCATAACGTTATTTATACACGTCGTTTCTCACAACGTTGCAACGTTTAGAAAATCGTTGATTTTGTTTCTGTATTTTCCGTCGTTGGGTTTCCTCGTCATGTCGATCGTCGCGAATCCGAAATCGTCACCGTTCCAGCAAGTAGAGCAGCAGCGTTCCGAAAATTGATTGTAGTTCATGTCTCCGCCTACGTAGTCATCGTACGCATGCTTGAGGTTGGTGTGATCTTGACGAAACAAACATATGAAATTGGCGTTGTCGCGCACTAACTGTTTTGGAATTTTGGAAAACGTTTGAGCTAGGTAAAAGCAATCCATTCCTTTGTGACGACCTTGCGTGAAAAAGTTGCGAATTTCATTTTGATTTTCCAGGATGGCGTCGTCGAACACAACAACTGAATTTTCACGACAATCGTCGAGTGGTTTTATTTCCGAGGCGAACGTTGCAATGTCCAGACCATCGTACAGTTTCATCAGTTGCTGGTATTTGGATTGCTCCAAACTTTTCGAGAACACGTACAGGTGCCTGTTCTTCCAATCTAACCAATTCGGTGCGAGGAGAAAATTGTCCACGAGCAGTGTCGTTTTCCCACACCCCGAAGGACCTACGATCAGACAGCGGATGCTGTCGGGAAGCAACTTGCCGTTCTTTTTCTTCGTTTGACTTTCCGGATCCGGTAGACGCTTCACCACGTTCCACGTACTCACAAGATCACTTCGTTCGCGTCGATCCAACTTTTTTCCGGAAGTCCCAGCCATTTGACAAACAGTTTGTCACCTTTCCTACGCAATATTTTCTCGATGAGGTACGTGTCGGGGTGTTTTGTTTTAGAGAGTTCCTCTTCGTAAAATCTTCCTTTCAAAATCTCGCCGCTACTATCTTTTATTATATACGTGTGTCGGTTTCCGGGTAGAACTCGAACCACCGTAAAAAGTTCCGTGCTCCAATTTTTTGTGAATCCCTTCTCGAAGGTGCGTTTGAATTTGCTGATCCTCACCCGGTCTCCAATTTTGTATTTAGCTTTTTTTGTCGTGGGTGTGTACTTTGGACAGTAAACTGTAGAAATTAAACGCTGCTCGTCGGATTTCGTAACGTCGGCTTGCTTCATGCCTATCGTTCTGTGTACCGTGTGATTATAGGTGTCGACGAGTTCCGGCAGGATGTCGACACATTTGTAATTTCCCCGAAGCGTGAATCGTTTCCACATGTGTGTTTTCAAGGTTCGATTGAATCTTTCCACGATGCTGGCTTTGATGTGACTGAAAGTCGAATAATGTCGAATCTTGTGTTTTTGAATAAACTTTTGGAATACGGCGTTGTAAAATTCTTTACCCTTGTCTGTTTGCAGAAACCGTGGTCGTCTGCCGCCGCTTTCGCGAAAAATTGTCTTGAATGCTTCCGTGACGCACGTTCCCGTTTTGGCTTTCAAAGGCAGAGCCCATGCGAATTTCGAAAACGTGTCTATGACGGTGAGAAGGTACTTGTTGCCCTTGTTCCATTTATGTATGTTTTTCAAATTGCCGCTACTCATCTCCACGAGGTCGCTTTGCCAGAGGTCGTCGATGCCCTTGGTTACCACAGCCAAACGTTCGTAGTTACGGCGTGCAGGTTTATGCAATTCTTCGACGATGGCTTGCCTAGACTTTTTTGTTTAGAGATTACGTTTCAAGAGAAGCACAAGCGTGATGGGATTCAAAGAGGGCGGCACTTCGCTCGTGTTTTGAATGATCAGCTTATCGCCGGCACTCACGTCGAAAACGGTAAGATCTTCGTCTTCGTGTATTTCATATATGTTGCGCGTTTCGTTCCAACGTGCCAGAGGAATGTTTCCCGCTTTCTGGACACCACGATTCGATATCAAGGTCATGGTGGGAACGCTAGCTTTTCTGCCGTGAGACCAGTACGAAAATTCGTTTATCTGAATCGTGCCATCGAGGAGAAACTTGTAGTACGGATGATAAGGATGCAACATGTACAGTTTGTTACCTTCGACGAACGTGGAGATTCTCTGTTGATTGGGTACGCTGTTGATTTCGATGGCTTGCAAGGTGAACAATTTGGCGAATTTAGTGTCGACGCCGAGCAGATTACTGTGAACTTGTCCGAGTTTATTTTCGATGGGCAGCAGATGCTCGACTATGGTATCCGTTACGGCAGAAAACGACGGTTTGATTTTCACTTCCACGTTCAACTGCTTGTAGTTTTCGTTGAGTTCTTGCAACTTGGCACCGAAAGAGGCCAGCGTCGATTCCTGCGTGGATTCCAGCACTCCGACTTGATCTCTGACGTTGACGACGATGTTCTGAAGGTTCTCGACTTGATTCAATTTCGAGCTCTTCTCGGTAAGATCGTTCACGATGCTTCGCATCTCTGTAAACTGCGTGTGAAGGTCGGCGACGCTCTGCGAAGTGGGCAGCGTCGACACCAGCGAACTAATTTCGTCTCGAATCTGTTCCACGTTCGCCGTTTCCGTTTCTAGTCGTTTCAGCATTCGAGATATGTTCCTTTTCAAAGCGTGTAATTCTTTGGAGGTGGGGAGATTAGCCACTTTACTCTCGAGTTCGCTCAACGAACTTTTGATGTCGCTCGAATCGGATAGTGCCGTCACCGCCGTTTTCAATTTTTCCAAATCTTCGCTCGAAGGCACGCTCGTCCGTAACGATTCCAAGTCACCCTGTATGTTGTCGAGTACGTGATGAAAATGAGCGAGATTCGTTTCGACGTTCAAATTTTCTAAATATTCGATCTTCTGCTGAACCGTGCTCAACGTGTCTTGAATGCTCGTCAACGCTCTCGCTTCAGCGTGAATATTTTTAATTTCTTCGTTGATCAATTCCAGAGACGCCTGAAGCGTAGCGATGGTGGTTTGAATGTGTTCGAAATCTCGATACGCCTCCAATTGAATTTTTATGTTCGCGACGCTTTTACCGATGACCTGCAGTTCGTCCGACGATGGTAGGTTCGTCATGGTATCTTCCAAAGTCTGTAACTTGGATTTAATTTCTTCCAACGTGCTGGTGAATTCTTCTTGTAATTTGGAAACGACGACATGCAAGCGTTCTGCGTCTATATCGTTCACCACGGTTTGAAGTTCGTAGAAATTCTTTTCTATTGCGGAAGTTCGTTCTTCGATTTCGAGTTTCAATTTTTCCAAATCTTCATTTTTCGATTGAAATTGCTGTAATTTGGCCAAATCATTTTGAAGCGAATCCACGCTCAACTGTATATTTTGAACGCTGTCGTAAGAAGGTACGTCGACATAATTTTTTATCAGCGTCTTCAGTTCGGAATCGATTTTCAGAATGGGGTCGAGACATTGCGTTTGGAGCGTGGCGATTTCCGACTCTAAACTTTTGTTTAAGGTTTCCTGCAAAGCGATCAAATCGGTCCTCAACTTCTTAACTCGAATGTCCAACATGAGAATCTCTTCTGCGTGGTCTACACGCTTGGTGTTGCCGAAAATGTCGTTAGGCATTTTTGGTTAACGGTTATTTATAATAGGATAGACGATTCGTAATTCTACGAAGAGAGGAATGAGTTTGTCGTAATCTCCGAGAAGTTCCATGTAAAGATAATCTCCTGCAGACACATCGTACGTAATGTTAGAAAGCATCTTGTCGTGCTTGATTCGAAAAATGTTCTTGCCGGTAGAAATTTTGATTTCGCCTGCGTTCACCGGATTCACGGTAATTTGAAGTTTCCCGTCGATCGGAATTTCGTAGAAATGTAAATTGTTATTAAAAACATAAAACATCTTGCCCACATCGTCACTCAGTTTCGTCCAAATGCTGTTGAGGTGAATGATCAACAGACCGTTGAGTTTAGGTAACACGGAAGGTAAGACTTCATGATCTGGTATGGTTTCCATAATGATCTCTTTTTTGAAACCGAACAAATTCATAGGCATGCTGGTTATTTAAGAATACGGTCAAAGTTTTTTGTAATAACAGTCAAAGAGTTTTTTTTTGTTTTGTTTTGTTTTTATGAATTTTCTGTTGAAGATGGACATATGTTGCAGGTTTTGCTTTCTGCTAAGCGATAGTACCCCCACGTCAATACGTGAATACCACACTCGAGGATGCACTTCTTATTGTCATCAGGATTTAGCGCAATTTTTCTAACTTTGTTTGTGGTCAACACATGGTCGACGCTCTGGATGCGCTGTTCTGCTCTTAGAACCGGCGACCTGGTCTTGAGGCAATCGAAGAAGTCCTCGAATGTGAGATCCTCCCGAACCACCTGTCTGCCGACACCCTTGGCCTTCTTGGTAACGCTGCCCTCGGCTTTGATGGCATAGGTCTTGGCACAAGGACCTGCAACCTCGAGACCTAAATCACCTTTCTTCTCGTCTTTGGATTTGCCAGGCACCATCTTGTTGCGAGCCCGGATGCCGAATCGGTTCGGCTGGGGATAGTTTGAGGTGTCGAAGTGGTCAACCAAAGATGGAACCGTGGCCATATCCTTGTACGCGTCGGCTGTGCGAACCTGATATATTAAACTGTCCGTGTCCGTGTAGAGTAGGCTAATATTGTCTTTATAGTGCTGGCGTAGTATCCCATAATATATTTGAAACATGTGCAGCTTGCTCAGGTCTAATACTGAGGCGCCAACATAAATTGGCTTGTTGAGCTTCACCTCGCTCTTCCTCATATGCACCAGAGCAAGCTGTTCGTTATAAATGGTCCCCGATTTGAATAACGGGTTTGCTACGAGCCTGCAACATTGTGCTTTGTTTGATATTAGCCTCACATCTACTCGATTCCGTACATTCTCCATGGTTTTCCCGAACACCGCATTGTTCATAAGCTTGAAGAAATCCTTATCAAGCTCGGACGTGGCTGCGGTGCGGTGTTTGGTGTTAACTTCAATATATGGTCGCAACCACGGAGAATGCTCGAACTTGAGGATGCGGTGAACTGCGTGGACCGTGACCCCTTGCTGCATCAACCACCGGAGATTCTGGTAGTGTAGGACGTAATTCTTCTTGGGCTCGAAATCCATGATGAGCTTCTTCTGGTTGGAATTGGGTGGACACTTGAACTCGGGTGCAGGGGAGAGATCGTTGAACAAATCCTGCAGCTTCTCGGAGAATTGCAGATCAACCTCGGCGAAGAACCCATGTTCTGAATCGTCGAAGCTTTCGATGTTGAAGTTGGAGGGGTCGGTCCACTCGAACCCTCTAAAGGAGAGTGGCTGCATCATGGAGTGTCCGTACAAGTTATTCACGTCCGTGTGCATGATGTAGCTGGACGGTTGTAAGGGGTCGTAGCCAGTAGCCATGTAATGGTTGTTGGCGCGCGCGTACCGTTGCGACACCTGGACCATGCCACCCCGGATGCCGCGTTCCACAAACAGCACCATGTCATAATCGGAAAGAAGCTCCAGCTCGATCTTCGTCACCAGAAACATGGCTGACCACGCCAGTCCGGGGAGACTATAGAAGTAGGCGGGGTCCAGCTGGTAGATCTTCATTGCGGTCGCACGGAACGTCTGGAACACGTCGGCGAGGAGCGTCACATCAAGTCTGAGGTAGGCGTCGTGGTAGTCCCCGAGAGTTCGACAGCCCAGCTCGCGCCACATGGACTGGGCATGGTGATATTCTTCGTCGGTGATGTTCGAGCCTCGTAGCTGACTGTAGAACTTCGCCTGGGGAGGTAGCGACGTCTCCGCGAACTTGGAAGGGTCTGTGATGTATTCGTAGGGATAGACCCCCTTACGCTTGAAGAGGCCGGCGTCCAAGTTCGGAAAGTTTGCTGAGGTAATGAACATTTGCTCGTCGCTAAGCTTCCCTGCGAGAGCATCGAGGCTGGCCGGGAGGAACCTCAGGGAGTCGAGGAAGCGAAGCTCGACGGTAGAGTGTGATCCTGAAATTCGCACCCACTTGCTCAAGCTAATGTAACGCTCCTCGTTCTGCGCCAGGACGTTGATTCGCATGTTGTCGTACCCAAGATGCTTGACGAGGTGGTGGAAGTCGTATCCCGAGCCATTGTGAAAAAACACAGGGATAAATCGCGGGTCCCGGGCCATGAGGTTGCATCCGTTGCACCATGGACCAACATACCTACCGTTAAAGTGATCGTGGTGTTGGACTTTACGGTTGTTGGCGGTGTACTTCTTGACGCAGACAGGGCAAGCGATGGCCTCGTCGTGTCTACGTCGATCGTCGGGGGACAGTGAGAGCATAGACTTGGGGGCCAACAGTACCTTCCCTATCTCGATGGCCTCGACAACCATCCTCTCGAGGAAGTGTTTGGCTGCGTCGGGACCGCGATACACGTAGGGCTCGGGGGCGATGTGCTGGTCACGTCGCACCACAACGTATGCGAAACTGGATGCCTCGTGGAGTTGGTAAGGGGTGGTGGAGGAAACTTCGGGATCGGGATCGCAAGTGGACAGGGGTTTGAGGAAGGCCTCGAAATCCGCGATGATGATAGCGGGGTGCTCCACCATGGCACCGTGCATGCGGAAACGCTCCACGGTGCCAGGTTTGGGCAAGACTGCCACACCCGGCTCGTTGTTACTACAGTAGAACTTGTGGCGAGCGAGCTTCTCTGCAGCGATGTTGGGACCTCTGATGCGCTGGTAATCCTGCTGTTCTTGATTATCAAAAGTTGACAAGCACCTGCGACACACCTCGACGTGGTGACTATCACTGCTCCGTTGGCTCGAAACAAGTCTAGAGAGGGAGCGAATGAGGGTGTAATGGTGATGGGTCTCGTCCTTGATGAGCAGAAGATGAATTTCCCGAGCATCATCGTCGTCTACGTCGCTCACCCGGATAGGGTACACCACATTTTTGTCAGTGAGGCCATAAACGTTGATAGCCAACCGCATACGAGCCTCGAACTTTTGAATGTCCCGGACCTCTACGGGATAGTCGATCCCAGCCATAGCAACTTCCAGCTCTGACTCGTAGGGTAGGTAGTGGTTAACGCGTTTTGGTTGGTTTTTCCAGTGGACAGGGTGCAAAGCTGCAAGCACACACCATACGAAGCACTTGGCGTCACTGTTCTGAATGTTCAGAACGGCCTTCTTTGCCGCGATGGAAGGTGGTAAGGGGACGTAGCTGGAGGCGGAGAGAGGCACGAACTTGCAAAGTTTGACGCACAGTTCGTGAGGCCCGCCACACAGCGAACCCCCCGAGCCCTCATTTTCATGTTCTTCTTGTTTTGCCACCAGCTCATCGGCAAACTGGTTGTAGATGACCTCGAGGTTGTCGACATCCGCCAGATGCAGCGTCTTCGCCTTGGTGTTGTGGCAGAAGCTGTAAATTTCATCGGACGGCTTCTTGTACTGGCAACGTAGCGATGCGTAGAATTTGGTGGAGTGCGTTGCAAGCGCATCACCGAGGATGGAAATTATCTCTGCTCGCTTCTCCTCTAAAAAGCTACGCACGTCGCATAAGCCCTCCGAAGTGATGACAAAGTCCTCTAACAACCGCTCGAAAGCAGTCCGGTTCGCTTTCGCCACAGGCTTGACACGTTTGGCGGATGGTGCATTGATGGAGGCTGCTTCTGCCTTCCTTTTGGTGGAGGTCGAAGGCTGGGCCCCAGATGTATTTTCGCTTAGACAATTAAGCTTATGCTTCTTGACATACGCAATTGTGAAGCGTTTATTGCATCCGGAACACAGTTCGGTGGCAGCCAAATGCTTGCCCGGCACGCAGGTACGACAATGTCTTGCAAAATTTCTGCTTGATATGCTTATTTTGCACACAGGACAACTTTTCATGGAGCGCATTTTTTTGGGGGGTATGTTTATTTATATGCGATCTGTTGGTGGTAGAGTGTTTACGAAAAAATGCCTTACGAGAAAAATTTTGTTTTCCTCAAATGTGTGCTTTAATAAACCCTGTAAAAAAAATAAAAAAAAGATATAAGAAAAATATGTAGATAAAAAAAAAGCACAATAAATATTGTATGCATGTGTAATTCTATTTAGTTTATTTTTTTTGCTAGACACGAATCTTCTTCAGATTTTATTGCCCATTAGTATATTTTTCCACCAATCTAGTAGAGGTATGAAACTATGAAAATATACTTGTTTATATATATTGTATTATTTCGGCTGATATAATCGTATTTTTTTTCCATACACACATTTTTATTTTCAGAAAACAAAGTTATTTTCGATTTTTTTAAATCAAACAATAAACATTATTTGTGTTTATAGTATTTGTCGGGCAATAGCAGATAAAACAAGAATGGGTTTTCTACGACCCATAGTTTACGAGTTACAAAACAACTTAGAAATTACATCTTGAAATTTAAATTTAAAATAACTCGAAAACAGTAAGCACTAATCATTATGTTTCCAATAGGTTGTAGAGTACATTCAATTTTTTATCAAATATCATTAAAATTTTCGAAATAGGGTAAAAACTAAGCCGGCAAATCAAGTTTCTCAAAAAATAAAAAAAATTGTCTGTATTTCCAAAACTTGAGGGGGTGGAATCGATTTTATTTGCTAGTCGAATAGTTTTCGTCGAATCCTATCCAACAAACCTAAAATCATCATCCTAGCTCAATTAGGAGCCGAGAAAATCAATGTCTTGGAAAACGTCTTAAGATTTTTGTCTTAAGAAAATTTTCTTGACAGACCGGAAGTAACATCTTGACAGATCGGAAGTCGACTTTCTTAAAGATTAAGACAAATATCTTAAGACGTTTTCCCAAGACATTGATTTTCTCGGTTCCTATGGGGCCTAGAACCACGCAATTTTGGATTATGTATATACCGTTGTTTTTTCCTACATATTCATTAGGGTTCGAAAGTGCGGTGGTTGTGTTGTTGCCTTGTAATCAAGAGGTCCTAGGTTCGAACCTGATAAAAGTACATAGTGGTACAGATCCTATTTTAAAAAACTAAAAGCCTAGTCCCTATTAGTTTTACTACGCATATGTGAATATAGGAAAGTACAATGCAAAATCAGCAATGTGTGATGTGGTCAGCACCAAATATTTTAATTTTATATGTATATTTAAGTTTCATGCATTAAACATGGCAGTTTTCCTATATGCTTTTATGGTATGGTGCTATGCACAGAGGAGCACTTTATTTAAGCATATTTAACTTCTCTTTCCATCTCTCAATCTATTCATATTTGACACAGTCATTGCAAGTCGGCCATTTTGTTTACGTAGCAATTAGGCTTAAAAAAACTTTGACACACTCATTGCAAGTCGGCCATTTTGTTTACGTAGCAATTACGTTAAAAAACTTTAAACCACATTATTGTTATTTTTTTGTGAATGCTTGTTGTGATAAAAAAACATAATTAGATATTATTTTATTTAATTTTATGTTTAATATCTTTTCTGTGTATAAAACTAAATAATAATAAAATTCGAAACACTATGTACCTCCACTAAATATCAAAGGCACAAAAAAAAAACAACAGGCTAACACACGCAAAATTATACTGGTCTGCCAGACGCCAGAGCCTCGTTACTCTACAGTCCTGGGTGTACTACGTGGAAGTGAGGTTAACTGTTGGACATCTTACCAGAAAGTCGTCCTCTTACACCCCCGCATATTGCTATTTTGCATATGCTTGGTGTATATAGTAATATGTAATAAATATATATATAAAAAGCAAGAAAAAAAAATACTTGCAACACACTTAAAACTCGTATACTCTATCTCTCTTTTTTTTTCTTGCTTTGCGAGTATATATATTCCTTCCACAATATGCTTAAGAATTGTTTGGTTTTTGTAGAGAGTTTTACTTTTTATCTACAATTCCTTTACATTTGTTTGGTTATTACAGAATCAACTCACAGAAGCAACACTACCCTATTTATATAACACAAAGCCAACTCATGCAAGCTAACAAACAAATTTACTCACGTTAGTTAATTTCAATCGTTCTTCTTGCAGCTCACAATAAAAATAAGACCTGATGCCCCTCGAGCTTCTAGTTTATTAGTCGAGGAGTAATATGTAGGTTAACAACGTGGACTAGTAGAAATCCAGTCTAGAACATTCTCTCCCTCTACATTTCTGCCACATCATTTTACGAGTTCGAAAATTCACAAGTTAATACATCGCATCGCATCACTGCTACCAATGCTGTTAACTGACGTCACAATTTCTCAACAGTTGCCAGACCTGATGTTAACAGCTGTTGTAACCTAAGCATCATGTGTATGCTCTAGAAAATAGTTCTATACTTCAATTTTTAGCACTGTCATTTTTCCTATTTTCGTAAATTCATCACGTCCCACCAATGCTGTTACCTGACGTCATTATTTCTCAACAGTTGGCTGAGCTGATGTGAAAATTACATAGCATCATCTGTGCTGAACGCGAATTTTTGAACGAAATAAATGCGTCAGCATGAAATTCCATCATTATTGTTAGCTTTTGAAAAAAACAGGAAGTACATCCGCCACTGTGAATAGCCATTCTTCCCCCTATATTTCAGCCACATCATTTTACGAGTTCGAAAATTCACAAGTTAATGCATCGCATCGCATCACTGCTACCAATGCTGTTAACTGACGTCACTATTTCTCAACAGTTGCCAGACCTGCTGAATAGCCAGAAATGCTGCCCCCCTCCCAGTCATCCATCTCTTTCTTACAACAGCGTGTGTGTGCTGGCAACTCTCTCTAGTTGCAGGTTTTTTAGTTAACTCGTAATCCTCGTCAAAAACTACGGTAACATCATAATGTCATATTGCACAGAAGAGGGAGGACATCGCTCACCACTGTTGCCGGCCATAAATCTCTCTCTCTCTCTCTTCATCTTACAGCAAAGTTGGCATCTCTATTTTTTTTAGTTGCAAGTAAATTGCCAACACACTCTAGTTAATAATGCTACATATTATACGCACACACGCACACACATACTATATTACCATCCACCCATCCATCTCTTTCTTTTACGGCAGTATATATATTTGTTGCCTAACCTAACCTAACCTAACCTAACCTAACCTAACCTAACCTAACCTATCTTCTTGTTTAGTATATGTAGGTTGGCAAAAATTGCTTTATGCACTGTAACGCAAGCCTCAAGCAAAGTTGCCAGCTTCTTGCTTTAGGTTAGGTTAGACAAAAAAACTGTAGGTAAACTGTCGGTTGTTTAACTCTTCTCTCTCTCTCTTCCCTCTCTTTTTTTTTGTAAAAAGCCATGGCAAAAATACCAGTAGTTTGGCAAATTGCTTTATGCACTGTAAACCAAGCCTCAAGCAAGATTGTCAGCTCCTTGCTTTATGCACTGTAAGACAAGCCTCAAGCAAGATTGCCAGCTCCTTGCTTTAGGTTAGGTTAGGTTAGGGTGGGTTAGGTTAGGTTAGGTTAGGTTAGGTTAGGTTAGGTTAGGGTGGGTGTTGGCAGCTGTCGGTTGTTTAACTCTTCCCTCTCTCTCTCTCCTCTCTCTTTTTTTTTGTAAAAAATCATGGCAAAAGTACTAGTAGGTTGGCAAAAATTGCTTTATGCACTGTAAACCAAGCCTCAAGCAAGATTGCCAGCTCCTTGCTTTAGGTTAGGTTAGGTTAGGTTAGGTTAGGTTAGGTTAGGTTAGAGTAGGTTAGGTTAGGTTAGGTTAGGTTAGAGTAGGTTAGGTTAGGTTAGGTTAGGTTAGGTTAGGTTAGGTTAGAGTAGGTTAGGTTAGAGTAGGTTAGGTTAGAGTGGGTGTTGGCAGCTGTCGGTTGTTTAACTCTTCCCTCTCTCTTCCCTCTCCTTTTTTTTTGTAAAAAGCCATGGTAAAAGTACCAGTAGGTTGGCAAAAATTGCTTTATGCACTGTAAGCCAAGCCTCAAGCAAGATTGCCAGCTCCTTGTTTTAGGCTAGGTTTACCCCCCAAAAAAAAACCTTGGTGATTTTTTTTCGAGTAAAATATTAGCAACACTGCGAGAAAATAAGGCTTATGCCTTACAAAAAAAATCTATTAAGGCGAGCCTCAAGCAAGATTGCCAGCTCCTTGCTTTAGGCTACGTTAGACCCAAAAAAACTCTTGGTGATTTTTTCGAGTAAGCAGCTGGCAACACTGCCAGAAAATGAGGCTCATTGCCTTACAAGACAAGTCCATTAAGGCGAGCCTCACCGAGCCTCACTTTCGGTCTGTGAACCGGTGCACCTGCACTACTGTCGTTAAGGTTCGTTAAGAAAGTATCATTAATATTTTTGTTAAGGCTTTAAATTGTTTTAATGAATAGTGACTTTTCACTGTCGCCATTAGAAATTGTGCAATTAGGTTCGAACCTGGAATTAATTACTATAGAAATGATCTTTTTGGGTCTTGTTCGTCTACTTCAGGGTAACTAATGGGCAGAATCACGGCTATCTTTAATCCGAGGGAGGCCGGAGCCTTCAATTTGGCAACCCTGTAAACCGTGACGTCATCCGGCCGATTTTATTCGGAAAAAATATTAGAGAATGAACGTCCAAACGTAAAAAGTAAAATTTTCTGCAGCCTATTCATCCCGTAATCACTTCATTCGTTAGTTTATTCAACGTTATTTTTCATAAGTAAAGCATTATATTATTAAGTTGTTAAAAATATACATTAAAGTTTTTGAGCCGTATACCAGCTTTTCAGGGAGCAGTGAGTACTTTTCACATGTGGTGAATCATCAAATCTAATAAATATCCAATCATTATGTCATTATGATTTTTAGTTATGTGCAAAATAAATCAGCGAAGGCGAAAAGCTATAACCATGACATAGAGGGAGACTAATTTACAACATGTTTACGCAAAACGCAAATTCCACGCTGAGAAAAGTTGTGTGCATGAGGCACCACACGCTAAGCTTTAATGTTACTCGTATTAAGTACAAAGGCGAAACTACAACACCCAAAAAAAACAAAAACAAGTCGTATAACCTCTAAGAGCATAAAACTTAACAGGCCTAACCTAACGAAAAATAGAACACAACACTCATTCCTTCATTGTAGGCTCCGCAAGAGAAAAACAATGGAAATATAAAACTAATTCCTAAACCATGCAAAATTATCCACTTTCTCTCAGGGAGTATATATCCACAAATATCAGAAATACCTCTTGTTTGGAAATATTTACTTTAAGTTAATTAATTTCGTGGAAGGCATTATTTTAGCCTTGTACGTACATAGCTATATATGCACAAAAAACAAATATATGCTCATAAGCACATCGTAATTACAATGCATTGTCTGTTGAATAAAATCTTGACAAGATAGAGTGGAGTCCTCAAAATCGGATTGGCCTGCAAACCAAATCGGCCTAAGGTTTACTGTCTCCAGCGCTGAACATATGGCGTGGTGATGTACATTACTATTCTCACTGAGTGACCCCATGCCTCGTTCAGATAGTACCGGACGGGTACAGTGTTCACTCTGAATTCCTTGTGACAAAGCGATTCGAAACATACCGTTGGCGTGAGCCATTGTGTGTGTTGACTGCTGTGAAATATTTCTTCAGTTCTTGGTTAAGCTCATAAGGTAAGCATTCTTGTAATAGGTGTTGATGTCTGTGTGTTATAAATTGGAGGAATACTGCACAAATACGATGCCATTGACTTTTTCATGGTCATTGTTGCTGTTGCTCGTGTAGGCGGTACTTTGCAGTTCGTATACTAATTCTTTAAATCGGATCATAAAATGTAGTGCAAATCGGATCACCACAAAATAGTACATATATATATATATATATATATATATATATATATATATATATATATATATATATATAGCTAAACATCCTAAACTCACCAAAAAAGCCCCAACACCAGCACGAAAGAGAAAACAACAACAGAAGAAAGACACCCATGTCACATCGCCCAATAATGTGATAGAATTACGAGATCTTGCAGCAGCATCTAAAAGTCTAGAAGTTCTGCTAAAATCTAAACGACGACAGAACATCACATTTTAGAAAAAGAGAGACGGCATTTCTTCAACTGATAACTCCACCAGTTCTGATGACGAATCGTTAGAGGAAAGTCAAGGTAACGACAAGAGTGGATTTAAATTACGTACAATTTTATTGGATTTCTTGCATGTAGTGCTCAGCGGGGTACCATGAACAATATGTTGGAGCACAAGGTAAAAATACATTCATTTGTGGGAAGTGTGTTGTGTAGGGAAAAGTGTATTGTGTAGTGAAAGGTGTTAGTGAAATTTTGGACAAATATGTTTGTCACTGCAGTTATATTTCAGCTACTGACTGCCCTATGATCTGGTTTGCAGGACATTTTTACAAAAAAATATTTTGTAGTTCCTTATGTTTTCAATATGTAACTTTATTAATATGCAAATGTAAAAAACAGCGTTTCGGGAATATATGTAGCAAAGATGTACCTGTCGGATGCATTTTGTTTCGTGTCGAAAAAAAATGACTACTTTCGATTTTATGTGTATTTCATTTGAAAGTGATCCCATTTTGAGGACTGCACTCTATGTCATAGACTGCTAAAATGAAGACGCTAGAAATATTATGTTCAAGATACATTTTACACTCTGTAATACTCTCCCATGCTGGTTTATCGCATCCAGAACTACTTTTACGTCTCACTTTTAAAACTGTAAAGCCAGTGTATTAGATCTTCCATCACTTAAATATTTAGTTTCTAAAGAGTTTCTAATGTCATTCCGACATTCTAGCTAATAAAATAGCGTCAAACTACTGTACACATTATTGGAAAGTTCCATGCTGCATATGATATGTAAAGTTGGCCTTGTGTTTTCTGTTTATTTCCATTTATTTAACGATAAATTTCCATTTCTATTGTTAATGCATGTTTTCCACTTACATCGTAATGTCAATCTTCTGTCCAGATTTGGAAAGAGAAAAACATTTTACACAGATTCCCTTGTTTCTTTAAAAGTCAACATCAATTTTGCTATTCGCGCCCATGCTTTGTAGCTTGATTTTTATGCCGGCAAGACAGCGTTGCCAATTTTCAGGATTCCGGCCTTAATAGAGCTGGCCGTGGCAGAATGCCAAACTCGTACGCTTTGGAAGAAAAAATAGATTTTAGGAACAATAAGAGTGACTAAACAGGCTGTCATGAATAATATGTAGAATACATTTTACCACAAAACCTTATCAGAAGATTATTACGTACCCACATATTGTATCAGTAGTTGAAATGTGTTACATTTCAATGTATGAAGGTATAACAGAGCGTAAAATTCGAATTGTAGAAGTACAGGGTGGCACGTAAGTCACATTACCCATGGAACTAATGACGGAATGAGGAAACAATGATCGAAAGAGTTCGCTGATAGTGATATTTGGTGATCACTGATAGGTTGGCGGTGCCATTAGTTCTTGGTTTGTGGGGAATTGTTAAGAACATGGTATACTCCTAACAACTGAGAGACGTAGCGTGATTGTGGCTGTTTGAATGAGCTGAATTGTGAGCCACTCGGTATTAAAGTGAAAAAATACAGGGTGTATCAGAAGTCCCTTACCACCCCTTGTAAAATCCGCAGTGATGTATTTTCATGGACTTTGATATGGGCGATACCAAATAGGCCTAGGGGGACACCTTTTGGAGTATGTCACGGGGACGGCCACCATCTTGGTTCCGCCATCTTGAATTCAACTTTTTTATTTAAAATGATAGGTGGGTTATGTGATACATGACCATAGTCTAGAATCTTGTCAGGATGTCAAATCTGAAATCAGATTTCATGTAACTTCATTTGGTGAAAAGTTATTGGCAACTGAAAGTGATGTTTACCTGTTACAGAATGTGCTCCACATGTTAGGCAATGCACGTATGCAGACGCTTGTTCCAATGTCTGTGGACACCGAGCAAGGTATCTGGTGAAATTTGCTCAAAGGCAGCCATGATACGTTGTTCCAGATAACGAAGATCACGAATTTTCACAACATACACCATACCTTAACGTATCCCCAAAGGTAGATACCATAAACAAGTAGACGATTGGGCAGGTACCAAATACACCGGAACGCAGACGAATACCAGCACGATAAACAGAGTTTAGGATGCGAAGTTGAGAAGGACGAGCAGAGGAATTTACAACGCATCCACAATCGAGCTTCGTGCTAATAAGAGAACAAAGAGTCGAAAGAGAACAAAAAGTCGAAATTGAACAAAAAAAGTCGAAAGAGAACAAAACGTCAGCACCACAAGATGTGTGATTTAACACGTAGAGAAGGTTAATAATAAGTAGACAATAGTATTTCAGAAGGCAGAGATGAGATTGCCAGGAGCCGAAATCCGCCGAAGACCTGGGGAAGTGCTAAACACGACAAAGTGTGTTCGAATTGATTGCGAAGTTCAAAAACGGCCGGACAAGTGTTGAACATGAAGGAGCAGCAGAATGGCCATTCACATCCACTACTGACGACAACATTCATCAAGTCCGTGTCATAATTCTGACCCACGAGTGACTATCGATGAAGTAAGTGGCAAGTCATCTGCACATTAGTCCTCTACATTGTGATGCAAGTCTTCGGTAGATTTCGGTCCCTGATACGCCTTCAGACCACAAAACAAAGACTACTGATTCCTTGGTATAAATGGTGGGTAGCGCGGCCATTTTTACCCTGTAAACACTACAGGAAAACAAAAACAAAAAAAAAATAATTGTGAAGCTCAAAAATACACTAAATCAATGACAAATGCACACTCAATTGACATGCCCGCGCGGAAAGCAGTGTGGCCAACCTATAGAAAATTACAGCAAGAGTGCAGAATATTATTGACCAAGCCTTGTATGTAGAATGATTCCGACAAGCTTCCATCATGAATTTCAGTTATACTAACATTGGGGATCATTCCTATAAAAAAATCTATTCTGTAGTATTTAATTCCGGGTCGGAGCAAAATTTAGCTAATTCCACCCTACTATCTGTTAGAGCTAAGATAAGGGAAATAATTTAATTCGCCACGTAAAATCTGACACTGTACAAATGTGGGTCTCAATCATCGCACCAAAGTTGAAGTCCACTCGTGTTCTGACGTCACTGCGGTTGTTAGGTTTAGATCTCCTGCTAATGGAACTAAACCAAACGAGCCTAACCTAACAACTTGGGCATTGCTATAAGAAGTACGAAGAACTTTAGAGATATTCACTGCATTAAAACCATATATAAAAGTATAATGAAAAACCACTACAAATGACAACCCCCTACCAAAACCTACTTCAGGAATCTTAGTAATAGGCAAAAATTGTTAGATCTATTGTTCCTGTACAAAAATGTAAACGGCATATTAGATAGTCCATTTCTTGGACAACTTCAGTTTAGTATAAGGAAGAATAATTTACGTTGTAGAAATATTTTCATCCCCGAAATAAAAAAAATTAAGAGCTGCCAGATTAATAGAATTTGTGATATGTACAAGGAAATTATGATATATAATCATTCCATATAGTTTTTAATGCCACTCTTGACTTACAAGAAAATATTAGAATCAATTCTGAAAGTACGAATATGTGATTGTTAATACACAATAACTGTATTATACTCAAGATTATATGATTATTATTATTTTTCTTTCATTTAATTATAAACTGTCCTGTATGTCTATACTTGTGTAATGAATAAAATTTATGACTGGATTGCATATGTATCTATTGTAGTTGTATTGTAATTTTGTAATTACTATCCATTAATATTACTATTATGTACGCCTTCTGCCATTGGATGATATACATCTGCTGAAGGTAGTAATTAATAAATAAATACCGGCATTACGTCAGAACACGAGTGAACTTCAACTTGGGTGCGAAGAGCGAGATCCACACAATGTACCCCCACCTCGAATCGAACCCGAAACTCCTTGATTACAAGGCAACTACGGAACCACGGGGCCAGCAGTGATAAATACAATATATTCTTTGACGTAGGACATTTCCCCTCCCTATGACCTCCCTAGATACGTCACTCAGAAACATAGCTGCAGAAACGTTACTCAATTCAATTTCAATCCAATTAAAAACCTCTTCACATTGAGTGAGCACAAATTTCTCTTTGTGACTATCTTCCGAGTATCTTTTCGCCATTAATTTAACCCGTTCTTCGTAAATCTCTGCATCAGCATGGATGTTAGGGCAATTTATCGTGTGATTATCCCAAAATCGCAAGCGGAGGAGATCTTAGACCCGATAACTCATCTCCCCTCCTCCAGGTTCCCGCTAGAGCATCCGGGAACATCTTTTTAGGGAAGTAGAACGCAGGCTAACGTCATTATTCAACCGACCTGACCCCACGACCGTTCTCTGTTAAACACCATTCCTTACCCTCTCCGGCTAGACAGCCGGGACACGAAATGGATAGCCATGTATTGCAATTAGTGGCTGGACCTTAGCCAAAATGATGTTTTTTTTTTCCTTTCTAAAAAAACAAGGTTGCCATCTGGCTATAAATTTTACTATACTTTCGAGGAAATATTACCAACATATTTTTTTTATAATATTTACCAACTTAATGCTTTTTTTAAATTCGGCGCATCACATTAGAAGGCAGGAACGTGTACACAGAAATATTTCGAAAAGCTTTTAAGAGGGTCATAATTATCATACAATGTATATTGTATGATAATCTACCAACAAGTTTCATGTGACCATTTCAATAAATGTAAAATATCAACATTATGCCATGGAAATTTAAGTGGATTAATTTATTGATTTTTTTATTTTGCTTCGCCTTATCTGCCACTTTTGGCTAATTTGCGAAGATGAGGATGAGTTATGATATGATGAAATGCGAACCCGGTCACATTTCAACTTGGTGGCGGATAATTGAACTATTTTTTATCGCCATCCTCTTCCCCATGGTCTGCATAGTGGAATCACCAAATTTCAGAGTTCTACGATGCCTCAAACAGGCTACGGAGGGCTCTGAGTTTTAATTCTGGACACCCGGTAGTATAAAAATATTGAATTTTACCCAATAAAGGCATTATTGCAGAATCGGTTGCAGCGACAGTAGGCATCGGTTACGACTATACCTGCCAAACAATGGCGCCCCTGTCGCACTGAGAGTAAATTCATTCGTTTCTTCGATTTACAATTGTGTGGTTGACTTATCATACACCTCGTGGCGGAGTGGTTAGCACATCGCGCTACGACGCCAGGTGATCCCGGATTCGAATCCTGGCCTGGGCATGGATGTTTGTGGATGTAAAATCATGAACTTCATCATGTCATCACTCATCCCCAACTTCGCAAATTAGCCAAAAGTGGCACAAAAGGCGAGGTAAAATAAAGCAAACCAAACAATCAATTATCATATACGTATCAGTAGAATGACAGCATTTTGTTCCTACGCGTCAGCAAAAATTCGATGCGACTGGTGTTATGTTACATCCGGTGTAGCGGGGTACGAGCGATTTTATTGTTGAGTCAGCAGAACGTGTCTGATCACGTTGAAGGCATCGGAAGCGGTGGGGGAGGGGGTCAATGGATTTGTCACGTTGTTTCTTGATGTATGCTAACCTAACACGTGCGTATGTTTGTGTGTGTGTGGAGGAAATGCGCGCGCAACCATTGCGTATGATGCAAACACATGAAGAAATGATTTAAAGATGGCGCCGAAGGTGCTTTACCTCGAAAGCTTAGCGGCTAAGGTTATTGCTCTGTAAAACAAGAGGCGTCGAGGGTTCGATTCCTGGTAGAGTCAATATTGATTGATTGATAGATTGAGTTAGTTTTTCTAAGTCCGTTTTATGCACGGCAAAACTAATCAGGATTGGAGCTACAGTTGAAAAGTGGTGATTCGGACCACTATGTGCCTCCACCGAGTATCGAACCTGGGACCCCCTTGATTACAAGGCGACGATGTCAATATTGAATGATCTCGATTAGCCTGTGTGTAAATAAAGGCAACAAAATGGTTGAGTTCGAAAATCGAGTTGGGTTAGTGGTTAATGTTGTCACCTGGCAATGAAGAGGTCGCGGGTTCGATTCTCTAGGTAGTTAAATTAGGCCAATTGTTTAGTCCCGCCATTATAGGTCCCCGATTAGTCCATCTGTGCATAAATAGTGTTTGAATAAAATCAATATGGCGGCCTTGGGTTAGTGGTTAATGTTGTCGCCTGGTAATGAAGAGGTCGCGGGTTCGATTCTCTAGGTAGTTAAATGAGGCCAATTATTTTGTCCCGCCATTATAGGTCCCGATTAGTCCATCTGTGCATAAATAGTATTTGAATAAAATCAAAATGGCGGCCGCGTTTTGTGTTTAGCGGCGGCGGCGGCGGCGACCGGGGCGCGACGCGGAGCGGGGCGGCGCGGCGCGGGGGGTGTTTTTTTTTCCGCGAGATGTTTCAACCAAGTGGTTGAGGGTTCGATTCCCAATGTTGGTGAAAATTGGATATTCAATTGTATTTGTTTAAAAGTTCCGATTAGCTTTTTTGTGCACAAAGAGAAAATGAACTAATTGGAAATAGGATGTTTATGCTGTAATGAAAAGGTCCCCGGGTTCGATTCACAATGTCAAATTGGCTGATAATGATGTTGTTTTTAAAATAAAATAAAAAAGAAGTGTGTTGAGTCCCCATTAGTATTTATGCAGGAACAGATATTAAAAATCAAAACAAAATGGCTGTGACTGGTGTTTAGTATTCGAAAGGTTCCAGGTTCGAGTTCCTAGTTATATTTTTTTTTTTTTTTTTTTTTTTTTTTAGTTTACAGAATTCGTCCCCATTTATTGCGTTTTGGCGAACACGTCCTCCCCCTTTGTGGCATTTGGACATGTTGGAGATATACATAGAAATTGTTGTCAAAGTGGCTAATAATGTTTTCTGTTTAAATAAAAAAGAAGTGTGTTATCAGTCCCGATTAGCACGAACAGATATTCAAAAAGCAAAACAAAATAGCTGATATTGTTGTTTAGTATTCAAAAGGTTTTGGGTTCCAATGCTGGCAAATTTGCAGAATAACATTGATTTGTTTAAAAAGTGAGTTACTATTCCCGATTATTTTTGATACACAAATAGAAAATGGGGTGATTTTGGAGTTTTGCTACCAAGGGGCTAATGTTGGCGTTTTTTTAACGCAGTCCCGATTAACCGTAATGCATAAAGCTGTTTCAACGAATATCGAACCTGGAACCTTTTGATTACAATGCAAAGACTTTACCACTAATGTATGCTATGTTTTAAAACCAAAAATAAATAATAGTATCGAATTTTTAAAAAAATGCGTTACCAGTCTCGATTAGCTATTATGCACAAACAGATGTGTTTTGAAACCAAAGGGGGGTCGAGGGTTCGATTACAACTGGGTATGTGTGTTGAGGAAACTAAAGGTCAACAGGCATGGAAAGTTTTAATTCGCCATCTCAAAATAAGTTTTTGGGCTTGGTACAGGTAGCTTTTTGTAGAAAGCCCCACAACGACATCAACGTGGCTACCATCTGTGGGGGCCTCTTTTTTTTTTAAGTTGGAGAGGGGCACAAAGCCGTTTGTACCATACAACGTTGCACCGAAGAACCAACTTGTCAACTAGTCACTCACTCCATCATTAAAGTGCACAACATAATATCAGATTTGCACTGATAATAAGCAAAACATTATAGCGGCTGCATAATTATATTTCAATGACAGCAAATGGTTTCAAATGAATGGTTTTCACTTTTATTTTTTACTAAGTAACAGATTTGGTAATGAAAAGCTTTAACATTTGCATATAATATGAGATTTGTTTTGGTATCCAGTTTGTATGTTGACCAAATCACAGATATACTATTACTAAGGATAGCATTAACTTAATCTAATAAAAATATATTCCACTGCATTACAAAATTAACTCATTCTGTTTTCTGTTGTTTGAATCCATATGGTAAAGTCTCGAAATTTGATGCACATCTTTTTCTTTTGGTATATACCACCTGAAAAACCCTTATTTCCGGCTTACTAACAACGGAATGTGTTTTTGTGCGTACGATTTTGTTCGAGTTGAGTAAAGTTAAAGAGGAGGTGTTGTTGAGAATAGCATTGGTGAGTGATTCGAAATTGATTGTGCTGCTGTTTTTATGGTTTAGACATATGCCTTTCACCTTGCAAACAGTAGTAACATTAGTATTGTCTGGATTTACTACCTCAAATGCATAACGTTTCGGCCCACTGGATGAAAATGCTCTGATATAAGCATTTTTCCCATAGAGTTCTAGTTCATTTGTTAGAAAAGGCGCATTTAAGAATTCCCCGAGTCACAGGTAGTAAAGTCCAACTTTTGCCCCCCATCCAGCAGAAAGTGATTATTCAGTATTTTTAAGTTCAAAAATAGTTTCAAAAACTCAGTTTGCTGTGCTCTGTAGTGAGAAAAAGTTAAGCCGATTGTTTCGCTGCTATACTTTTTTATTTCTGCTGCAACCCCACAATGCAACTGGAGGTAAGTGCGTGATATAAGTTTGTTTTTCTAGTTAACTGTTATTTCAAACTGCTTACCCTACTTCTCTGATGGTTACTAATTTTAATCTCTAGTGCGTGTGTGTCTGGTGTGTAGTTTGACCAATGTAGCTCAACCAACAGTAGAATTCACCAACGATAAGACGTGAACCAAATTGAAATGGAATAAAATTAACACTGCAATAAAAAATTCTAGGGTTCGAATCAAAGCGGGGTTATATGTATCTATATAAATTTGTTTTTAAAAACTGTGTCACCAGCACCAATCAACCGCTGTGCGCAAACAGCGAAATTGTTTAGATGCCCGCTTTATGCACAGATGGGGTAATCGGGACTGGACCTACAGTTTGAAGCGGAGCCTTATGTATGTATTTAAATTAGATTTTAAAACTGTGTCACTAATCCCAATCAGCCGCAGTGCGCAAAAAGAGAAATTGTTTAGATGGCCGCTTTATGCACAGATGGGGGTAATCGGGGCTGGATCTACAGTTTGAAGCGGAGTGATATCTATCTATTTAAATTAGTTTTTAAAAACTGGCACTAGTTCCAATCAGCCGCAGTGCGCAAACAGAGAAATTGTTTAGAAGCCCGTTTTATGCATAGATGGGGTAATCGGGACTGGATCTACAGTTTGAAGCGGAGTGATATGTATCTATTTAAATTAGTTTTTAAAACTGTGTCACCAGTTCCAATCAACCGCAGTGCGCAAACAGAGAAATTGTTTAGAATGCCGCTTTATGCATAGATGGGGTAATCGGGCCTGGACCTACAGTTTGAAGCGGTACTATATGTAACTATATAAAATCACTCTTTTAAAACTGTTACCAGTCCCAATCAGCCGCAGTGCGCAAAAAGAGAAATTGTTTAGATGGCCGCTTTATGCACAGATGGGGGTAATCGGGGCTGGATCTACAGTTTGAAGCGGAGTGATATCTATCTATTTAAATTAGTTTTTAAAACTGTGTCACCAGTCCCAATCAGTTGCAGTGCGCAAAGAAAAAATGTTTAGAAGGCCGCTTTATGCACAGATGGGGTAATTGGGACTGGATCTACAGTTTGAAGCGGTGTTATATGTATGTATTTAAATTAGTTTTTAAAAACTGGCACTAGTTCCAATCAGCCGCAGTGCGCAAACAGAGAAATTGTTTAGAAGCCCGTTTTATGCATAGATGGGGTAATCGGGACTGGATCTACAGTTTGAAGCGGAGTGATATGTATCTATTTAAATTAGTTTTTAAAACTGTGTCACCAGTTCCAATCAACCGCAGTGCGCAAACAGAGAAATTGTTTAGAATGCCGCTTTATGCATAGATGGGGTAATCGGGCCTGGACCTACAGTTTGAAGCGGTACTATATGTAACTATATAAAATCACTCTTTTAAAACTGTTACCAGTCCCAATCAGCCGCAGTGCGCAAAAAGAGAAATTGTTTAGATGGCCGCTTTATGCACAGATGGGGGTAATCGGGGCTGGATCTACAGTTTGAAGCGGAGTGATATCTATCTATTTAAATTAGTTTTTAAAACTGTGTCACCAGTCCCAATCAGTTGCAGTGCGCAAAGAAAAAATGTTTAGAAGGCCGCTTTATGCACAGATGGGGTAATTGGGACTGGATCTACAGTTTGAAGCGGTGTTATATGTATGTATTTAAATTAGTTTTTAAAAACTGGCACTAGTTCCAATCAGCCGCAGTGCGCAAACAGAGAAATTGTTTAGAAGCCCGTTTTATGCATAGATGGGGTAATCGGGACTGGATCTACAGTTTGAAGCGGAGTGATATGTATCTATTTAAATTAGTTTTTAAAACTGTGTCACCAGTTCCAATCAACCGCAGTGCGCAAACAGAGAAATTGTTTAGAATGCCGCTTTATGCATAGATGGGGTAATCGGGCCTGGACCTACAGTTTGAAGCGGTACTATATGTAACTATATAAAATCACTCTTTTAAAACTGTTACCAGTCCCAATCAGCCGCAGTGCGCAAAAAAAAAGAAATTGTTTAGATGGCCGCTTTATGCACAGATGGGGCTAATCGGGGCTGGATCTACAGTTTGAAGCGGAGTGATATCTATCTATTTAAATTAGTTTTTAAAACTGTGTCACCAGTCCCGATCAGTCGCAGTGCGCAAAAAAAAAAAAAATTGTTTAGAAGGCTGCTTTATGCACAGATGGGGGTAATCGGGACTGGATCTACAGTTTGAAGCGGTACTATATGTAACTATATAAAATCACTCTTTTAAAACTGTTACCAGTCCCAATCAGCCGCAGTGCGCAAAAAGAGAAATTGTTTAGATGGCCGCTTTATGCACAGATGGGGGTAATCGGGGCTGGATCTACAGTTTGAAGCGGAGTGATATCTATCTATTTAAATTAGTTTTTAAAAACTGGCACTAGTTCCAATCAGCCGCAGTGCGCAAACAGAGAAATTGTTTAGAAGCCCGTTTTATGCATAGATGGGGTAATCGGGACTGGATCTACAGTTTGAAGCGGAGTGATATGTATCTATTTAAATTAGTTTTTAAAACTGTGTCACCAGTTCCAATCAACCGCAGTGCGCAAACAGAGAAATTGTTTAGAATGCCGCTTTATGCATAGATGGGGTAATCGGGCCTGGACCTACAGTTTGAAGCGGTACTATATGTAACTATATAAAATCACTCTTTTAAAACTGTTACCAGTCCCAATCAGCCGCAGTGCGCAAAAAGAGAAATTGTTTAGATGGCCGCTTTATGCACAGATGGGGGTAATCGGGGCTGGATCTACAGTTTGAAGCGGAGTGATATCTATCTATTTAAATTAGTTTTTAAAAACTGGCACTAGTTCCAATCAGCCGCAGTGCGCAAACAGAGAAATTGTTTAGAAGCCCGTTTTATGCATAGATGGGGTAATCGGGACTGGATCTACAGTTTGAAGCGGAGTGATATGTATCTATTTAAATTAGTTTTTAAAACTGTGTCACCAGTTCCAATCAACCGCAGTGCGCAAACAGAGAAATTGTTTAGAATGCCGCTTTATGCATAGATGGGGTAATCGGGCCTGGACCTACAGTTTGAAGCGGTACTATATGTAACTATATAAAATCACTCTTTTAAAACTGTTACCAGTCCCAATCAGCCGCAGTGCGCAAAAAGAGAAATTGTTTAGATGGCCGCTTTATGCACAGATGGGGGTAATCGGGGCTGGATCTACAGTTTGAAGCGGAGTGATATCTATCTATTTAAATTAGTTTTTAAAAACTGGCACTAGTTCCAATCAGCCGCAGTGCGCAAACAGAGAAATTGTTTAGAAGCCCGTTTTATGCATAGATGGGGTAATCGGGACTGGATCTACAGTTTGAAGCGGAGTGATATGTATCTATTTAAATTAGTTTTTAAAACTGTGTCACCAGTTCCAATCAACCGCAGTGCGCAAACAGAGAAATTGTTTAGAATGCCGCTTTATGCATAGATGGGGTAATCGGGCCTGGACCTACAGTTTGAAGCGGTACTATATGTAACTATATAAAATCACTCTTTTAAAACTGTTACCAGTCCCAATCAGCCGCAGTGCGCAAAAAGAGAAATTGTTTAGATGGCCGCTTTATGCACAGATGGGGGTAATCGGGGCTGGATCTACAGTTTGAAGCGGAGTGATATCTATCTATTTAAATTAGTTTTTAAAAACTGGCACTAGTTCCAATCAGCCGCAGTGCGCAAACAGAGAAATTGTTTAGAAGCCCGTTTTATGCATAGATGGGGTAATCGGGACTGGATCTACAGTTTGAAGCGGAGTGATATGTATCTATTTAAATTAGTTTTTAAAACTGTGTCACCAGTTCCAATCAACCGCAGTGCGCAAACAGAGAAATTGTTTAGAATGCCGCTTTATGCATAGATGGGGTAATCGGGCCTGGACCTACAGTTTGAAGCGGTACTATATGTAACTATATAAAATCACTCTTTTAAAACTGTTACCAGTCCCAATCAGCCGCAGTGCGCAAAAAGAGAAATTGTTTAGATGGCCGCTTTATGCACAGATGGGGGTAATCGGGGCTGGATCTACAGTTTGAAGCGGAGTGATATCTATCTATTTAAATTAGTTTTTAAAACTGTGTCACCAGTCCCAATCAGTTGCAGTGCGCAAAGAAAAAATGTTTAGAAGGCCGCTTTATGCACAGATGGGGTAATTGGGACTGGATCTACAGTTTGAAGCGGTGTTATATGTATGTATTTAAATTAGTTTTTAAAAACTGGCACTAGTTCCAATCAGCCGCAGTGCGCAAACAGAGAAATTGTTTAGAAGCCCGTTTTATGCATAGATGGGGTAATCGGGACTGGATCTACAGTTTGAAGCGGAGTGATATGTATCTATTTAAATTAGTTTTTAAAACTGTGTCACCAGTTCCAATCAACCGCAGTGCGCAAACAGAGAAATTGTTTAGAATGCCGCTTTATGCATAGATGGGGTAATCGGGCCTGGACCTACAGTTTGAAGCGGTACTATATGTAACTATATAAAATCACTCTTTTAAAACTGTTACCAGTCCCAATCAGCCGCAGTGCGCAAAAAGAGAAATTGTTTAGATGGCCGCTTTATGCACAGATGGGGGTAATCGGGGCTGGATCTACAGTTTGAAGCGGAGTGATATCTATCTATTTAAATTAGTTTTTAAAACTGTGTCACCAGTCCCAATCAGTTGCAGTGCGCAAAGAAAAAATGTTTAGAAGGCCGCTTTATGCACAGATGGGGTAATTGGGACTGGATCTACAGTTTGAAGCGGTGTTATATGTATGTATTTAAATTAGTTTTTAAAAACTGGCACTAGTTCCAATCAGCCGCAGTGCGCAAACAGAGAAATTGTTTAGAAGCCCGTTTTATGCATAGATGGGGTAATCGGGACTGGATCTACAGTTTGAAGCGGAGTGATATGTATCTATTTAAATTAGTTTTTAAAACTGTGTCACCAGTTCCAATCAACCGCAGTGCGCAAACAGAGAAATTGTTTAGAATGCCGCTTTATGCATAGATGGGGTAATCGGGCCTGGACCTACAGTTTGAAGCGGTACTATATGTAACTATATAAAATCACTCTTTTAAAACTGTTACCAGTCCCAATCAGCCGCAGTGCGCAAAAAGAGAAATTGTTTAGATGGCCGCTTTATGCACAGATGGGGGTAATCGGGGCTGGATCTACAGTTTGAAGCGGAGTGATATCTATCTATTTAAATTAGTTTTTAAAACTGTGTCACCAGTCCCAATCAGTTGCAGTGCGCAAAGAAAAAATGTTTAGAAGGCCGCTTTATGCACAGATGGGGTAATTGGGACTGGATCTACAGTTTGAAGCGGTGTTATATGTATGTATTTAAATTAGTTTTTAAAAACTGGCACTAGTTCCAATCAGCCGCAGTGCGCAAACAGAGAAATTGTTTAGAAGCCCGTTTTATGCATAGATGGGGTAATCGGGACTGGATCTACAGTTTGAAGCGGAGTGATATGTATCTATTTAAATTAGTTTTTAAAACTGTGTCACCAGTTCCAATCAACCGCAGTGCGCAAACAGAGAAATTGTTTAGAATGCCGCTTTATGCATAGATGGGGTAATCGGGTTTGGACCTACAGTTTGAATCGGTACCATATGTGTGTATATAAAATCACTCTTTTAAAACTGTTACCAATCCCAATCAGCCGTTGTGCGGAAAAATAGAAATTGTTTGGAAACCCCGTTTTATGCATAGATGGGGTAATCGGGACTCTACATATAGTTTGAAGCGGAGTCATATGTATCTATTTACATTTGTTTTTAAAAACTGTGTCACCAGTCCCAATCAGCAGCTGTGCGTAAAAAAAGAAATTGTTTAGAAGGCCAGTCCAATCAGCTATTGTGCGCAAAAAGATGAACTGTTTAGTAGACCGTTTTATGCACAAAAAGGGGTAATCGGGACTGGACCCCACAGTTTGAAGCAGAGCTATATGTATCTATATATTTTTTTTAAATTGTCACCAGTTCCAATCAGCCGCTGTATGCAGAAAAAAAATTGTTTAGAAGGTCGCTTTATGCACAGATGGGGTAATCGGGAATGGGTCTACAGTTTGAAGCGGTGTCATATGTATGTATTTAAATTAGTTTTTAAAAACTGGCACTAGTTCCAATCAGCCGCAGTGCGCAAACAGAGAAATTGTTTAGAAGCCCGTTTTATGCATAGATGGGGTAATCGGGGCTTTAGACAATTTTACAAACACAGTTTTTATATAGATTAATGATGGAGTGAGTGACTAGTTGACAAGTTGTTAGGTAATTTTGAACTTTATAATTTTCAGATATCTTCGAAAAATGGATACTGGAAGTACTACTAATTTTGAGAAGGTTATTGAAATAAGCACCCAAGAGGTGTTGAATAAAATCAGAAATGAAATCGGAGAATTTAGTCAAAGTAGCTGTATATCCACCCAAGGTGTGCTCAATGATTTGGATTTGGCCTTGGGTACAACTGGGGGAAATAATTCGATTGACAACATAGACAAAACCGTAAACATTGATACTCAGGATATTTTTGTTGCTGTTGCCAATCAATTGGGGGAAGACATTGCTAATAAATCAACTGGGGTTGATTATTCACAAAAGCATAATAAGCACAAACAAAATGTCTCTTCTACTGTTCATAGTTATGGTAGTTATAGTGACTACATCCAATCTACCCCCTCCACCTCAATGGAAAATGCAGGCACTGCTAATTTTGAGAGGGGTATTGAAATAAGCACCCAAGAGGTTTTGAATACAATCAGAAATGAAATTGGTGAATATAGTCAGAGTAGCTGTATATCCACTCAGGGTATGCTCAGTGATCTGGATTTGACCTTGGGTACAGATGGAGCAAATAAATCGATTGACAACATAGACAAATCTGTAAACATTGATACTCAGGATATTTTTGTTGCTATTGCCAATCAATTGGGGAAAATAATGCTAATAAAACAACTGGGGTTGATTATTCACAAGAGCATAATAAGCACAAACAAAATGTTTCTACTACTGTTCATAGTTATGGTAGTTATAGTGACTACATCCAATCTACCCCCTCCACCTCAATGGAAAATGCAGGCACTGCTAATTTTGAGAGGGGTATTGAAATAAGCACCCAAGAGGTTTTGAATACAATCAGAAATCAAATTGGTGAATATAGTCAGAGTAGCTATATATCCACTCAGGGCATGCTCAGTGATCTGGATTTGGCCTTGGGTACAGATGGAGCAAATATATCGATTGACAACATAGACAAATCTGTAAACAATGATACTC
This sequence comes from Lepisma saccharinum, assembly GCF_977018435.1. Taxonomy (NCBI): domain Eukaryota; kingdom Metazoa; phylum Arthropoda; class Insecta; order Zygentoma; family Lepismatidae; genus Lepisma; species Lepisma saccharinum. The sequence goes on from NC_139238.1 coordinate 21,391,674, forward strand.
AAGATATATTTGTTGCTATTGCCAATGAATTGGGGGAAAATAATGCTAATAAATCAACGGGGGGTGATTATTCACAAGAGCATAATAAGCACAAACAAAATGTCTCTCCTACTGTTCACAGTACTGTTCATGACCTCAACCAATCTACCCCCTCTACCTCTACTGTTATTAACAGCAATCAACCCAGACCCTCTGTCTCTATTTCTAGTGAGACCAACCAACATGTTGAAATGTTTCCTAACAACTATAACAACCAGGATACAGAGATATTTGGGTGTATTGGAACAATCGATGAAAAATGTGGAGATATTTTCCATTTAGAATCTGTTTTAGACACTAGAGAATTGGAGCAATGTACAAATCATATTTCGCCAGCGTTATACCAAATGGTGCTTAGGGATTGTTTTCAGGAAGCGGAAGTGTGCAGACAGGTAGGTGGTGGCGATGATGCAGTGTTACATCATGTTGAAGTTATAGAAGAGACAAAAAGGCGTTACCAAAGATTCAATATGGAAGGACGAATGGTGCGTGCTCGGTTGCGGGGGGCACCACACAATGAGAATCCGGTGATATGGGTTCAGGAGGGATTGCAAGAACTGGTCCAATATGTTCTACGTGATGTGGCCGAGCATGACCAAGTTGGTATTACTATCAGAAATGAAGATCACCCTGATCGCCCTTTTTGGTTATCTTTTCGGGAAGCACAGGCGGTAAATATGGAGATATTGTGGGCAGCATTGGAAAAAGTATTGCAGAGCAATACAACATTTTTTTCTGACAACAATTTCTATGTATATCTCCATCATGTCCAAATGCCACGAGGGGGAGGACGTGTTCGCCAAAATGCAATGAACGGGGAACAATTCTGTAAACTAAAAAAAGGAATTATAACTATTAAAAATTCCGATAGCAGGTGTTTGGCTTATGCGTTGGTTGTGGCAAGAGGTATTAATGTTTACAAAAATGAACCTAAAAAACGTTATCAATATGTTAGACAACATAAATGTGTTATGGAAGAAGAAGTGGATAAACTGTGCAGAGAAGCTGGGGAAAATTTGAATGGTGGTGGAGGAACTACCGAAATTCAAAAATTTCAGGACTATTTATCTGATTTCAAGATTACCGTATATAATGGATTTTCCGGGAGTGATGTGATATATGAAGGTCCTTTATTACCTAGGCGCGAAACTTTAAATTTGGTGTACATAAACAACCATTTTAATGTTATAACATCTCTTACAGCTGCATTCTCCGCTAATTTCTATTGTGAAACTTGCCATAAAAAATATGATCATGTTTCTAGACATCTAGGATCCTGTACAGCTGTTTGTTCACAATGCCAAAAAAAAGCCCAAATGTACTGTTTAAGAAACCAAAATAAAGTGCACTGATTGTAACAGATTTTTCTATGGTCAAAAATGTTACAATAATCATAAAACATGTTACAATAGAAAAAACTCTCTTTGTCAGACAGTAAAATGTTGTGAAAAATGCCTGAAAGCGTATGCTATCCGTACAAACAGAAATCGTCATATATGTGGAGAGAAATTCTGTGTCAGCTGTAAAAATATGGTACTATCTGAACATCTATGTCACATCCAAAAAATTTATGGCAAACAAATATCTTCTCTTATATCAAAAAAAGCAATGCTTGTTTTCTACGATATTGAATCGAGGCAGGACACAAAACTAGAAGGCACTGAAAACAAATTTCTGCATATTCCAAATCTTTTGGTGTGCCAAAATGTATGCTATAATTGCATTGAGAACAAAGATATGTCTCAATGGTGCAGTGTATGCGGAAAAAGACAGCACATTTTTGATAGTACAGAACCTGTTTACGATTTTCTGCAATTTGTTTCAGCTCACCGCATCAAAATTAACAATATTGTGTGTATTGCACACAATAGTAGAGGGTATGATTCGCACTTTGTACTGCAAACTATGATCGAAAAAATGAAATGGACACCGTCTGTGATCATGAATGGAGCCAAAATATTATCTTTGAAGATGCACAATATCCATTTCATAGATTCTCTCAACTTTATTCCAATGGCGCTCAACAAATTACCGAAAGCATTTGATCTCCCAATGTCCAAAGGGTATTTTCCTCATTTTTTTAATACTTTGAAAAATAAAGAATATGTCGGATGTATCCCTGGTACTGAATTTTACGCTGTTGATTCTATGATGGAGAATCAGAGAACCAGTTTTTTGGAATGGCATAGTGAACAACAGAAAACAGGGGTAGTTTTCGATATGCAGAAGGAGTTGAGAAAATACTGTGTAGAAGATGTTAATGTACTACGTGCTGCCTGTTTGAAATTCATGACCACTTTTGAAAAAGAAACAACAGTGAACCCATTATTGGAAGCCATCACCATCGCTTCAGCTTGTAATAAAGTATTCCGTAAAAGATTTTTGAAAGCAGAACATATAGGAATTATTCCTAAAAACGGATACAGATGGTGTGATATTCAGTCTATAGAGGCTATTCAATGGTTGGTATGGGAGGAAAAAAAACATAAAATTGAAATCCAACATGCAGCCAGAGGACCAGAAGTAAAAGTTGGAGGAAATTTGAAAGTAGATGGATATTTTAAAGATCAAAAGGGGCAAGAGCATGTATTTGAATATCAAGGATGCAGAACACATGGTTGTGTCAAATGTTTCCCTACTTCACGTACAGAACCTCTTCATGATGACCCATATGATACTTTATCTTTTCGGTATGAAAGAACAGAAAATAAAATTACCAGATTAAAAGCACTTAACTACATTGTCCATGAGATGTGGGGGTGCGAATTTCACCAGCAGTTGAGAAATAACAAAACCATGAAACATTATGTTGAAAAACATCCGTTATCAATTAAAGCCCCCATAATTCCCCGGGAGGCGTTTTATGGTGGTAGAACTAATGCTACTAAACTACATTACACTGTGAAAGAAAATGAAACAATTCAATATAAGGATGTATGTAGCCTGTACCCTTATTGTTGCAAAGTTAAAAAGTTTCCAGTTGGCCATCCGGTGAAAATTTATGTGGGGGAAGAATGCCCCGATATTTATTCTTTTGAAGGACTTGTCAAAGCAACAATACTTCCACCGAGAGATCTGTACCATCCTGTGTTACCATATCGAACCAATTCAAAATTAACTTTCCCTCTATGTGGAACTTGTGCCGATGAAATAAACCAGGCGGAATGTAACCATACTGCTAGGGAAAGAGCTATAACTGGAACCTGGGTTGTGGATGAAGTTCAGAAGGCAGTTCAAAAGGAATACAAAATTTTAGAATTACATGAGGTATGGGAATATAATGTTGAACAATATGATCCTGCAAAAAAATCAGGTGGTGTTTTTGCAGAGTACATCAATACATTTCTCAAAGCAAAAGTTGAAGCAAGCGGCTGGCCATTGTGGTGTATTGATGAAGAATCCAAAAAAAAATACATAGCTGACTATTTTGAAAAGGAGGGTGTGTTGTTGGATGAAAACAGAATATGTGCTAATCCTGGATTACGAAGCTTAGCAAAACTTATGCTGAATTCATTTTGGGGTAAATTTGGACAGAGAGAAAACCCTGGTCAAGTTAGTATTATCAACAATCCTAAGGATTTTTTCGATAAACTAGAAAATCCCAATGTTGAAGTACATCAAGTTATACCTATAAATGAAGATATGTTGATTGTTCACTGGCAATATCTCGAAGAATCTGCACTTCCATTATCGACTGTAAATGTAGTTATTGCAGCATACACTACAACACATGTACGATTAGAGCTTTATGAATATTTGGATACATTAGGCGAAAATGTATTGTACTATGATACCGATAGTGTTATTTATATTCAAAGGCCAGGTGATGTTGATCTGCCTGTTGGAGACTATCTAGGGGAGTTAACAAATGAACTAGAACTCTATGGGAAAAATGCTTATATCAGAGCATTTTCATCCAGTGGGCCGAAACGTTATGCATTTGAGGTAGTAAATCCAGACAATACTAATGTTACTACTGTTTGCAAGGTGAAAGGCATATGTCTAAACCATAAAAACAGCAGCACAATCAATTTCGAATCACTCACCAATGCTATTCTCAACAACACCTCCTCTTTAACTTTACTCAACTCGAACAAAATCGTACGCACAAAAACACATTCCGTTGTTAGTAAACCGGAAATAAGGGTTTTTCAGGTGGTATATACCAAAAGAAAAAGATGTGCATCAAATTTCGAGACTTTACCATATGGATTCAAACAACAGAAAACAGAATGAGTTAATTTTGTAATGCAGTGGAATATATTTTTATTAGATTAAGTTAATGCTATCCTTAGTAATAGTATATCTGTGATTTGGTCAACATACAAACTGGATACCAAAACAAATCTCATATTATATGCAAATGTTAAAGCTTTTCATTACCAAATCTGTTACTTAGTAAAAAATAAAAGTGAAAACCATTCATTTGAAACCATTTGCTGTCATTGAAATATAATTATGCAGCCGCTATAATTTTTTGCTTATTATCAGTGCAAATCTGATATTATGTTGTGCACTTTAATGATGGAGTGAGTGACTAGTTGACAAGTTGGTTCTTCGGTGCAACGTTGTATGGTACAAACGGCTTTGTGCCCCTCTCCAACTTAAAAAAAAAAGAGGCCCCCACAGATGGTAGCCACGTTGATGTCGTTGTGGGGCTTTCTACAAAAAGCTACCTGTACCAAGCCCAAAAACTTATTTTGAGATGGCGAATAAAAACTTTCCATGCCTGTTGACCTTTAGTTTCCTCAACACACATACCCAGTTGTAATCGAACCCTCGACCCCCCTTTGGTTTCAAAACACATCTGTTTGTGCATAATAGCTAATCGAGACTGGTAACGCATTTTTTAAAAGATTCGATACTATTATTTATTTTTGGTTTTAAAACATAGCATACATTAGTGGTAAAGTCTTTGCATTGTAATCAAAAGGTTCCAGGTTCGATATTCGTTGAAACAGCTTTATGCATTACGGTTAATCGGGACTGCGTTAAAAAAACGCCAACATTAGCCCCTTGGTAGCAAAACTCCAAAATCACCCCATTTTCTATTTGTGTATCAAAAATAATCGGGAATAGTAACTCACTTTTTAAACAAATCAATGTTATTCTGCAAATTTGCCAGCATTGGAACCCAAAACCTTTTGAATACTAAACAACAATATCAGCTATTTTGTTTTGCTTTTTGAATATCTGTTCGTGCTAATCGGGACTGATAACACACTTCTTTTTTATTTAAACAGAAAACATTATTAGCCACTTTGACAACAATTTCTATGTATATCTCCAACATGTCCAAATGCCACAAAGGGGGAGGACGTGTTCGCCAAAACGCAATAAATGGGGACTAATTCTGTAAACTAAAAAAAAAAAAATAATAAAAATAAAAAAAAAATAACTAAGAACTCGAACCTGGAACCTTTCGAATACTAAACACCAGTCACAGCCATTTTGTTTTGATTTTTAATATCTGTTCCTGCATAAATACTAATGGGGACTCAACACACTTCTTTTTTATTTTATTTTAAAAACAACATCATTATCAGCCAATTTGACATTGTGAATCGAACCCGGGGACCTTTTCATTACAGCATAAACATCCTATTTCCAATTAGTTCATTTTCTCTTTGTGCACAAAAAAGCTAATCGGAACTTTTAAACAAATACAATTGAATATCCAATTTTCACCAACATTGGGAATCGAACCCTCAACCACTTGGTTGAAACATCTCGCGGAAAAAAAACACCCCCCGCCCCGCCCCGGCCCGCCCCGCCCCGCGCCGCTCCGCCCCGCGCCGCGCCCCGGTCGCCGCCGCCGCCGCCGCTAAACACAAAACGCGGCCGCTAAACACAAAACGCGGCCGCCATTTTGATTTTATTCAAATACTATTTATGCACAGATGGACTAATCGGGACCTATAATGGCGGGACAAAATAATTGGCCTCATTTAACTACCTAGAGAATCGAACCCGCGACCTCTTCATTACCAGGCGACAACATTAACCACTAACCCAAGGCCGCCATATTGATTTTATTCAAACACTATTTATGCACAGATGGACTAATCGGGGACCTATAATGGCGGGACTAAACAATTGGCCTAATTTAACTACCTAGAGAATCGAACCCGCGACCTCTTCATTGCCAGGTGACAACATTAACCACTAACCCAACTCGATTTTCGAACTCAACCATTTTGTTGCCTTTATTTACACACAGGCTAATCGAGATCATTCAATATTGACATCGTCGCCTTGTAATCAAGGGGGTCCCAGGTTCGATACTCGGTGGAGGCACATAGTGGTCCGAATCACCACTTTTCAACTGTAGCTCCAATCCTGATTAGTTTTGCCGTGCATAAAACGGACTTAGAAAAACTAACTCAATCTATCAATCAATCAATATTGACTCTACCAGGAATCGAACCCTCGACGCCTCTTGTTTTACAGAGCAATAACCTTAGCCGCTAAGCTTTCGAGGTAAAGCACCTTCGGCGCCATCTTTAAATCATTTCTTCATGTGTTTGCATCATACGCAATGGTTGCGCGCGCATTTCCTCCACACACACACAAACATACGCACGTGTTAGGTTAGCATACATCAAGAAACAACGTGACAAATCCATTGACCCCCCTCCCCCACCGCTTCCGATGCCTTCAACGTGATCAGACACGTTCTGCTGACTCAACAATAAAATCGCTCGTACCCCGCTACACCGGATGTAACATAACACCAGTCGCATCGAATTTTTGCTGACGCGTAGGAACAAAATGCTGTCATTCTACTGAATCAATACCACGAAAACTACAGGAAGGGTATAACAACGCATTTAATTGGCTTCTGAACTAAACTAAAAAAGTAAAACCTATAGTGCTACAGCATTAGATTGATTCATTAATTGATTTTGTGTTTTAAGTCCACTTTATGCAAAATAACCACTATGTGCCTCCATCAGGTATCGAACCCGGACCCCTTGAATACAAGGCGACGACGCTACCGCTGCTCCATCCGGGAGGCCCTTCTACCAACATTAGACACACTAATATTTCACAATGAGCGTGGCTACGCAGCAAACGTCCAAATTAAGTCGATTAGACAGTTTCTGCAATAAAACCCTAATTCGATATAACAATATACAGGGTGAATCAAAACTCAGGTTTCGGGCCTTGTAATTAAGGGGTCCCGGGTTCGATAACCGGTGGAGGCACTTTAAACTGTAGGTACAGTCCAAATTAGCCTCACTGTGCATAAAATGGACGTACATAGGAAGTGTCTGACTGTGAATGAAGGAAGATGCTGGCAAAAGACGAAAGCGTAATGGTGATTTTCCTGAGTGGTCACCGCGGTCTCCAGACCTGACATTTAAAGGCGCTCGTCTACAAAGTTAAGGTCCAGAACATCCAGCATCTGAAGAAACGCATTGTGCAATGTGCAGACATGATTGTGCCGGACGTTCTGCAAAAGGTTCTGGAAAACTGGATACGTCGCGTGCACAAATGCATTGATGCACACAGATGCACACTAAGGTGGAGTGAAAATATAGGGCAATTTTTTTTTTTCAAAAACTGAAGATGGCTGTAGTGGGAAAAGCTGTGTTATTATACAGTTAATTAAACCTAACTATTTCAGAAAAAAGAATTGATTTTTAGTGGTGCCCCAGGGTCACTGAAGATTTCATATTGAAAATCAGCATTTACTCACCGAAAATTATAACTTTTTATTTATTTTCCTGAACTGAAACACAGAATACCCTGTTTCCTAAGTAAACAAGTGCAAGAAATAGATATTTGAATGCAACCATAAAGTTGTGCTACCGAAATATATAAAGTAAACTACCCAAGTACCCATTAGTACCCAAAATATGTAACAATGTTAAACTTTTACATATTCATATAGCCCAATATCCTATTACTAATTACTTTTACAACTTATATTCTTTCTTAGTGTGAAAAGTTTTCATCAATGCTCTTGACTTGATAGTTGAAAAGATAAATCCATCTCTTTGCACTGGAGTATATACCATCACCACAAAGGTCACAAGAGTTGTCAAATTTTTTGAGGGTTTATCAGTCGATACATACAACCTTAGCAGTCTTGCAGCTGTTGTTAGCCACCTAGAATGGTTTAATGGGCCTGGTTTGCGATTCGCTAATTCATCACTGCAGTGTCCATTTGGTACACTAATACACCAATTATAGAGATACCTTAAGTCTTCAAAGTCAACATTCCCAACAAGCTGACAAGAAGAAGCAACATTTATTGGAGTTTCGTTTGAGGTTAATGAGAAATTCGCTGAAGTGGAGGGCATTTGGTTTTAAGTACTTTACTCGTATCGCTGTCAGTATCTCAACCTTCTTCACCCAGTTCACTTGATGGACTTGATTGAGGACTACTAAATAGTAGCAGCTTGACAAATGTTTCTGAAGTCTTGCTTCTTCCATAGCTTTTCTTGCTTGCTTCTTCTGCAATTCTTTCGATTTTTTTAAATCAGTTTTTCCAATGAACATTTTTCTCGTTGTTCCTTGATCCAAAAGAAATTCTCTTTCTTGAATAGGTACTTTCTTCTCTCTAGAACAAACACAGGTTGAAAAGTCTTTACACTTGCAACACGATGTATCAAATAATGTAGAGTTAGCATGTGAGCAATACAATGCAATTTTTAGTTTTCTTCATTTTGTCTACGCTTAAAGGGCTTTAAGAGATTTCGATAGTGTTCGTGAAGTTTTTTCACTTTTGCAACAACTTGCTGATGTGACACTGATGGCAATGAACCTTTCATCAAAATTCCTACCACTTGGTGAGAAACAATTTCACTAATTTCTGAAACATGAGGTTCCTGAGTTTTTCTCATTTTGCTTTTAAAGGCGGATATGAAGATATAATTTAATCACATCCGGAATTCTCCATGTATCTTCAATACGCTAAAATAAGTGAAAATATGCCTTGGGGCACCAGAAGAAATTGACCTAGAGAGCTGATTTTTTTATTTGACTATCTGATACCAAAATGCAACTTTTCTGACTACAGGCATTTCGAAATTCAAGAAAAAAATTTCACTCCAACCTAATGCACACAGTGAAAATACTATAAATTACTATGTAACCTGACTTTTTACTCACCCTGTAGTAGTATGAAAGTATATAATATAAGGACAAAAATTGTACAAATGAAAAGGTTATTTGATTAAACAGCCCGATTTGCCTACACTTAAAACTATGCCAAGATGCCCTTATTCCCCATTTCTTCAAGTGTGATATGCTCTCAATCCCAAGAATCTTGAATCCTAGTGTAGAAAAGAAGAACCCTCAATAGACAGATTTGCCCACACTTAAAACTATGTCAAGATGCCCATATGCCCCAATCGGCCATGTGTGTACATATTTAAATCTAAAGAATTTTGAATTCTAGTGTAGAAAAGAAGAACCCCCCATGTGTGTAAAAGCTACATCTCTCAGTTTGTTGTCCATAAACTTGTCAAAAATATGCCCCTCTTGATATTGTTTTGACTATACTTAAAACTAGGGCAAAAATGCTTATAAGAGCTTTTGCTTACACAATAATGTTGATTGATTGATTGATTAATTTATTTTACTTCGCGTTTTGTGCCTCTAGGCTAATTTGCGAAGATGGGGATGTGTGATGAAATGATGAAATTGATGAATGGACATTCACAAACAACCAAGCCCGACCGGGATTCGAACCCGGGACCCTTGGCGTCGCAGCGCGATGTGCTAACCACTCGGCCACAGGGTCGGGCTTACACAATAATACAATGTAATATATGCTTAAATACTTGTTACCTGGAATAAGCTCAATATTTTAATTGGACACCAGGCTCAACTTGCATATCTAGTACTAAGACAATGTAATATGCAGAGGCCTTCTAGAATTGCTCTGTGACTCTCTCATTTCTTACATCATAAACATATGATTTTTCACCTATAAGAATAACACTACATATGGTGTCATCAGGGAGTGTATCGTGGAATTCACAGATAATTTTAATGTTTGTCCTGTCATTAACCACAACTTGTTTTCTTTTTGAAGTGTTCATGACAAACATGGGTCTCTGTGCTTTGAATTCATCTGGTGTGTAATACATGTCAGTATTGCCAGTAGTGACCCTTTTGTATGCTGTAAATGCTTCATATAATTTGAGGAAATCATCCTTGGACATGTCTAAATTATAATTTTCTCTAGGAAATACCTCATTTCTGCCATTTTTAAGATATATGTTCTTGATGTTGCAGTTATCAAATTTACTTGATTTTTTTTCCTGATTATTGTGTCTTCCAGTCTGAAACAATACCACCACAAAATCTGGCATGTCATATTGTATACTGGAGAATGAATTTGTAGCATCAAACTCATAATAGGTACCAGTGGCAGGCTTCTGGACGCATTGATATGTATAAAATTGTAAAGGAATCTGTGGATTTTTTAGGATATCAGCTTTGTATTTAAGAGCATAACTGGCTTCATATTCAACAACTGGAATTCTTAGCTCCATAGTCTGAATAATGCATTTGCCTTCATCAGGTAGGGTATTAGGCAGAGCTTCCCCTGTAGAGTTTAATGAACTGTACCTCATCAAAGCATTATTATCATTGGCAACTCTTCTAAATGTGATTCTTAAACCACCCTTCCACATAATATCTTTGTAATCTGAGAAGAATCCTGGCAACAGGCGCATGGGAAACAGCACTGTGTGGCTTTTGGATAATATTTTATCACCAGCCTCAAATCCACCTATTTTGTAGTAAGAAGCCTCGGTTTTGGATAATTTTAGTGTGGCCAAAGCTGTGGAGGTAATGCCGGGGTAATCCACTCTGTTTATAACAACACCATATTTTCTGATCTCAATTTCAGAGAACAGATGTGGCACAAAATTGTCTACCAATCTTATATTTGAATTTGCCGGATAATCTGTACCATCGAGCTTTACAACATCAAATTTGATGTATAGATCTGCTCTGTGGGGGTGTATAAAGCCATCCCCTACATCAAGATCAACCTCAATCTCTGTGTTGGGTTGATTTAAATTTGCAAATGTCCTCCTGTTTGGAGGGAATGATTGTAGCTCATAACTCTCAATGTTTTCCATTTTTTTTGTATGTATTTTTATTTAAATATTAATCTCTATGATAGCAGTTGTGGCTCCAGCAAAATCAACTAATTCTTCTTTTTCATTAGTGACCATCAACTCAATGTAATCTATTCTCTTATGGCACACAGGAAAATATAATGTTGGTGATGGAGTGTAGATGATGGGCTCCATAAATTCAGAGTTAGGTTTGAATGTTGCAATGATGCCAGTTTGTTTGTGAGTGCCTATGCCATTTGATTTGGTGATCATACCCTCGGCCACATTACAGTCAATATTCAGAGTTTCTATGGCTAAGAATTTAGGTATATTAATAGCAGTGTGTTTAATGGCCGGTTCAAGTTTTGTGTTGTTCTCAAAGCCTAACAGCTCTCCTATAGTACCCAGATCCACTGTTTCTGTAGCAGATACAATCTCTACTCTGTGAGTGACAGAATTTTGAGTTAATACTATACCTCTGGGTAACTGAGCATTTAAAGTGGACAGATTATACTGCCCTGGAGTGATGACAATTTTTTGATCCCCTACTGCAATTGTGTTGTTGTGGTGTGTAATATTAGGGATCAAGTACATGCCATAAAATGCTCTGAGAGCTATTGTTTTGGGATACACTATATCATCATGTAATCTAAGTTTCAATATTGAATTTTGGCTGGTGAGATTTAATACCCCCATGATGTTTTAAATACCACAGGGCATTTTGAAAATCTTCAATTGATGGTTTATTTATTTGAGACAGATATCTAAGAACAGATAAACACAGATGTCCACAATTAACATCTTTGAAATTTTGAACACGGGCATTATTCTAATAAAGATTAGTTGATTTTAGATATTTTACTAAATTTTCAGGTGGAACACCTCCAAATGAATCAAACACAAATGCCTCATTTTTTAAATATTTAAGATAACAAATCCAGTGAGTGCCCTGATTTTTGTACTTATCCAAATTAACTATGCCACACTCTTTGTTGAGTGGTTGCTCTGGCAAAGAATCAGACATGTACACACCTCTAAAATGTTTGATGCCCAGTGGCTTGATTAAAGCTTCAATATCTTGGTTTGTAAGCGGCTCTTGTTTTTTTAAACTTATTCACGGCTCTCTTAACACCTTTGCCTTGTTTCTCCATGGCCAGGTTATGGCGCTTTATTTCATCTAATTCTGCCTTATTTTTCTTGGCATCTATTACTGTTTTTGCTATGGCAGCTGATCCCCCAGCCAAGCTCCCAACAGCCCCAAGTGCTGCTAAGATGGCCGGGATAGTAAATATAAATCCACCCACATGTGATTTTTTTTCTAGATTGCTGTAATTTTTTTAATTGGGGGGTACTAAGCAACAATTTCATACCATGGCCCTTGGCAAGACAAGAATTTTTTTTCTTGCGCTGCTTTTTGGTTAAAAGACTATCAATAGTTTTAAGAGATTTAAGACCTGCATAAGGTATCTGATACATAACACACTTGGCCTTCATCCTAGGTTTATTATATACATATTCACAACCCCCACCCCAGTTTTTGTTTGGTGTTCATAGCTATGGTGGTCCCCAATGCTGCTATTTTTTCACTTAAAGAAGCATCTTTGCTTACAAATCTACCAAATGCAGCCTCTTCTAATTTCTTGTCTGCAACATGTCTCTTGTCAAGATCAGAATGTGTGTTGTATGCTATGTCATGGTCTCTACAAGCAGCATCTAGGGGATTAACACCAGGATCACCTCTGTTTAATCTATGGTCCAATTTTGTGCCTAGACCACAATACTGATAGCCTGGAATGTGTAGTTCAAATGGCAGCTTGTTTATGATGTCATTAACCAATCCCCGACCCTCAGAGACATTCCAAAATTTAGGTGGTAGAGTATTAATAATTTTTATAAGATATCCAATGCCCTTAGTGTCATTCACTATAAAATTAGACAATTTTGTGCTTATCATGTCCATAATTCCAACCTTTTCATTGTAAAAATTGTGGTTGCCAGCATTTTCCTCCCCAGCTATCACCAGCAACCTATCTACAAGTTTCCTGACATCATCAACCCACACAAATTCTTTAGGCAGGGTGTTGTATTGTTTGATTCCACTGCCAGTCTTGATCTGTGACCATATGGGCTTGATTAAGTTGTTGTATTTTGCTCCACTGCTAGACTTGTCTCTTTTTTGTGTGGGATCATTGTTCTGGTATAGAGCATCTGATTTTATTAATATTTTCTTGTAGTGCTCATAGTCTTGATCTGTATAGCTGCCAGGCCTTTTCCTAGTCATCAGTTCCCACAATCCAGGTGTGCCAGGATATTTAACAAAACCACCTTTTTCTCCAAGATGAGATTCTGAATATACAATGAGATCATCTCCCATAAATGTTACTCTGAAATTGCCAATTCTATGTATGATGGTACCATCACGCTCTGTGTCAGCATATAGGCCAAAGACCTCATCTTTGTTGTCTTTAGGTGTGCTTAAATATTTTTGAGCAAGAAGACCCAATTCAATAGGATCCTGAGTAGCTTCAATTCTTCGAGGAGCAACAGGACTAGGTGTATGAATACTAGAAAGTGGGGTGATGGGATAATCTAATATGTTCCTAGCAGCTACAGGTACAAGCTCTGTGATCAAATTTTGATTTTGCTCTGTAACAGTTTTGATATTTTTACCTAATTCACTAATAGCATCAATAATAAGCTGTTCTGTTTGCTTGTGTTGTTCATAGATTCCTCGGTTCTCTGATTTCCATCCCTTAAATCTTTTCACAAGATAATCTCTTAATTTAAGATCATCAATGATTGGCCTTTTCATGGTTATTTATATATGTTTCAATGTCTAGAAAATTGTTGATTTTATTTCTGTATTTGCCACTATTGGGTTTTCTTGTCATATCAATTGTGACAAACCCATAGCTGTCCTGGTTCCAGCACCTACTGCAAAACTTGGAAAAATTATTGTAGCTCAAGTCCCCACTTACATATTCATCATGTATGTGTTTGAGGTTGGTATGATCTTGATGAAACACACATATAAAATTGCTGTTGTCTCGGATCAGCTGCTTCGGTATTTTAGAAAAAGTCTGTGTCAGGTAGAAGCAATCAATGTTTTTGTGTCGGCCCTGTGTAAAGAAATTTCTAACCTTGTTTTGATTATCCAGTATAATGTCATCAAACACAACAACAGAATTATCGAGACATTCATGGAGTGGCTTAACATCTGATTCAAAAGTGGCAATATCCAATCCATCATATAGCTTCACCAGCTGCTGATATTTTAATTGTTCCAAGCTCTTAGAGAAAACATACAAGTGCCTGTTTTTCCAGTCTAACCAGTTGGGTGCCAATAAAAAAAAATCAATCATTAGTGTAGTTTTACCACAAGCCGATGGCCCAACAATAAGACATCTAATATTATCAGGCAGCAACTTGCCATTTCTCTTAATCTGCTGTTCAGGTTCTGGCAGCCTTTTTATAACATCCCAGGTGTTCATAGTATCACTTTGTCTGCATCGATCCAGCTGTGTTCTGGGAGTCCTAGCCATTTGATAAGTAACTTGTTGCCTTTTCTGCGGATGATTTTTTTCTATGAGATATGTGTCACGCTGCTTAGTTTTGCTGAGTTCTTCTTCATAGAATCTGCCTTTGAGAATTTCTCCTCGGTGATCTTTTATTATATATGTGTTAAGGGTCCCAGGTTTAACTTGAATCACTGTAAATAATTCAGTGCTCCAGTTTCTTGTAAAGCCTCTTTTGAATAAGTGCTTATATTTGCTGATTCTTACTTGATCACCCACCTTGTATTTGGCTTTTCTTGTTGTTGGCTGGTATCTAGGATAATAAACAGTTCTGATCAATTTTTGCTCATCAGATGAAGTTACCTCAGAGGGTTTCATGTTGATTGTGGAATGGACAGAGTTGTTATATTTATGTAGAAGTTCTGGTAGGATACTGAGCCATTTATAATTACCTTGAAGGGTGAATTGTTTATACATATGATTTTTTAGGGTTTTGTTGAAACTCTCAACAATAGAGGCCTTGAGATCACTGTAACTCGAGTAATGTTGTATTGACTGGCTTTTAATAAATTGTTGGGACACAGAATTATAGAATTCTTTGCCATTATCTGTTTGCAGATAGCGCGGTGATCTTCCACTCTGATTGATGATTGTCCTGAAGGCTTCTGTAACACATTTTCCAGTCTTGGATTTGAGTGGCACAGCCCAGGCAAATTTTGAAAATGTATCTATGACAGTGAGTAGATACTTGTAGCCCTTGTTGATTTTGTCTAAGTTTTTCAGCTGTCCACTTGCCATTTCCACCAAGTGGCACTGCCATAAATCATTTATGCCTTTTGTGACTACTGGCAGTCTCTTATAATTATGTCTGGCTTGTCTGTGTAATTCATCAACAATAATTTGTCTAGACATAATATGTAAACAAGAATATTGCAACTATGTGGTGTTCAGCAGCTGATACTACAGGATTTTCTAAATACAGTTTGTCTCCTATTTGTATATAAAATTCCAGAGAGCCATCATCTTCAGCATAAGATGTTTCTAATGTATTGGGATCTGTAAAATCCTCTAACTCTACACTGGTGGTTTTTGGTTTGTTGTCAGCATTTGTTATTGATAAGGTAGGGTAGTGGTGTGCCTGTGGTTGTAGCCAATATTTGATCTTGATTGGTCTAAGTGTGCCCCCAACAAAAAATTGGTAATAAAATTGTGCAGGGGACAGCATATATATTTTGCCGCCTGGTGTAAATGGTGAATCATATTCTTTGTTGGGGATGCTGTACAATTCAAGAATTACTGTATGTTTAGGATTCTCGATTATGCCAGTTATTTCTTTTTCTGCTGTAAGCAATCTGCTTATTACAGATTCAAGGTGCTCATTGATAGTCCTAACAACATCATCATGGCCTGGCTTGATCTTTATGTCCACAACAAGTTTCTTGTATTGTTGCACAATTTCTTGTAGCTGGGTGGCAAAAACAGACAAAGCATTTGCTTGATTGGATTCCATGGTCCCTAGCTGTTGCTTGATATTAGCTACAATTTGCTGTAAATTTTCAACAACTGCCAATTTAGAATTTTGAGCAGTAAGATCATGGACTTGTCTTCTGATATCCTCAAACAGGGCATGCAGTTCATTAATATGTTGATTAGTTGGTAGAGTGGTCACTGTCTGAGTAAGTTGTTTGATCTCTGTTTGGATATTCTTGATATCTTCTGATTTCAATATGCGATTCACTGCTCTCTTTATATTTTTAAGTTCCTGTGATGTAGGCAGATTTGATACAGTATTCTGCAAAGATTCAAGTGCCAATTTTACATCATTTAATTCAGAAGCATCAGCCACACCAATCATATCATCTTGAAGCAGGGCTATATCTGCCTGAGTAGGTGTTGATTGTTGTAAAATTTCAAGCTTTGTTTGGATATCATTGATCAAGTGATGAAAATGAGATAGCTCAGATTCTGTGTTGAGGTTTTCAAGTTTTGTGATCTGTTGCTGGACACTGGCAAGGGTGTCTACAATACCAGGCAAGCGGGATTCTAGAGATACTTGTACATTTGTCAAATCACTTTGCACTGCTGCTATTGTACCCTCAAGATGGGTTATGGTACTTTGAATTTTTCCAAAATCTTCATATGTTTCAAGTTGCAGCTTAATATTGGCAACACTCCGAGTTATTGCACTCAAAGCATCAGAAGATGGCAAGTTGTTCATAAAATTTTCAAGTGTCTCAATTTTTTCTTTAACCTCGGCTATGGCATTGTTCAGAGGGTCCAGATTAGGTATCTCCAGTGATTGAATCTGTTCCTTTAGAGTGGAAATCACTAGATCAAAATCTTCTTGTGATTTTATGCTTTTGACAATTGTTTGGAGTTGTGTCTGTATATTATTAATCTGCTCTTCCAATTGTTGTTTCAATTGCTCAGAGTTGGTGGCCTGGGTCTTAAATTTAGCTTGAAGAGCTGCTACAGCTTCTTCTAAACTTTGAAAATTATCCAATGTGGCCAAATCAATATATTTCTGAAGCAATAATTTGAGTTCTGAGTCAATTTTAAGAAGAGGGTCCATACATTGTGATTGTAAATTTGTAATTTCTAGTTGAAGACTGGCATTGAGTGTGGTTTGTAAAACTTGTAAATCACTTCTTAATTTCTTGACTCTGACATCAAGCATCAGAATCTCATCACTGTGATCTTCATGTCTTGTATGGCCAAATATATCATTAGGCATTTTGATTTAGTGGTTATTTATTATTGAATATCTAATTCTTAATTCTATAAGAAAAAGGTATAAACTTGTCATAGGATCCCGGGACCTCAATATATAAGCAGTCACCAGCAGAAATAGTATAAACAGTGCCAGAAATCATGTTTGAGTGCTTAATTCTATAAATATTTCTCCCTATTGAAATCTTGACATTACCCTCGGGGGTTGTAATAAATTGTAATTGACCACCTACAGGTAATTGGTAATGATTTAAATTATTGTTAAATATGTACAATGTTTTACCTGTTTCATCATCAACATCTGTAAGTATGCTGTTCAGATGAATAATTAACAAAGCACTTAGTTTAGATATTATATCAGAAGAGGGTTGTGGTGTTGGCAGGTCCATAATAGCCTGTTTTTTGAACCCAAATAAGTTCATAGGCATGTTTATTTATTTCAAATCATGCTCTGTAATTGGGCATTGATTGCCATTTTTCAAATCACAATGACCCCATGGTAGAGTATGTATGCCACATGACAAAATGCATCTCTTATCATCATGTGGGTCCAGAGCCACTTTTCTTACAATATTTGTAGTCAACAAGTGATCCACACTCTGAATTCAATTTTCTGATGTTCTGATTGTGCTACATGATTTGAGGCAATTTTTGTAATCTTCAAATTCAAGTTCTTTGTCAACAATTACTCTGCCAGTGCCCTTGGCTTTTTTTGCAACAGCACCACTACATGTTTCAAAGCTTTACATCTTGGCCCTTAACCCAGCAAATGCCACAATAACATCACCAAGTGTCTCATCTTTTAACTTGCCAGGCATCTTTTTGTTGTGGGGTTGAATCTTTGTATGTTCACTGGTATCAAAATATTCAAGCAATGCAGGCTGTGACATAGCTTTATAAACATCTTCTGTTTGAATATCAAGAATAAAACTATCTGTGTCCATGTACATCAGTTTTACACAATCACCATAAAAGGGCTTCAACGCATTATAATAGAGCTCCAGCATGTGTAATTTGGCCAATTCCAATATTACAGCCCCTACATAAATAGGCTTATCAAACTTAATCTTTGTTTTTTTCATATTAAAAAGTGCCATATTTTCATCATAAATTCTTCTGTAGTTGAAATTAGGCTTTGCAGTCAATTTTTTGCTCCGGCTGGGGTCAGTAATTATTTTAACATCAATACGTTTTCTATTGTTTTGCCAAACACAGAATTGACCATCAATTTAAACAAAGTTTTATCAAATTGACTCATTGCAGATGTTCGAAGCTCTGTGTTTGTATCAATATATGATTTCAACCATCTTGAGTGCCTGAACCTCAAAACTTTGCCAATTTTGGTCACTTGAACACCATGTTTCATCAGGAACTGGAGGTTTTTGTAATATATGACATAATCCTGTTTTGGCTCTAGAGTCATCATCAATTTCTTCTGTTTAGAGCCAGGTGAGCACTCAACCTCAGGAATTGGGGGCAGATCAGAAAATGTGTTGTGTAAATTATCAGGAATTGTCAGATCAACCTCTAAGAACATGCCATAGTTACTGTCATCAAAATCCTTAAGATCTTCAATATTGAAATCTTCAACCCACTCAAGCCCTGCATATGGCAATTTATCCATCATAGCATAACCATAGAGGCTATTGGCATCTACATACAGTATATAATTTGATGGCAGTGCTGGATCATAATCGGGAATATACTTGTTATTTGCTCTGGCATATCTCTGAGAACATTGCACCATGCCCCCTCTTATACATTGTTCCATAAACAGATACATGTCTTGATCCTGGATCAGATCCAATTGCATTTTAGTGTTTAAAAACATTGCAGACCATGCTAGGCCCGGAGCACTGTAGAAATACATTGGATCCAGCTTATAATTTTTCATGGAAAATTTTCTGAATGCCTGCAGTATATCAGCTAAGAGAGTGACATCAAGTTTTAAATGAGCCTTGTGATAATCACCAAATGTCTGGCATTTTAAATTGTTCCACATCAACTGGGCATGGTGATAATCATCATCAGTGATTCCAGATGCTCTGATTTTGCTGTAAAACTCTTGTTGTGGTGGCAGAGAACACTCATCAAATTTAGAAAAATCTGTAACATAGTCATATGGATATACACCCTTCCGCCTAATTAATTTCAGGTCCTGATTTGGAAACAAAGCACATGTGATTTTGAATTGATCATCAGATAATTGAGTGGCCAGTGTAGCCAGGCTAGCAGACAGAATTCTGTAGGAATCAATAAATCTTAAGTGAATAGAAACACCATTAACTTTAATTATTTTGCTAATAGCAATATATTTTTCATTATTTTCTGCTAAAATATTTAAATTCTGCTTGTTAAACCCCTCGTACCTGATCAGATGATGGAAATCATAATTGGATGCACCATGGCAAAATATAGGGACAAATTTTGGTCTCTGGATCTTAATATTACAGCTATTACACAGAGCCATTTTGAATTTACCATCTGTATGAGAATGGTGTTTCACCTTGATATTTATATCTGAAAATTCAGAATCACATACCGGGCATTTTTCTGCATTGTTGAAATCTTCAATCTGTTCCTCTGTTAAAGGCAACATGGGTTTTGATTTTAATAAGACATTAGATGCTATGTCATGGCACTCATTTTCTATTCTATGTGCAAATTCTTTGATGGCATCTGCTCCCATGTATAAATATTCTTTACTAACAACACCATCCTGTACAATCACATAATAAAAACTAGAAGGTTCATGTAGCTGGTATGATGTACTTGAAGATTCATCAGGATCTGGGCTGCAGAATGCAAGGGGTTTGAGGTTTGATTCAAAATCACTGACTATATATGCTGGGTGTTCCAACAAGGCTTCAAATTTTTTGAATTTGGCATTTTCACTTGGATTAGGCATAAGCATATGAACAGGTTTATGATTGCCACAGTATTTCAGATGCTCAATTAACTTGTTTTTAGCAATTTCTGTATTCACTTTACAAACCCCATTTATTATTTTTTACCATCAAATACAGTCAAACATCTTCTGCACAACTTGAATATTGTCTTAGATTTGTCTAATTGTTTTCTGACTAAAGCTTCAAGATTATGTATCAGAGTGTAATGATATGTATCATCCCCTTCAATTAGGAGCAGATCAATCGGAACAGCAGAATCATCATCAAGTGTACTGATTCTGAGAGGTGCTATCAAGCAATTGCCACGGCCAGTAGAACAAATAAAAACATTAATAGATAATTGTTTACCATTGATATCCCTGGCCTTTTTTTCAAATTTATCAATATTCTGAACTGACATTGGATATTCTAAGCCCTCCATTGCTTCATCAAAATTGTGTTCATATTGTTTATAATAAGTTATTCTCTCAGGATGATCTAAAATTGGATACAAAGCAGCTAAAATACACCACAGAAAACATTTCTCATCATTATTTTTTATGTTAACCACGGCTCTTTTGTTTTTAATATTGGCAGGTAATGGCAGATATGTAGATCCTTGTAATGGGCTGAATTCAGAAATATTAACATATAACTTGTGTGGAGATCCGCATAGGCTCCATCCTGACTCTTTTCCAGCAAATTCAGAGTGTTTAATATTCAATTGCTCTATCAAACTGCTTATTATTTTGTCTGAATTTGCATTTGAATATACAGGTACAGTTTCTGTTATGTGGGGCTGTGTAAATGTTGTGCCATTTGGCTTCTTATATTGTGTAAACAATTTGAGGGACAGCTTATAAGAGCCATTTTGTGCATTTAGAATTTATACTGTTCAAAAAATTCTTAATGTCACATTTTGGCTCTGATTTAAAACAGTGATCCCTTAATTGGCCAGCAAAACTGCTATGGATAGGTGGTGCATAGCGTGGCTGCTTTGCTGCTCTAGCATTAACAGGTGCTTCATGCTTCCTTTTCAGACCAGATGTAGATGGTTGTGAGGGCAATATTGATGACTGTACATAACAAGTACACTTATGCCTTTTGTAATATGCCTTGCTTAATATTTTATGGCATCTTGGACACATTTTTGTGGCCTTTCTGCATTTCTTACGGTCACAATTAAACCGGTGCCTAGCCCAATTAGAACTAGATATATTTTTATTGCATTGATTGCAATATTTTTGATTTGGCATTTTTATTGTTTATTTATATAAAATTTCTTGGTCCAAAAAACAGAACTATGGACAATATGCCAAAACAATTATAACAGCAGTTAGTGGCTGAGCTGGTGCTTTTATACCCAGACAACAGCAGAAACTAGGCTCTGGTGATCCCCAATATAAAATAATTTTGTTCTATTATGCTGTTGTATAACACACTTTACCAGGTTTCAGATCTGGGAGCTATCAGTTGTATATCAACTAGCAGTGAATATTCTCAAAATCTCACGTGTGGAGATATTATTTTGCCACATGTATTTCAATCTTACACATTTTACCAGGACTCAAACCCAGAGCTCTTGTTTACAAGGCAACAATATTAACACTTTGCAATCAGGGGAGGCCTCATATTTTACCAGGACTCAAACCCAGAGCTCTTGTTAACAAGGCAACAATATTAACACTTTGCAATCAGGGGAGGCCTCACATTTTACCAGGACTCAAACCCAGAGCTCTTGTTTACAAGGCAACAATATTAACACTTTGCCATCAGGGGAGGCCTCACATTTTACCAGGACTCAAACCCAGAGCTCTTGTTTACAAGGCAATAAGCCATGGGACTATGTCCATATTCTATTGAGCATCAGAACCCAGGAGTTATGAGCTCTATATCAGCTAAATACAATTCAAAGTTGGACTTTGAATTGTGCAATGAATATTCTGTAAGTCTCACTCGGGTATATATTATCAGAACAAGGCAAAACCTGAATCCAATTCAGGCATATATGACAACATGCAAGAGGCCAATGTTCTTTTTACTAAGAATTTCCCTTGGAGTCAATGACATAATGGCATGTATGGGGAATTTTCCCTGAAAGGGCACAGTGTAGATATTATCTCATGTATGCAAGCATATAAAATCTCCCAGGCGTGCATAATTTATTGCTGGCCGGGACATGAAACTGATCAAAGATTAGAAAAAACATGAAACCAATTTGCTTGCCTGCCCTTGTCCTATTGTATTGATCTGTAAGTTGTAGAGGATGAGAATATAAGCATTTTTGCCCTAGTTTTAAGTATAGTCAAAACAATATCAAGAGGGGCATATTTTTGACAAGTTTATGGACAACAAACTGAGAGATGTAGCTTTTACACACATGGGGGGTTCTTCTTTTCTACACTAGAATTCAAAATTCTTTAGATTTAAATATGTACACACATGGCCGATTGGGGCATATGGGCATCTTGACATAGTTTTAAGTGTGGGCAAATCTGTCTATTGAGGGTTCTTCTTTTCTACACTAGGATTCAAGATTCTTGGGATTGAGAGCATATCACACTTGAAGAAATGGGGAATAAGGGCATCTTGGCATAGTTTTAAGTGTAGGCAAATCGGGCTGTTTAATCAAATAACCTCTTCATTTGTACAATTTTTGTCCTTATATTATATACTTTCATACTACTCCCTGTGCTTCGTAACAAACAATAAAGTAATATGGTTTATTTAATAATAAAGATAAAAATTAGTTTTTCATTGTCCCGTTCTGATTTTGTAAAAAAAGAAAATGGTGAGAAGTTTTCAGTTTTCTCTCGTCATGTTCATGATTTTGAAAAATAAAGGCAGGTTTTTTATTGTCCGGTTTTGATTTTGTAAACAAAAAGGAGAGAAGTTCTCAGTTTATCTTTTCCTGTTCTTGATTTTGAAAAATAATGAAGATAATTTTTCAGCATTTCATTTACCCGTTCTGATTAAAAGAAATAAATTTAAGTTTCTTCTTGTCCTGTTCTGATTGTGTAAAAAATAAGGAAGAACATTTATCAGTTTCTTATTGTCTCGTGTTGATTTTGTAAAAAAAGGAGAGAAGTTTGCATTTTTTCTTATCCTGATTCTGATTTTCTAAAACAAAGGCATATAATGTTTCAGTTTTTATTGTCCCGTTTTGCTTTTGTAAAAAAAAAAGGAGAGAAGTTTTCAATTTTTCCTTTTCCTGTTCTGATTGTGTAAGAAATTAATGAAGATAATTTTTCAGTCTTTTACTGTCCCGTTCTGTCTGTAAAAAAGGGAGAAAAATATAAGGTCTTCATTGTCCCGTTCTGATTTTGTGACAAAAAAGAGGAGAATTCTTGATAATTTAATTCACAGCCGTCACAATCCTCGTGGTCAGATTATTATAGGTTTTCCTTTTAGTCATTAAAAGTATCGGGTTTCCCATCCAGGAAATATCGAGCTCCTTTCTTCTTTTTTGTAGAACACTGATTGAGTATCATTTCCCACGGCGAGAAGAAACGCCCCCCGCAACTGAAGTTAATTGCCTTTCGATCGTTGCGAAACGAGCTTCAGAAGTACAAAAATGGGGGCAGGCAAAACCACTAATCCCCCCTTAAAAATATGTTCAAAAGGGCACGGAGAGTTGAAATGCTTCTCAAGGTTGAAGCAATTCAGGCCAGGCGGAAAACGTATTCGTCAGAGACTCGAGGCGCAAGTGGATTTTAGAAAAACAACAAAGCATCGAGGGGGACGACGGTGGAACAGGATGGAAACTCGATATGGTGCGGTTTATGGAGAGAATTATGGACCACAAAAAAGATGCAGAGGAAAGGGGACGTCGGAATTTCGGTGAACGGACGCAGCTTTGTGCTGGCAACTTCATATTTATGACCCGCCCTACGATGGACTAATCTTGGAGCACAGAAATTTCATTTACGTCGTGGAAATTTCTCCTTCTCTGTTAGCCAATCTCTTTCTCGCTTGGTGTTAACGCTCCAAATGTCAACACACACCCCTAATTCTCACCCCCGTTTCGTCATTTGTTATTGAAATTTCGGGATCTCCTCTCTGAAGATGCAGCTTCAGAGAAGATTACGCTTAAGAGGCAGGGACTGAAGAACAAGAAGTGGGATAAGAACGTAGAATGGCATGCGGAATCTTCTGAATTCAAATGTCGTTAAAAGATGCTTCAGTACCGGAGTGAGTTGCAGCTCATAATAAATACATTAAAACTCAATTTCTTCTCTCTCGAGTTCCCTCCCTCATAAGTACACGTGTACACCAATCACTCTTTACCAGTGACGCAGAAAGGCTTTGGACTTTGAGCGATTCAAAGTTCAACTTTCACACACACACACACACACATTTATACAGCGTGTTCTAAACTATCTTCAACAACAGTTGCGTAGATATCATAAAAACAAGTAACTTTTCCTCATAAACTTTACCTCAAAAGCGCTTAGTTTCTGCGGTATAAGCGCTTAAAATCTATCCTGTATGTATGCAACCTAACACAACAAACAATCGCTTTAACACCTGTTAATTCGGGAGATCTGGGTGGATTTTCAACACTTCTCATGTTTCTTGAAAGAAGAATAGCTCACCTCTGCAAATTTGTCAACTAATGCCCCACCACCTGGCGGGCTGTGACGGAACTAAAAACAACAGAATGCCTGCACGCGCTCACACGCACTGAAAGCTGACATTCCAGCTTCAAATACAAAAACGTCAAATCAAATCGTCTTTGATAGATCCTCTGTTATTAATTCTAAAATAGTATAAACATTATTTTAGGGCATAGGTGGCGTTACTGTCAGTGAAACCGATACCAATTTTTTTTTTTTTCATATCGGAACTCCCTTATTTTTATTGCAGAATGTACGAAAAATGTATGAAACTTTTAATCAGAATATTTTTTTAACAAAAGTGCATTTATTAGTAGTTATAATCGATTGAAGATAGCACCGTACGTATATCGGATTCCGCCGGCAAGCGGTATGCTTCCATTCGCTACACGGGCCACGTTTGTGTGGCACAATAACCAAAAGAGGGCACTGTATTCCATGTATTGCAATAATGACTAATTTTTGTAGACTGTTCCGAATTATAGCAGAATACCAAATGTAATTCTGAGTTAAATAAAGAAAGTAATAATAATTCATTACTAAATTGAGCATTTGCTGTGTCCCGCTAAAGAATTTCGAAGACTTTTGCACCTATGCTAATGATAGAAATGAAAAACGTATAAGTATAAGAACAATATTTGCATGTGCACAGTTATTTGACAGAAGTAATATCGACTCTTCACAACCAGGCAGTCCCTTGGTGTATTCTTTAGATTGGAAAACGGTCGAAATGGTCCTTGTAATAAACGATCCGCCACAGGGGAACGAGGGGACATGGAATATAAGTGCCTTCGTCCATTTCATCATATTGAGAAATGTCAGGTGGGTGGAGGCAGCGTTTGAATACGAGAGAGAGGGGGGGAGGGAAGAGAGAGGAAAACAAAACGCGCACGCAGGGGAATTCTGGAAATGAAGTGTTCCCGAGAAGGAGGAAGGAAGAAAAGAAGACGGAAAAGACGATGGGACAGCTTCTTACTGATTGGCTGTCCACTTGGACTTCTCAAGCTCGGTCTACTTTAAGGCAGGGTTGCCAACCTCCAGAACACAAAAAGCGCAATATAAATTCATGATGTGAAATCAAGCTGTGATCGAAAACCAGAAAATTACTTTTATAATAAAAAATAATAATTAATGGTACTAGTTGTGGTTGTTGTAGTAATACTAGTAGCAGCAATTTGGTAGTAGTGAAGACAAAAGACGCGCATTGCAACATGCAGCGAAGGCTTAGGAGGATGGGTGTGCAGGTACGGATCACAATGTCGGACATTTGTAGAGATGATCTGATCAGCACCACGCTCCTGCCGATTTTACCTCCCAGGTTTGCCACCAGGTTTTAGAGGCTGCGTGAAATCCAGAGCCTCTTCATGCAAGCACATTGCTTGATAAATTCCCGCCCGAACTCATCCACTCCGGGAAACGAACCCGGGTCCTCCGCGTGGCAGGCACACGCCTTACCGAATGAACCACTGCGAGTTCCCAATAATTATAATTATACCTATTTAATAATAATGGAGCGGCGGTTGTTTATTCCGGTTGCACAGTGTACAGTGGCTCATAGGACACAATGTATGGTTTGTCTGCAAGTATAAAAACATGAACTTGCATGAACATTTCAAAGTCCAAATTAAACAGGAAATTTATAGTGTACCCTACACTTTGCGAAATTCTTTACATGCAAACTCTTGTAATATTATTGTTGAAAGTTTTGCGCTAAAGCAGTCATGTCTGAAATGTATCCATGACTGATTGGTTGATTTTTTCTTCAAATAAAAAGTCGGTATGGTGCCTGACTGCCACGCAGGAGGCACGGGTTCGATTCCCTGGGCAGGTAATCTAAAGTTCCGATCTTGTTCCTGCATAAAGCGACTCTGGGGTCCGCCCAGCCTCAAATAAATGGATACCTTGGGGTAACCCAAGGAGGCAAAGGAGACCGGAGCGTGGTGCTGATCACATCACCTCCAAAAATTGTACCTTCATGGTACAGTGCATTGTGAACGGAGCTTTATCCCTTAGATGACCTACTATTAATAACGATACCATTTATTATTACTATTAATATTAATGATAATAATATGTTTTATAATTAAGAGTAAGCTGCATTAATATTACATTTGAGGCACTTGGTCAGTGTGCCTAGAATCGTGACTATTATCCTATTAGTCAGAAAGCATTCTTAGAAGAATCCTTGCACTGACTAGCGCACAGGCACTTTGAAATTGCCTCTAAAGATGACGTCCAAGTTACGTCACACCTAAAATAGTAACAACACTGAGAGAGAGTAAACGCCATATAATATTCAGTGTCCAACATGGTGCCAACATGCTTCAATTGCTACTAGAGTTAGCAAAATTACATCATGGTCGGCAACACTGCTTTCCGGGGAATCTTGGGGACGAAAGAGAGGAAAATTGAAAGGTGGACGGGTCCTTGGTCAAAGGGGGGGAAAGGTCGATGTGCTCCCTTCTGGAGAAAATGGGAAGCTGTAAGATGACGAGAAGGTTGCTTTTAGCTAGAAAGTCCTGGTCGCCATGGCAGCAAGAATGATATAGAGCACTTTTTCCAGAGATAAAAATTCCCACGAGCGTACATTCTACTCTAGCTACGCTATCTGCGAAGCCGGAAGTCTAGAGAATAAAATACAGGAGAAAAATGGATCAGAAATATGTTAATAAAATTATTCATATCACTTAGATGATGGTGGTGTTTGTGGAGTTGGCAACCTGATTTCTTATGAGTTCGAAACCTGATTTCTTATGAGTTGGCAACCTGATTTCTTATGAGTTGGAAACCTGATTTCTTATGTGTTGAAAACCTGATTTCTTATGAGTTGGCAAACTGATATCCTATGAATTAGAAACCTGATTTCTTATGAGTTGGCAAACTGATTTCCTATGAATTAGAAACCTGATTTCCTATGAATTAGAAACCTAATTTCTTATGAGTTGGCAAACTGATTTCTTATGAGTTGGCAAACTGACTTGCTATGAGTTGGCAACCTGATTTCTTATGAGTTGGCAAACTGATTTCCTATGAATTAGAAACCTGATTTCCTATGAATTAGAAACCTGATTTCTTATGAGTTGGCAAACTGATTTCTTATGAGTTGGAAACCTGATTTGCTATTAGTTGGCAACCTGATTTCTTATGAGTTGGCAAACTGATATCCTATGAATTAGAAACCTGATTTCTTATGAGTTGGCAAACTGATATCCTATGAATTAGAAACCTGATTTCTTATGAGTTGGCAAACTGATATCCTATGAATTAGAAACCTGATTTCTTATGAGTTGGCAAACTGATTTCCTATGAATTAGAAACCTGATTTCCTATGAATTAGAAACCTAATTTCTTATGAGTTGGCAAACTGATTTCTTATGAGTTGGCAAACTGATTTCTTATGAGTTGGCAAACTGATATCCTATGAATTAGAAACCTGATTTCTTATGAGTTGGCAAACTGATTTCCTATGAATTAGAAACCTGATTTCCTATGAATTAGAAACCTAATTTCTTATGAGTTGGCAAACTGATTTCTTATGAGTTGGCAAACTGATTTGCTATGAGTTGGCAACCTGATTTCTTATGAGTTGGCAAACTGATTTCCTATGAATTAGAAACCTGATTTCCTATGAATTAGAAACCTGATTTCTTATGAGTTGGCAAACTGATTTCTTATGAGTTGGAAACCTGATTTGCTATTAGTTGGCAACCTGATTTCTTATGAGTTGGCAAACTGATATCCTATGAATTAGAAACCTGATTTCTTATGAGTTGGCAAACTGATATCCTATGAATTAGAAACCTGATTTCTTATGAGTTGGCAAACTGATTTCCTATGAATTAGAAACCTGATTTCCTATGAATTAGAAACCTAATTTCTTATGAGTTGGCAAACTGATTTCTTATGAGTTGGCAAACTGATTTGCTATGAGTTGGCAACCTGATTTCTTATGAGTTGGCAAACTGATTTCCTATGAATTAGAAACCTGATTTCCTATGAATTAGAAACCTGATTTCTTATGAGTTGGCAACCTGATTTGCTATGAGTTGGCAACCTGATATATTATGAGTTGGCAACCTGATTTCTTAAGAGTTAGAAACCTGATTTCTTATGAGTTGGAAACCTGATTTCTTATGAGTTGGCAATCTCATTTCTTCTAAACGTATTTCTATTCATAGCCTAGGACCACGTGACATAGTGAAATAGCTCGGATCTCGGACTCAATATACGGTCCAAGTTGCGTATTGTTTCATTTCCATACCGTTCTTGAATCTTATTTAAATTGATTCGGAAAAAAGCTTCCAGGACCGAATTGAAATACTTTACAGATACAAAGGTTCTTTACGGTCCAGAACCCATTTACGCTTGCTGATTTTCTCTCCTGGACCGGAATTTAATTTATTTAAAATTGCTGGGCGTTTGAGAACCCTGCTTAATTGCCTGAATGTTTATAAATGGTGGCGCAAAGGTCATCATCCTATTTGAACTGACCTTTATTTTGACATCTTGTTGTTTATATTAGTAGTGTTTGGTCAGTTAAATAGAAGATACTCACGAAATTTATTGTGTGCGAAAATGAATAAGCATACCCCACATGAACGTGGAAAAATTGTGGCAATTTTGAGTGACACTTTTCGGTGCAGAGTAATATCCAGTCTTGGTGATTTGCCATGGCCTGCCAGGTCACCCGATTTAAAGCTCCAGATTTTTTCCTTTGGGGATATTTGTAGTCATTGGTTTATGTGAATAAACCAGTGACGTTAAAGCAACTAAAGTACAATATTCAGCATGAAATTGAAAACATTTCCCAGCAGATTTCAAAAACCATGGAAAACGCAATAAAAATAGCCCAAATTTGCATCAATTCGAATGCTGGTCATTTATTGGATGTTATCTTTTAAAAATTGAGGACATGAAACTTACAAGTATCAATAAAAGTTGAACACAAAAACACTAATTTGTTTAATTTAAAACCCAAGCTATAGGCTAAGAAAATCAAGTGATGACTTTTGCACCACCTTGTATCAAGACTTTTCGGACACCCTGTATATTACATATTTTCAGTTAGAGTACATATTTTTTTTTACACGAAACAAGGGTATTTTCTCTAGACATATCTATCTGTCGGACAAACATTCGATATATGATTTCTTCAAAAACTTTTGAAATTTTTGTCTGAGTGTGGCATGCTATTTTCTTCATTCAATGAGGAGGACATTCTTGTACATTTTTAAAATTTAAATGCATCTCTTGTTGCGCGCCACACCAGTCTACTGAATTGTACCTAGAACTGCTGTCATTCACGTTATTAATTTATCCCAATCATGAGCTCTTCAATGTTATTTAGCTAATAGGAATTACGCCCTTTCAAAATAAATTCTTGGTATAAAAATATCGAGAAATAAATTGAGTATAATTACTTTTTCACTGTCAGAAACGTAAACAATGCCACCGGAATTACAGATCTTTTTCAGATGATTAGAAAACTGTCCAAAACACACGGCAAATTGTTTCGAATGCAAGAAAAATAGAAAAATTCAGCTCACATGCAGAAAACAATTTAAATTATGTAGCTCACACACAGAAAATAGGCTATATTATGTTAAGCATCATCACGATAGGCGCAATAACTAGCGCAAAACCCCCTTTAAACACTCCAAACAGATAAGAGACACAATCTGCTTGGAAAATAAATAAATGCACTAATAATTCTAAGGGTTGTGTACATTTATCGTCATCTGTGGTGTCAAAATTTACCGACGAAATGGTCTCGAGTCTACACACGTTACCAGTCGCGTACATATACAGTAAAACTTCGTTAATCCGGACCCCGATAAGCCGGACTTCGCTTAATCCGGACAGGCCAAAAAAAAAAAGCAGAATGCAAGGTTTTAAAAGTGGCTAGAAGTCAACAAGAGAACTTCCCAAAGAAAAGGCAGTCAACCACTGATGAAATCCTGTTTCCCGCAGACTTTGTACTGCACTGTAGGCCTATGCCATTTAAATACAGCATAACCAACGTGTTTTGTTGCTTTAAACGGAGTTTTAATGCACTTTCTACTGTTCTTTTAGGTTATTTCAGGTAATCCGGAATTTCGTTAAACCGGTCAACTTATCTCTCGCATTAGTCCGGATTATCGAGGTTTTACTGTATAAAAAGACACACATCAATCCTTATTTATCGTAATTTTTTTGCAAATATT
This sequence comes from Lepisma saccharinum, assembly GCF_977018435.1. Lineage (NCBI taxonomy): Eukaryota > Metazoa > Arthropoda > Insecta > Zygentoma > Lepismatidae > Lepisma > Lepisma saccharinum. The sequence continues at coordinate 21,422,749 of NC_139238.1, forward strand.
ACGATACCACTCACCGTCTCAAATTTGGACTGTGTATTTGGTTTAATGATATTGTTCAAATTATATAGTATGCGGAAGCATTTGTTAGAAAACGGTAAGAAACCTTATGAAATAAGCCAAAGCAGACGAGTACCCACGAATTTCATAATTGCGGATTAAAATTGCTCTTCTCTTTTTAGTAGAATTTACCAATATTCCCCTATTCCGCCTTCTTCCGTGTAATAAAACGTGAATCAAACGAGGGTATGACATCAACCGCCCTTATCGAGTGTGTGTGATATTCATAAATCAAACTTCCGGCCCCCGTGGCGGAGTGGTTAGCACACGCTACGATGCCAGGGGTCCCGGATTCGAATCCTGGCCCGGACATGGATGTTTGTAAGTAACCATTCATCAATTTCATCATGTCATCACTCATCCCCGTCTTCGTACAATAGGCAAAGTAAAATAAAGCAAATCAATCAGAAATTAAACTCCTCCGTAACCAAATGGCTATTATCTCGCCTTTGGTGCGAACGGTCCCGGGTTCGATTCCTGGTGGGAACCAAAAACATTCTGCGTTAACCCAGCTTCGTGAGAAAAGAAGTAGCAGGCTCCGCTCTCGAAAGCAAGAAAACAGCGGCGATGGGACTCGATGCGCTGACCACGCCTCACCCAATGATAAGGTCACTCTGGCAAGCCCTGGCCTTTACAGGTTGTTGCACCATGGATTTTAGTTACATATGGATAAATTAATAACTCAATAACTTCTCTGCTGGAAAAAAAAACTATGGCAGATGTAAAGGGTGTCCCAACAAGAACGCTGGATTTGAATTGCGCCGTTGTCTTGTTGTTGGGCTGCCCGCACTGTTCTTATATATCAGTGGTTTCCAACTTCAAAAGGTCCGAGGGCCAAAATTATATCCAGCAGTTGATAGGCGGGCGGCATATTTTTTTTTTTGGGGGGGGGGGGAATTAAAAATTACAAAAATTGTAAGTACTGAACTGAAAATGTAGTACTTTCGCATGACCTAAATTTCTAAAGCTAGGCAATAAAACAATGACATTACAAATCAAAATTGTATAATTACAATTTATTTCACAAAAACCCAATACTTATTGATGAATTGAAAGTAATTAAAGACACACCATACAAATAAGAATCCTTAATAGTAAGTGTTCAATGTGAAAATTGAGGTCGATCTGCTTCTTTTATTAAAGTTGGAATGTCCACTTCAATTTGTGTATTTGAAAGTCTCAGAAGGTGAAGCAGTGAAGAATCTGCCAGGCGGCTTCTGTAGCGGTTCTTGATGAACTTCATTGAACAAAAAACACTTTCACACGCGAATGTGCTGCCGAACATCGATGTTATTCTTTGCCCAGAACTACAACGGTTTGGAAAGCGTTCCTCTGAAAGGTATTTGAAAAACTCTGGCCCCTTTTCTAAGCTAGTTTGAAGGAACACATCGCCTTGCAAATCACACAATTCAAGTTGGAGAGAAGCTATTTTAATTTTCAATCTTACATTTTTTGGAGATATTGCTCATTTCGATATTTGCACAAACTTTAACAATCAGTCACAGTACAATCCGAGTTGGAAGACTGGAAATCTCTTCGTACTTCGTGCGTAGTAAAACAGATCTCTATAGCGCCTCTCTGCAGTTTTTTTCTGAACACAAAGAGTGAAGCCGTCGCGGAAGCAGGCAAGTTCATTCCACATAGCGAAGGGATGGAATGCATGGTGTGAAGAGAAAGTGACGTCATTTTAGATTCTTCTGATTATCATTATTGACTGTAAAATCAATTCTACCTGTGATATTGTCTTTCTTCACAGAGCATCCGTTCCTTCAGTAAAAAAAGAACGTATTTTAATAAAAATAAATAAAATTAATGTATTTTGCAAACTGGCTTCGCGGGCCGCAGAAAAAGGAAACGGGGCCGCCAGTTGGAAACCCCTGTTATATATAGTTACGGCCTTATTTGAATGGTGTGGATATTTATTCAACACTTGTGATTCCAGCAGGATGGCGCTACCTGCCATACCTACCACGAGACGATTGCCTTGCTGCTCGGTCAACGGCGACCAGAACTGGCCAGCGAGGTCATGTGACCTAACACCCTGCGACTTCTTCCTTTGGTTGTTTTTTTTTTTAATCGGAGGTTTATAAAAACATTCCCCGAACCCTACCAGAAGTCAAGGAGGAAATTGTACATGTCATCGGCCAAATCGAGTAGCAAGTCTGTGTAAGGGTCATCACTCAGTAATTTAATCGACTGAGTAATTACATGCAGAGAAAGTGGTGGAGCACATATGGCAGATATTGTTTTTCATACTAAACTGACAACATGTACCCTTTGTAATGATGTACAAATATGTGCAGTTTCATGAATAAAAAAAAATGTGTTCAAGTTATTAAATTCGGCGTTCTTTTCGGGACACCCTTTATTAGTAATCTAAGTCAAGCAAAAGAGATCTGCGTACCACTTAATTTAAAGGTGATCATTAGGGAGTAGTGCAATCAACCCGGTTCAAAGCCCGAAAATGGGGCTCGGTGGGGCTCGGTGGGGCTCGCCAAACCTCAAAAACTCACTTTCTCTCCACGTTCCGCGCCTCATTTATTGCGCTGACGATGTTTCACAGCGTAGAAAACAGCACCAAAACATCAAAAACTCACTTTGATTATTTGGAGCTCACCAAAACCTCAAAAACTTATTTTTATTAATTAAGGTTCACCAAACCTCAAAAACTCTCATTTTCTCTCTACGTTCAGCGCCTCATTTATTGCGCTGACACAACGTGATGAGTAAATAATGCAGTCTCTTATTCTTGAAGGATGAATGCACCTTATCGTAATTTTCCAAGCCCCGGTCAAATGTTTGTATATCGTGACCTTTGTAAACCTCTCTCTCGGGAACGATGTCCCACACACACACGCGCGCGCGTGCCTCTCATTACTTCCGTATTGTGATGAATCCGCAAACAGATTTTTTTTGCTAAGTCATGAATTTGAGGGTTCTATGACAACCTATATTAATTCTCGTAAGAGAACAGAAAACACAAAAAAAAACCAAAAAAAAAACAATACTGTGGTCACTACAACAAATAGTCTTCTTCAACCCCTATCTAACAAACCAAAAAAATCATCATCCTAACTAGAACCATGTAACTAACATTGTGATGACTCATATTAAGCACCCCTTAATTGTATTACTTATAAGGGTATACTATTGCACAACGTTTTTGCAACAAGTTATTACGTAACATTGTGATGACTCATATCTAATGCTCTTCGTTGTATTAACTATAAGGGAGTAAACTATTACACAACATGTTGCAACAAGTTATGACGTAATGTGATGAGTCATATCTAACGTGGCGTCTTATGATTGGTTAATTATTACAGGTGTTTTCAATACGGTCCGCGCTTTTATTATATAAGACGGCATACACTACAGATCAGTCAGTCTCGTGAGAGCAGCCGAAGAGTACGGACGTTCTGTTGCAGCACTCCTCGTTTTTGTAAAAAAAAAATAGGTATTTAACTTTCTTTGAAGCTACATACCATCTATTATTTCAAGTTCAAAGGTGTTTCACGTGGTTTTTCATAGTAATTTCGACCAGATTGAATTTTGACGTGATCGTGCATTTTCTATTTCACCTCAAGAAATTCTATATAAATAATATACCTGAAAATTGTATTGCTATATACTTGACTTTTTGATTTCTGTGATTTTCGAAAAAGCAATGGCATCCACTACCAGTTTCAATCGTAGAAATGATAAAACTGGATGTGTTACTTGTGGAAAGCTAATCTCAAGGAACAATTTATCGGTACACAGGGCAAGATGTAGCGAAACAGGTTCGAGAATTAATTGTTCGTTACCTTCTAAGCCTTGTGCTCGATGCGGAAAAATGATCAGTATTACAAATTTAAGTAAACACCTCAAAATTTGCAAACCATCGACCGGACAAGCATCGAAAAGGAAAATCGATAATTCAGAAACGGAAGCTTCCACTTCCAAACTAAGTAAATTATCCAATGAACGCAAACCAATTAGATCTGCTTTCAACGACCAACTCCAGGATTTTTCAATTAAGTCAGAACCAGGCCGTGACATTCTAAGTTTCTTGGACGAAACGAAAACATCTGTACTAAATATTTTGAAAGATAAACTTGAAAACAACTCTATAAAAGTATACGTTGTTCTGTTTTCCGAATACGAGAAAGTCGATGGCACAACGAGTATTTTTTATCATTGTACAAAAAACCAGACACTTTATTTTGCTGACGTCGAAAATTTAGACAACTTCTATTATAAAGTTACCAACGAGCTGGTTAAGAAACATGACGATTTCGAGGCTAAAGGGTCGGGATGGTCTCTGTGTGGAAGTCCTCACACGTTAACCGTTTACGTGAACCGATTCTCGCCTCTTCGCGCTTCCAGCTACGTTCCTCTTCCACCGAACATTCAACACAAGAGGGCTGTGTTAAATATACAGAACAGCGATAACAAGTGTTTCCTCTGGTGTGTGTTGGCTGCACTTCACCCGATTCATTGGTCAAATAATCCAGAACGGGTTTCTAATTACAAGCAATACGAGACCGACTTTGAAAGTGTAATGTCTGGCATCGAATACCCGGTGACATTGTCGGATATAACAAAGTTCGAAAATCGTGCCGGAAAACGCATCGCTATTAATGTATATTCCTTCACGTCAGATAAATATCTCGTGCATCCCGTCAGGATAAGCGATATCGACGATGACGATGCTCGTGTGATTAATCTTCTTCTAATTTCAAACGACAGTGTTCACCATTACTGTCTTATTCATTCTCTATCACGTTTGGTCAGAAGTCAAACTACCAAGCATGGAAACAACATCGAAGTTTGCCCGAGATGCCTAACCACGTTCGACGATCGTGACCGACATGATCATCAAAATCTTCATAGTCGTCAAATTGCTATCGATAAACTTGTCGAACATAAAATATATTGCGGTGACAACAGACCGGCTAGAATGTTGATGCCCGAAACGAACGAAGTCGAAGAATTCAAAATGCACAAGGCATTGTTAGAACATCCCGCAATCATCGTCGCAGATTTCGAGGCGTTCCTCAAACCACTCTCGTACTGCGAACCGGATCCTGAAATTTCCTCCACAACGCCGTACCAGCTTCATCAACCAAACAGTTTCGGCTATGTTGTTGTGCGACGTGATAAAATAAATGAAGCATATATATACCGCGGGCCAAATGTAATCGAACACTTCCTGGAAAAAATGGTGGAGGAGGTTGAGGTAATTGGTAGCGTACTGCTTACATCAAAACCGGTGGCACCTTTAACTGAAAATGAACTTCAAAATTACAATTCCACTGAGGTGTGTCCGGTATGTGATCAAAGTTTCACTGATGAGAACAAAAAAATATTCCACCACGATCATTTCAGCGGAAACTACATAGGTGGAATTTGCAACACGTGCAATCTTAAAATCCAGAAACCTAAATTCATCCCCATATTCTTTCACAACGGAAGCGGATATGATTTTCACCACCTGGTGAGACATCTTGGCTACGATCCGAAACGTATAGGTGTCTTGGCCGAGAATGAAGAACGCTACATTAGTCTCAGCAAGCAAGTGTCGATTCCGGGAACGAAAAATACCATCGAGATGCGCTTCCTGGATTCGTATAGATTTCTCTCTGCAAGTCTGGATGCTTTAGCGAACAAACTCACCGACGATCAATTTAAAATAACTAGAGCTAGTTTTCCCAACGTAGACATAGAACTCGTTAGACGTAAAGGGGTTTATCCTTACGAATACGTTAGTGATGGTTCTAAATTTAACGACGACGCTCTTCCACCTCCAAGAGAATTTTACAGCAGACTCAGAGAGAAAGGAATCACGGACGAAGAATACCAACACGCGCAACTCATGTGGGAGAAATTTGAATGTAGGACACTCGGAGACTACCACGACGCATACTTAAAATTAGACGTGACGATACTCGCGGATGTTTTTCAAGCGTTCAGGAAAACGGCAACGAATATTTATAAATTAGATCCAGCGTATTTCTACAGCCTACCGGGATTAGCGTGGTCGGCAATGTTATTCCAGACAAAGGTCAAGCTGGAACTGATATCGGACGTTGACATGTTACTTTTCATCGAAAGAGGGATACGAGGTGGAATGGTGCAATGCGTACAGAGACATGCAAAAGCTAATAACGTACACATGAAAGAAGATTACGATTCAAATCGAGCATCGAATTACATCTTCTACGCCGACGTTAATAATCTCTACGGACATGCCATGGTTCAGAAACTTCCTTACGGAGGATTCGAATGGTTAGATCCCACTTCGATAGACATTATTCATTTCGACGATAGCGAGTGTGGTTTCTTCGCAGAGGTAGATCTCCAATTCTCCGACCACCTGCACGACACGTTTTCGGATTTGCCTCCTACTCCCGAAATCAAATGTCCACCCGACTCGGTTCAAGACAAGCTTTTGTTAACATTGGACCCTAAACAGAGATACGTCGTCCACTACAAGAATCTCCGGTTTTTGATTGGGAAGGGTGTTCAGATAGTAAATGTTAGAAGAATACTAAAGTTCAAACATTCCACGTGGTTAAGACCTTACATAGAAACTAACACACAACATAGAACAGCTGCCACTTCCGATTTAGACAAGGACTTCTTTAAATTAATGAACAACGCGGTGTACGGAAAGACCATGGAGAATGTTAGAAAGCACGTAGACGTGAAATTAATTTCCGATAAGAATAAATGTCGGAAGTGGGTGGTCGATCCTAGATTCAAGTCGAGAAAAATTTACAACGAGAATTTGGCACTTTTCAATCTAGATATAAAATTGATGAAATTCAGAAAACCAATTTACGTTGGCGCAACGGTTCTCGACTTGTCGAAACTTTACATGTTCGAATTTCATTACGACGTGATGAAACCCTTCTACAATGATAAAATATCACTTTTGTACACGGACACCGACAGCTTCATTTACAGCATACGAACACCTAACCTATACGAAGACATAAAAAATCCTTCCATGCTTGAGTATTTCGATACTTCTGCGTATCCTCAACCCAACAGATTTGGAATTCCATCTCGTAACAAAAAAGTCCTAGGTAAACTGAAAGATGAATGTAACGGTGATGTTATTGTCGAGTTCGCGGGTTTGCGTTCAAAGATGTATGCCATGAGAACAGAGAGTAGCGTCACGAAGAAAGCAAAAGGTGTGGGCAAGAATACGGTGGAGAACAAACTCACCTTCCACGATTACATCGATTGCCTTTACTCACAATCGACGATACTAAGTATAGAACAAAGAATCCAAAGTGTAGACCACGTGATTACAACAAACAAAGTTAGGAAAGTAGCATTAGATCCGCATGACGATAAAAGATGTATTTTGTCTTGTGGAATCCACACGTTGCCTTGGGGACACTATCGTTTAGAAATTAGTAAAAATTGTGGGCAATGCAATTGAAAAAAAAATGAACTTAAATAACTATAACTAAAATAAAAAAAACTTTAACTATCTCACATACACAATAAAGAACTAGCAAGGACAATGAATCACTTTGGTTTCCGAAAGCAAACAATGGAGACTGTACACCGCACGGCAGATCATGAATTTCTACCTTCCATGTTATCTAAACTCAACGGCCTGTTGATCAATCAATTTTAGGAACGCTGCTCTTCTTGCTGGAACAGTGACGATTTCGGATTCGCGACGATCGACATGACGAGGAAACCCAACGACGGAAAATACAGAAACAAGATCAACGACTTTCTAAACGTTGCAACGTTTCTCACAACGTTGCAACGTTTAGAAAGTCGTTGATTTTGATTGAAACTGGTAGTGGATGCCATTGCTTTTTCGAAAATCACAGAAATCAAAAAGTCAAGTATATAGCAATACAATTTTCAGGTATATTATTTATATAGAATTTCTTGAGGTGAAATAGAAAATGCACGATCACGTCAAAATTCAATCTGGTCGAAATTACTATGAAAAACCACGTGAAACACCTTTGAACTTGAAATAATAGATGGTATGTAGCTTCAAAGAAAGTTAAATACCTATTTTTTTTTACAAAAACGAGGAGTGCTGCAACAGAACGTCCGTACTCTTCGGCTGCTCTCACGAGACTGACTGATCTGTAGTGTATGCCGTCTTATATAATAAAAGCGCGGACCGTATTGAAAACACCTGTAATAATTAACCAATCATAAGACGCCACGTTAGATATGACTCATCACATTACGTCATAACTTGTTGCAACATGTTGTGTAATAGTTTACTCCCTTATAGTTAATACAACGAAGAGCATTAGATATGAGTCATCACAATGTTACGTAATAACTTGTTGCAAAAACGTTGTGCAATAGTATACCCTTATAAGTAATACAATTAAGGGGTGCTTAATATGAGTCATCACAATGTTAGTTACATGGTTCTAGTTAGGATGATGATTTTTTTGGTTTGTTAGATAGGGGTTGAAGAAGACTATTTGTTGTAGTGACCACAGTATTGTTTTTTTTTTGGTTTTTTTTTGTGTTTTCTGTTCTCTTACGAGAATTAATATAGGTTGTCATAGAACCCTCAAATTCATGACTTAGCAAAAAAAATCTGTTTGCGGATTCATCACAATACGGAAGTAATGAGAGGCACGCGCGCGCGTGTGTGTGTGGGACATCGTTCCCGAGAGAGAGGTTTACAAAGGTCACGATATACAAACATTTGACCGGGGCTTGGAAAATTACGATAAGGTGCATTCATCCTTCAAGAATAAGAGACTGCATTATTTACTCATCACGTTGTGTCAGCGCAATAAATGAGGCGCTGAACGTAGAGAGAAAATGAGAGTTTTTGAGGTTTGGTGAACCTTAATTAATAAAAATAAGTTTTTGAGGTTTTGGTGAGCTCCAAATAATCAAAGTGAGTTTTTGATGTTTTGGTGCTGTTTTCTACGCTGTGAAACATCGTCAGCGCAATAAATGAGGCGCGGAACGTGGAGAGAAAGTGAGTTTTTGAGGTTTGGCGAGCCCCACCGAGCCCCACCGAGCCCCATTTTCGGGCTTTGAACCGGGTTGATTGCACTACTTTAGGGCTCGGATAAGTATGCACTAAAAACGCAAAATATGCACTAAAAAGTGTAAAATATGTACTTAAATATACACTTTAAAAACCAGTTTAATTTATAAATGCTGTATATTACAAACTATGAAAGATTGCATGATTGGCAATGAATATGCATTATTCTGAATGCTCATTCCTTACACAGATTTTTTAAAATTAATATGATTCTGCGTTAAATGAAGCACAATACATTAAAGACCAAGATCATGATTGCATTTGATAACAACATGATGTCTCAAATTTTCGAATTTGAAACTCCTTCTGTTTTCAGGTAGAATAGTCTTATATTCAGCAAATCACACGTTCCACTTCGCAAGGTACAAGTGGACTGTATTTTAGGGCAACAAAGTCAGACACATCAAGTTCCATATCATCCACACGTTGTCCATTTGTATGCAGAATTTTGCAAACTTTCACCATTGTTGCATACCCACTGTTCTTTTTCAATACTGCATCCAATTTCTGTACATACACAGGATCTTCAACCTGGGCGAGGGCCTCTTTAACGTCTTCCATAATTTTGATGCTTGTTTGAAGTTGTAACTTGTTTGAAGTTGTTGAAAGAAGAAAGACAGATAAAAGGTAAAGAAAAGAGAAACGAGGAGAAGAAAAATAAATACAGTATATGCTCGGCGTTGGTTGTGGGTACAAAAATATGCACATCAACTTATTTTCATACAAATATGCACCTGCATATGAAATATGCATTTTTAGTTAAAAATCCTTAAATATACATTTCCATATGCAATATGCATAATTATCCGAGCCCTAGTGATCATGATAAGTTAATCCTATGATCACATTCTCCGGGAAGCCTCAAAACTACACAAGCCCATGCACCTGGCGATCCAATGCGCTGAATGAGAATGAGGGATAGCCTGGATAGTACAAGGAACTAAAAAGAATCTCCAGCACTTTTAATATTCTATTGACCTTACACATATACAATCATACTGTACCTTTATCATGTCACACTCTAATCACGTTTCAATTTTGAATTATTTCTATGCAAAACTTGTTCCTTTAATGTCCTTCCACTGTCCGCCTAGTCATTTAACAGTTTATGTTGGTCTCAATACATAAGTAACGATATATTTCAATTAATGTTACTCATTTTACGAATCTATAGAGAAATCTCTGCATCTGTAAGATAGATTATCAGTAGTAGAGTAACATCTGCCCTCTAGTGTCGTTTGTAGCAACTGAATGTATCTGGCAAAATTTCTGTTCATAGTCAATAAGTTGTCCCATTAGGACATTGCCCCATTAAAATTTCCTAGTTTTCTTTAAATGTTGTTCAGTTTAAACGTCCTACACACCCATGGGCAGCTCAGTTTAAAGATGGCAGCGACCTTGCTCGAGGAGTGTAGCTGGAGATGGTATGGTTTCCGGGTTGGAGGAGATGATTCGAGCTGACAGGCAAGTGACGATGGACAGCAATAGGGCGTTCTCATGGTTTAGCCTACAGCACAATCGTTTGAATTTCCGAAAAGTGTGCGCACTGTGGCTGGGACAGTGCGCACACTTCACGGATGATGAAGATGTTGAACGTGAGGTGCGACTGTGGCTGGGACAGCAGCCCAAAGACTTTTATACAGCAGGTTTTGAGGGCCTGATAAAGCGATCGATGGGATAAGTGTATCAATGTTGGTGGAGATATCGTTGCGAAATAAAAACGGTTTACAAGTAAGTATCTCACTTAGTATTTTTAAAATATACGTTTGTGACCTACTTACTGACTTACCTCGTACATATATAGTGTGGTCCAAAATTATTGAGACACCGGAATACAAGTTGAACGACACACTGTTCTGCACAACTAATACTGTAGGTTTGTAATAGTGGGGGGGAAATGTTATAGGGCATATGACGATGATGGCCGCCATCTTGAAACCCACCACGTTTAATTCAATTTCGCAATTTTAAATGAAACCCTAGCTTGTGACACCTAAATTGACAAGGACATTTTCTCACGAGTTCAATGGTATGCAGAGGTGCAAACACGATTTTTTGTCTGGGGGGGGGGCAAGTACCAGGAGGATAAACATGCCAATAATAATAATAATAATAATAATAATAATAATAATAATAATAGGAATAATAATAATAATGGCATTATTTATATTATTATTTTTATTATATTTTTATTTCTATTGGCATTTTTCTAGTATTTTTTCAACACGTTCAATTTCACATTAGCTAATAATGGGAAAAACACACAAACTGTATTTTTGAAAGACAAAAATGAAGAATATAATTCATTTTGTACATATGACATGTGTAACTTTCATGTAAAACATATGTTTTACACATATGCAGCGACATAAAATAATAAAATACATATGAAACATGTTAACTCAAAATTGAGCACGTATTCAGTGTTTCATTAATACATATATGTTATTTACATACATTACATAATCAATTCATCCACCTCATAACAAACCAACTGCAAAAATGATATAAATTGTCTCTCACATGTGTGTGTTCGTTTTCCTCCAAACGATTTTTCACACATTTCAAACAAAACTGCTTAGCAACAACAATCTGAAGTACACATTTGGTCTTACTTTTCTCTCTAGTAATTTACAATGCATTCTAGAAAAGAACGACATTGCGAGCGAATCGAGCAAGAAAATTTTCAGATCGAAGTTATGCTAACCTAAAGCAATATTGATTTAATGGGGCGCAAATAACTTGACGGGGCGCTATGGCGTTCTATTTTTTTCATTTTTTTTTCATTTAGATCGTTCGGTGTACAGGTCCGACTCCTGCTTCCTAGCTACGGCTCTGAAATTGATGAGACTGTAAGAAATGGAGAAAATGTTAGCGAAGCGAGCAAGAAAATTTCACGAAACGTATTATTATTTGCATAAAATTTTGAATCGAGGAGGGCGAAATTGCCCCTCTGTGTCCCCCCTGCAGGTGCTCTTTGCGGTCAATATTTGCCCCCTTGCCCTCCCTAGAATTGATTTTTTCAAGTTGGGAGGGCAATGCCCCCCTCCCCGTGGTTGCGCTACTGATGGTACGCTTATTGGTGTTCTAGTATCAACCGTGACGAAGTTGTTGTCACCCCAAACACGGCTAGTCATGAACCCAAGACCACTCACGATTAAATGATATGCTCAATGTGATGACCACCCCGATATACTGTTAAAGCCAGCTTCGATTTCCATTCGTGGAAATTCCTGCTTAAAGTGTCTGCGGTAATGCTGGCTCATGCGTCAATGGTTCGTTTCTTAAGACGTTCCACATCCTGAATTTTCACTGAATACAGAATGGCCTTGACATGTCCCCACAGGTAGAACACTAGGCGAGTGAGATCCGAGAAACGACGTGGCCACTCCACAGCACCTCGCCGACCAATCCAGGTGTTGACAAACACAATTTCCGTAATGGCCTCCCCGATGGCGCAGTGGTAGCGTCGTCGCCTTGTAATCAAGGGGTCCCGGGTTCGATACCCGGTGGAGGCACAAGTGGTTCGGATCCAACTTTAAATTGTAGGTCCAGTCCCGATTAGCCTTAACGTGCATACAGTGTACTTAAAGCACCAAATCAATCCAATCCAACAATTTCCGTAATGAGGATGAGTGAAATGAGTTAACCTAATCTCTGCACGAGTGGCTGCTAGCAGAGGTCAAAGAACGGCATTAGCGCAGACCAGGATAGGAGGACAACGGTCAAAGCACCAAAAACAATAAATAGACACCTAATCACAGAGGCTAGAGCATCACCACGTTCAAATCTAGCATAAAAGAGATGTTTTGGGAGAGCCAGAAGACAGTTTTGCCAAGAATCGACACCGGAGTGTGAGCTACGCGCGACCTAGCTCCGAATCGCGATCAGACCCGGTGGTCTGAACTTGTCTTATAAAACGAGTGATTGTTTAAAGCCATGGAGTAGAGCAAAGTAGACCCAGGGGGTCGTTTCCCCTCGCCGTCAACGCATCTATAAACATACCTGTGGTTATGTGAGAATAACACCAGACACGTCCACCTGTGTCAATCGTCCGTAACAACGCCCTAAGTTAGTAGAAGTTAATAACAATTAATAGCAAAGTTAATACCGAAGTGCATAACAGTCAATACCAAAGTTAATAACATTTAATATCCATGTGTGTCCATGTGAAACCGCGAATGGCTCATTACGTATGTTCGTCTCAACGCCTAAGCCATGTATCTCTACGTACGAGTGACAGCGAAGGACTGACCTACAACTGCGCTAGTTTTCGTATGAAGCCGACAGTGTACGAGTACCGTCATGGACGTGCCAACGAAGTGAACGTGTGATGCCGATGGAACTGCCGAGTGATCCACTTTCGCCGACCAGAATAACCGCGAAGTACAACACCGGAGTGTGGACACCTTCTAAAACTGTAGGACCACTTTCACCATACCCAGGTCAGAGGGAATGCAGCGAAGGTAAGAACAACCATGTGTGTGTGAGAGAGATGACACCAATCTACCGCGAATCTGCGTAAATCAAATCATTACATAACTTAACTCAGTGCTATGGCGTAACTAGACATTCTTATTCCGGCGAACAAAATCAACGTTATAGAACAAAGTATAAGTTAACAGCCAAACAATACTTAATTGAAATATATTTGTAACTCCAGAAACGATAAAAGGGTTCGTACAAAGAACAATTAATCGCATTACACTTAAAACCCTAAACAGTAAATTGTAAAAGGCAATGTAGCCAAGAAATCACATGAGTATCGTCAAAGTATTAATTAATTTAACATTTGTAATTGTAATATGGTCCCAATATGCCATGGAATGTGTGTATGAATGAACGATAGAGTGAAAGAGGGCATGATGTACTGTTTATTTATCTGTGTTTTAATATATGCGTATATTCTGAATCACCGTCGTACTGTGTCACATCATTTCAGGTGCTTGAAAACAAATCCTCCTAGGTTTATTCTTAGTAGCTCCGACTGTAGGCACTTATCCTGACCGTTTTATAATTCAGGTAATGGTTTAATTAGAGTGACAGGTGTGTCACGGTAAGCGATTCTGTGTTGTTTTGTTGTTTAATTTTGTATTGAAAAGAGTCGTCTCACAGCACAAACTGACATCACATGAAACCCACCTATATACATTGTTTTTCTATGTCTCCAAAACTTGTATTATTATTTTCATACAGGAATATGTTGCTAATAAATGCTTTTAAAGTCTACTTAAGGTAATGTGCGGATTCTTTTGGCGAATGCGAGACTATTTAATTGCTTTACGTATTCTGTGCTCGAAAGAGGCTTAAATAATGATGTTTCATTTGTTATTGTTTCGATGCCTATGGAATTGATTAAGGATAAATGCAGACAAGGGACTCGAACCTGCAATCCTTGTATATGAAGGACAGTTCAATAACAGCAAGGTCACAGAAGAGACTATTCTAAATGTTTGTAGTAGACTTATTTTACTTCATCATTATTTATCCCCATTTTAGCGGTTAACTACAGTAAATGTGCTATGTACTGTACAAGGAAAAGCAAGCATAATACAGGGAGATTCAGAAATATATCTACACTTTTGAAGTGAATGTAGAGTGTTACTGTGCAATGTGGAGGGAAATGGTGAATGGTATATTAAACTTCAAAGTTTATTGTTCATTTCATATGAGTGTCACGCGCCCGAGCTTACGTCATTAGCCAAGATGGCGTTGAACATGCAGAAGCAAGTTACGGTTGCATACCAGAATGATCATGAGACTAGCGAGACGTGATTTTAACCTAACATTCTTGCCGTTAACTGTGGGAAAGTGGAGAATACGACTGCTTACATCAAATTGTTGTTTAGTTTAAGTCCACTTCTGTGCACACTGCCCTCACGATCATTCTGGTATGCAACTGTAATTTGCTGCTTCATGTTCAGCGCAATCTTGGCTAATGACGTAAGCTCAGGCGCGTCACACTTACATGAAATGAAAGTTCAAGTTCAATACACCATTCACCATTTCCCTCTGAAATGCACAGTAACACACTACATTTACTTCAAACGTGTAGCTATATTTCTGATTCACCCAGTAGTGTTGAAAAAACGTAGTTTCTTTCATGCCCCATACATACACGTCTTCCCTCCATACTCACACATGATATATGAGAATGACAGAATTATGAAACTTAATCTCAAGTTCCAGAGAGTTCTTGATGTGTTGGTTCACTCAGTAGAGTACTTTTATTGACACATCCAGCAAGCCAAAATCGATACCCATCGACCGATGAATTGTGCCTGCGATTGACATATTCGATTGGCGAAAAATTGACAACATGAAACTCTTTAGAGAATTTGTGAAGTTCTGAAACGGATTTTTAAATGGCAGAATTGTTGAACGTTATATAAAAGACGCAATTTCCCAACATGGTCAAATTGACTTATCAATTTGTATCTGCTCTGCAGTGAGTAGTCTGTGGAGAATGCTCTCCAATAAGGTTGTCGTGTACATCGCGTCGCGGTCGGTCGCGTTGGACACTAATAAAGTGTTGATTAACTGTTAACACGTGTAGTTACTCCTTGCAAAACCAACTGCGGAAATATCTGCGCCACGAAAAAGCCCCGACTTTAATGCGCTTCTAGTAGATAGAATTGAAGTAACTTTTAAATTTCTACGTTTCAATAACTTTTATAATAAATGTGTGATTAATATCTGCAGGCGACAAAACATATATGGGCTGGTCATTTATTTATTAGCCTCTGCTAACAAAAATTGCTCAGAGCAATAAATCTGTTGGGTTATTTTGCTAAAAATATCCTCAAAACTTTCGTTTTCAGAAAGTACAGAGTTATTAAAATAGAACGTCCTGGTTTGTGATTTTATTTCAGGGAACGTATTATCACTATATAGGTATATTTGTGTGCATAATGTCCACAAGTTTTTATTCGAATAGTCCCGAACACCGCTAGTTCCAAACTTTGCCACTAGGACCATGAATTCGAACCGAAGCGACCCGACTAGCTTCACGTGTAGCTCGGACGTGGACTATTCCTCAATACAGCATTGAGAAAATTACCGCGTCCAATTGTCGCTTCAGTTCGAAAAGTTGCATTTATTTGTGAAGGTTGGTTTTGGAAGAGACACGTGTCGCTTGAGGATTCCACCAATCGAACGCAGGCTTCGAGTGACGTGTCATGCCGCTACGATGAGAAACGTTGCTGTTGATTGGCTCGTTCCCGAGTGACACGTGTCGCCTGTCGCTTCGGTGTGAAATCCCTGTGTCGCGTGTCGCTTCGGACTGAAAGCGTACTTAGTTATACGTTGTTGCAGCAATACCAGGAACATGACCCAAAACATACAAGATTTAGTCGATTTCCTAGCATTCCATTCTCTCTGAATCGTGCAACTAGGCTGTCAGTCAGCGAACAACAAGCTAATGATAATGTAGACAAGCATTAACATGAAGTGCTCGCTAACATTATCAGTCACGAATGCGTGAAGTTATTCTTCGATTTCCATCTTCCCCCTGCACGCAAACAGATTTTATTTGCCAGGCGAATCGTGTTTCTGACACCGAATGCCCTTTGGCTTATGAAAGCGTAACAGGAACTGTTCAGAGGGGAGAGAGGGGGAAAGAACTCCAATAATTGAATCCGATGGGTAGGAAATCAACCCACACGTAAAGAAGGAATGTGATAAATGAGGAAGAAATTGATGAAGATAAGGTTTGTGTTGTGATCTTATCTTCATGTAGACGATCGTGTTATATAATATCGACCATATGATGAATAATAAGAGTGGTCAGTTGTGGAGTGTCTGTCTGTGTTGAGAGTGTAATTCAGTTGATTGAAAACTATCTTTTCTGTCAGATTCGGATAAGTATCCATTAGGAAAATAACATGGTAGAGTTAGTACTATAGAGCGTCTCAACATTAAAAGTCAGTATGGGTTAACGGAGTGCGGCGTTGCCAGATCAACAAACGGAGGAGCATTGAGTCGCTATTAATCGCTAATGATTGTGACAAATTTACGTCCTTAATATCGTATAGGAAATCTTCAAAATCTATGTATTTGATGCATTTTGAAAGAAAAAAAAATATACTTACCTCAAGATTTGCATGTAACTGTTTATATTTCGACGGAACTATTTACTATTTTACATTTGCATTATATGTGTAATACACGAAACTATTGTTACTTCTTTCGTTGAATGTTTTATCCTTTACATAAACAGAATTAAATAAATAAAAAAAAACATTAAGATATATTTTTTTCCGGAAAATAAAGAACACTGCACTTCCTACGAACCAGGGCACATGCCTGCAACTAAATTGTAACCTCGGTGGCGCGCAATGAATTTGATACGTGAGACAGCCCGCGTAAACAAACTACGATTGCGGAATAAATAACGGTGCTGTGGAGTACCAATGCATTCTAAAAATAACTTCAAACAATTGTCAACACTTTTCTTGGTCTGCACGTGTATCGCGACAAACCGAAAAGTTTCTCGCTAACCAACGTTTTCGTGTTACGGTCTGATGATTTATACAAAATGTATATATGTATATATATAAAACTCTCCTCGTAAGCAAATTAATTCACTCTGGCGAAGAATATCATATCTACAAACACCATAGATCCCATAGAAAAAAAAACTGGTGAAGTTGTTCAAGCGGTTTCATATTTATGGCTTTTGAAATATTTACTAAAGGAAAAGTAAGCGTTTTATAAAATTGCATCATTATGGAAATTTAAGATCACATGAATTTATGACAGGTTATATAATGCCGTTATTAAATAGAGCATAAAGAACTCTACAGGATAATGATTTCACTGTTTGAAATTTATGACCTTTACATTTTGTAAATTTTGTAACATCTGGCGACGCAGCGGTGATAGAGAAGGACAGAGCTATTGGCAAAACTCATGTATTAGAGAGAGAGGGAAGTACTCCATTTACTTCCATACTGACTTTTAAGGTTGAGACACTCTATAGACCATCTCAGTGACAGAGTGGTGAACACAGCGCTCTACAACGCCAAGGTTCCCGCATTAGTATCCCGGCATAGGTGTTATTTGTGAGTGTTCGTTCGCCATAAAAGCTTACCTTTGCGATTAGCTAATGTGACAGAAAGCGACGTAAAATCAATCAATCCATCAATAGAGCCAGTACTTAAAGATACTAACAGAGAGGAAAAAGGACTGTAAAGCACAGGCGCCGACTTTGGGGGGGCAAGGCACTTTATACCCCCCCAAATTTACGGACACATTTTATGTATATTTAGATACATAAAGTATTGTTTATGCTGATCTTGCCCCCCCACAAAAATTTATCTTAAGTTTGTGCCCCTGCTTCGGAGCATTTTAACATCTTCCAAAAATCTCAACAAAATCAATCAAAAGGTATGTAAAGGGTCTACCAATTTGAACGTCAGAAACAGTGTTGTGGCACTGGAATGACGAGATTGAACTGTGACATCTGTGTGCAGTAGTCTGTGACAAGTTATCATGGAGAGATACACAATGCTACAACTCATGGAAATTATTCGAATGTATTATAAAAATTCGTGTTCAGTTCGACAGACATTTCGTGCATTGAGAGGAATTTATGGTCAACACAATCGACCGACAGAACAAACAAAACTGTAGGATTTGGGCAGATGAAAATCCGCAAGAGATTCTGGACGTACCACTTCATCCTGAGAAAGTGACTGTGTGGTGTGGTTTTTGAGCCAATGGCGTGATCGGGCCTTATTTCTTTGAGGACCAACATGGAAATCACGTGACTGTCAATGGGGAGCGATACAGGAATATGGTGGTGCAGTTTCTGTGGCCTAAACTGGCAAATCTTGACACCAACAATGTGTTTTTCCAACAGCACGGTGTAACTTTCCACACAGATCGCCAAACAATGGAATTATTGCAGGAAAAGTTCCCAGGACGAGTTCTGTCCAGAAAGGGTGATGGGAACTGGCCACCAAGATCATGTGACCTAACCCCCCGGATTAAATCTATGGGGTTATGTCAAATCTAGGGTCTATGAGACTAAGCCACGCACAGTTCGTGACCTGAAACGGAACATCGAACGAACCATTGAGGTATACAGCTCAATATGTGTACAGACGTGCTGGAAATTGGACATTCAGAATCCATTCCACCCACCGAAGCAGAGGAGGACATGTGAACGACATATTGTTCAAAACATAATGCCATTGTTTGCTCTTCAAAATAAAAATATATGTCATTATCACTTGTGGTTTTCATTCTATCTAATTTTAAATATCTGATTTATAATTTATATTATTCTCGTTATAAATATATTCTCTATCTTTGTGGGTAAAAAACAGGCTCTAGGACAAATTCTTCGGATACATGATACACGGAGAGCCTATCTCATGGCATGGTGATAACGTCCTCGTCTTGTGCCTGGGTTCGATACCCGGTGGAGGCACATAGTGGTTCGGATTCCACTTTATTGTATCAACTGCAGGCTCAGTCACGATTACCCTATCTGTGCATAAAGTGGACTTAAAACAGCAACTCAAACTTGTTGCACTTAGTTGGAATTGCTACATTTTACTCCCGCCTGGATGTTAGACTTCACTTCATTCACTAAGGTATATTTGGTTGCCTATAGAGTAGGATGGAAACTATTACAAAATCCTACACTCTGTTTTCCTGGTGAAATTCTAGCCCATTTTGATATGTCGCACGACCCCCTTCCCATTTAAATTTCTGAAGTTGAATTCAAGATGGCGGACATCAAGATGGCTGCCGACCATGCGGTGACGTCAATGTGGTTCCCCCTTGGCCTGATAACGATTGGTCATCGCCATTTTCACGTTCCATGCCGCAGTGGCCTTGTACTGGGGGTGTTAAGTGACTTATTGAGCCATAACTTTGTGGTATTGTTAACTCTGCAACAATTAAAGTTAGGTGAAAACAAATGTCACAGTTGTTTTCCTGGTGAAATTCTAGCCCATTTTGATATGTCGCACGGCTCCCTTCCCTTGTAAATTTCTGAAGTTGAATTCAAGATGGCGGACATCAAGATGGCTGCCGACCATGCGGGTGACGTCAATGTGGTTCCCCCTTGGCCTGATAACGGTTGGTCATCGCCATTTTTCCATGCTCAGGGAGAGGATCTTAACAGCTGGTCAACACATCAAGGACACCATCACATCACGAGTAGACCAAATGTCCGTAAAAACCTGCGTGCCTGCATTCGTAACGGAGGTGAATACTTTGAGCAAGACGTGTAATGTTCTTTAATTGTATTGCTCATTGATTCCATTCACATGAAGATGAATGAAGTATTATTTCTTGTACACAAATGTGAATGTTAGCAACATTTGTACCTTGTTGGATAGCAGATGACCCAAGGAAGTAATATAAGTAATTTGTACGGTTCGTGTCATACCATTTTTGTTATTAATACGTTGCCAAGTAAACTAAGAGTGCATTTTTTTATCATCACTTGTAAGTTTAGACCCACCCGTTACTTACATGTGATTGTTATTTGGGAAAAACTTTTTTTTTCAACGAACCACTTATTCGTTAGCTATCAGAAAACGCTGAAATAAGTTCCATACAATGAGCAGTTTTTTCTCAATTCATGTTTTTATGTGGAAAATTGTCATTTTTTAAAGAAACAATTGAAACTCGATTATCTCGAAAACTACTAATTTTCGGACGGGGTATCATATGGTCAAATTTATTGCAAATTGTCTCTACTTTAACCCCTTTCAGGGAATACATCTAATTACCAGTCACCCTGTATATCGATAAAATATCGTGACGATATATCGCCAACACGACATATATCGACAAATATCGTGACGATATGTCGCCAACAGGATATTAATCGCTAAAATATCGTGATGATATATCGCCAACACGATATATTTCGATAACATATCGTGACAATATATCGTAAACACGATACATATCGCTAAAATATAGTGACGATATATGGCCAACACGATATATAACGCTAAAATATCGTGACGATATGTCGCCAACACGATATATACCGCTAAAGTATCGATATATCATCTAGTTGATATCGCCTGGACGATTTTTTTTCATCGCCCAACACTAGTGGTTTCTAATTTTAAATTGTAGATCCAGTCCGGATTAGCCAATCTGTGTATAAAGTAGGCTTGAAACAAAAAACTCAAACTTTTATTTTAACTTCACCCCCTTAATGACCATCGGTGATCTTCCTCCATATAATATTCCTTCAATTTATATGACCCGATATTGGTCAAAGTCCTGCCATCTTTGCAAAGACAAAAAACTGATTTCTCGAAACTACACTTGCACACGACTACATTATAGCAACTTTAGTCTGGCACTCGCGCATAGAGCTGCGTTTTCTGCTGGTTCTAACTCTGATAAGAACCGCTGTGGCGGGTGTCTGCTTTCAATGGTATAAAGTTGGAATTTCGCTGCAAGATCTGATTATTTTGCATGTCACTTTATTATTAATCTGAAAATTAAATCGCTATGATAGTGAAGACAATTTTGCCCATTAAATAGTTATTATTGTGATTTGATGTTGATTAATAATACATGAAAGAATATAAGTATGGAATTGTCTCGATAGTGAAAATACCGTATACATTACACAAACAAGTTCATTATTATTCTTACAAAGATTACATTTTAAAGATAGACACACTCAGAAGCCTTAATATTTTCCTTGATCATTGTGTTTACGTCTGTGTGAACGTTGCCTAACTTACTGCATGCAGATCTGCAGCCGTGGCTAATTGATTTGGTATCTTATAGTTCGCTTTTCTGCCACTTTTAGCTCATGAAGAAGTTGAGGATGAGTGATGATATGATGAAATTGATGAAGCGACACATACCCAGGCCGGGTTTCGAATCCCAACCTCTGGCAACGTAGTGCCCTGTGATAAGCACTCTGCCAACCTGCAACCATGAAATACAGTAAACCCTCGTTGACACGAATCCCAAGGGACTGAAAAATTAAGAGTTCGTGTTAGAAAAAATATTCGTGCTAACCGGGGACTCAAATTTTATTGTTGCAATACAGTTATTTCTACACATTAACCATTAACCATTTACAATACGTATTACGTATTTAAGTATTGTAGATAATGTAGATTTGGAAATTCCATACTGCTCAGCAATTGTCGTTTTGTTCAATGCAGCACGGTCTACTTCCTCTAGGATTCCAGTTTTGTTTGCAGATCTATACCTGTCTGCTTCCTCTTGGCCAGGCTCCCATCTTACTGCTTGCAACTTGATGTTACTCGTACTGGCTCAGGGGGTGCTCGTTCGGCGGCGCAGATCGTATGCGCAGTTGTCCGTGGATGCATTACGTCATCATCGAAACGCTCGGCACGGAAAAGGCTGGTTCCTTATGCAAATATTGAGATATTTGACAACGAATATCTTCTAAAATATAGTAGCAGGGGAAAAGTTACAACTTTTACTGTTAAGATTCATCCTTTCTAATCAATTTATCACAAAGTTGATTCAAATGTGTAAAATAGTTTCCAAGAAATCGTGTTACGAAGGAACCTCTGTTTTGTTCTCTCCAGGCTTCCAATGTAAGGGAGTTTAAACTTAAGCGCGTTGGATTTATTTTTGCTGTATGTTTTGAAATAAGATTATTTTGTTCTTGTCAACTGAAATCATGCCTAAAGGCTATGGAAAGGTTTGAAAACTATTATCAGAAAACTAACGGAAGAAATCACAGCTTGATTGATATAAAAAATACGGAATTGCCATTTTTGTGAAAAAGTCATTGTCCGAGATCTAAAAGCAGAACTTTTTTATATTGTATGTAAATGTAAGGATGTAATAAACGTGACTGCTTCCCAGGCACGTATCCAAGGGGGGCTTAGGGGGCTCGAGCACCCCCACCGAAAGTTTTCGGTTTACACTAGATAAAATGAGATTTTTTGTTTCTTGTGGTGTCAAATAAAATAATGTGACGTTAATTTAAGGAGATAAATAATTTTCGAGGCAAGACGGAGAATATTCTATAACCCTGTTATTGGTAACACCTCGTATCCAAGGTGGGAATCAGAGGGCTCAAGCCCCCCTTCAGAAAATTTTCAGTTTACGCTCGATAAAATTAGGTTTTTGGCTTCTTGAATAATATGGTGATACTTTGAGAGAGATAATTATCTAGGCAAGACGGAGAATGTTCTATAAGCCTGTTATTGTTAATAGCGCGTACCCAAGGTAGGGATCAGGTGGCTCGAGCCCCCCCGCTCCCACAAGGAAATTTTTCAGTTTACACTGATAAAATTAGGTTTTTGACTTCTTCTTGAATAATGTGACGATAATGTTAGGAGTGAAATACGTATCAAGGCAAGACGGAGAATGTTCTATAACCCTGTTGTTGATAAAATTGCACGTAAACTTTTCTTACGCTTTCGGTGTTGTCGTAGCGAACTTAACACTATGTAGAGATTTGTCAGCATTTGGAAGCTGCACAACAAATTTAGCGCCACAGGTAGGGCGATTCGGATTCATTGTAATTTTTTAATCTCTGGAAAGCGCGAGAGGGAACGTTCTTGAAATAGAGAATGAGTCGAACTACTGGCAATATTTACGAATCGTTTTATCTGCGGAACGTTCTAGAATATAATGAGGATATTAATACGCGGCTTCAATTTGATGATTTGGTTGTGGCAGGACCAAATCTTGTGTATGTAGTCCGAGAATTTCATGGCATAAAAAAATACTTTTGTGGGTTCGACAGACACTCAACAGACAATTTTGAACACTTGCGAGTACTTTGACCTGAATATGAACAATTTGGTGGGTTTCGGCTTTTATAAGAGCTGCAAACATGGGAGGACAAGACACATTAGTGGTGTTCAGGCTCGAATGAGAGAGAAATATTCGTGAACTGTCTGCGTCCAGTTCCCATCACACCGTTTGAATCTCACGTTGTCGAGTGGATTGTGCATTCGGTGCATGTGTAACACCTTTGTAAAAACACTTCTGGTACATAGATGTTTTGATGCCTGATGAGAAGAATGGACAAGCACACATACTGAGATGGTTCCGGCACACAATGTTAATGCATGGAAAAAGAGGAGTTGAGTGGTAGAAAATATTCCGATTTCACGTTCTGATTAAAATGACAGCCTTAAACAGTGGCGACGATTTAGGAGATAGTTGCTCCCGATTCTTTTGCCTCCACACTATCACACTATGGCCTCTTAATGCTTGTCCCCCCACATTTTGTAACCCAATTGCCACAACTGGCCTTAAACATACAATTGTGATACCCCTTTAAAACATGGTGTTCAGCCCCGCCTTCCCCGAAAGCAATTCCTGGATACGTGCCTGCTGCTTCCCGTAAAATATCACTGCACTCTCCACGTTTCTCTTCTGTCTTCTCTTTGGTGCCGTCAATAGCTTCAACACGTTGTTTTTCTTATATACAGTATATTTGTCACATATTTGTTTTAATTAGTATTCTGCTCGTTCCGCCACCTGAACGCAGCAGCTAGGGCTCAAAGGGCAGTGCAGTTACACCGGAAGAAGGCTCGGAAATGCCACGCTTCAGAAGTTAACTCATCCAAATTAAATTAAACAGGTATGTGCTCTCTCTAAATTTAAATCATAGTTCACAAATAATTTGATTAAAAGTTTTAAAAGTATCTGTCTTATTTAATAACGAATTAATTGGTGCATTCTTTACCAGCATAGCTATAGGCAGTGACCACACTACGGGGGGGGGGGGCAGGAACGCCCCCCTAATCTCGTTCGACAATTTCTCTCTCTCTCTCTTATCTGCCCCCAGTAAAATGACAAAAATAAATAAATGAATGAATGTTCTTTTAGTCAAAATATGCATTTTTGTGTCGTATGTAACGGAATAATAAACATGATTGCCCCGGGAAAATATAATTTACCCCTCCATCTTTACTATTGCGCCGTCACTAGCTACAACATATTTTGATTTATATTGTTTGATTTCTATTGTTCCCAAATATTTTTTTTTTAATTTTAGTATTGTGAATCATATTCCACTGTGTTACCTCACGTAGCCCCCCCCCCCCCCACACGTACGATTTCAGTTGTAAGTTTGTCAAATGTTCACTTATATCTTTTTATTCTTGAGCCATTTAAAAAAAATCATTTCTCCCCTTCATCTCGACTATTTCATAGCAATGTTTTCCCACTGAAAGCCCCTTTGCAGATCGAGATCCGGGGCTATAGCCTTCCCAAGTTACCGTCCCCTCCAAATACTCTCTCGGCCTCATGAAAGAAAAATATATATGTATTTCTACGAAATATTAATTTAACTTGGCAGTTCATTTTTTCGAACAGGAATAAGTTTTAAATTTTCATAGCTTACAAATTTACACTACCAATTTTGAGTAAAGGTTTTGCGTAACTCTAAAAGTACATTTAGAGACTGCAAGGTCAACTCTCGATATTTCAGATATATTAATAATTTTCATCACGTCTTGCAATAATTATTTGTTACTTCAATAACCTCCTCGCATATTAAAACATAGATGCCATTTTCTGTTTATTTCCTTGTAATGCTGACCTCCGTGGCGAAGTGGTTAGCACAACGCTTTACGATGCCAAGGGCACCCAGGCATGGGTCTACTTTCCTTTCTTCAATTTCATCATATCATCACGCATCCTCATATTTGCGATTAGCCATATGTGACAGATAAGCGAAGAAAAAAAACTAACTTTATTAATCAATTATTTTTTAAAACTCTTTAATTCTTCTTTAGCATGCAACGTCTTTGTTAAAATTATATTACGATTTGTAAAATGACGAAATTCTAAAGGAGAACACGGAACTTTCTTTGTAGGGCATCGGTCAGAAAGTTTCAGGAATATGGATTTTCAAAATACATTTTTTCACATGCACTTTGCCACTTTTAAAAGTAGCGCGTTTTCAATTATGTTACTAATCATTAAAAGGATGCCTCAATACCATCTTGGAGGATGACAATTATTATTTTCCCCCTCTTAAAAGTAATAATATACTTTCGCTCTCTGAATCTCCCATATAAATGCTTCAGCCGAGCTCACTGCTTCTCCGATGACGTCACGCGTTCGTCCAAGATCGGCAATCTTCGGATGGCTTTACCTAATCTCTATGTACCTTGGTACTGGCTACGTTTTGAAGAATAGAAAACCACATCTGAACACACAACTGAATTTGTTGGTAAAATACATATAAGCTCATTGTTGACGCGATGATTGCGATTGTCGAGCAATTGCACCCATGTTTTAATCTTGATGATACTTGTACTGGCTATGTTTATAGAAAATCACATTTGATCACATTGTTGATCTGAATCTGTTGGTTACAATACTGTATAAGTTGATTGTTGACAAGATCCTAGAGATTGTTGAGCGATTTCTTACATACCTAGCAGATGAACGACAGAGGAACAATAGAAAAATATTATGAAAAACTTTGAAAGTTCGTTTTATATGGGGTCTAATGACGCAACGGACTAAAACTCAGTTCGTAATTCGTGATAATCGAAATTCGCGTTATCGATAAAGCTTTCTATAAAATAAAATACATCCCTGCCGGGACCAACATTTTGTTCATGTTAACCGAGTGTTCGTCTTAAGCGAGTTTGTGTTAACGAGGGTTTACTGTACAATAGGATTTCAAGTTTGAGAGAAAACTTAACAAATACATACAGAGAAAAATAACTGGATAGCAGATGTAAAAAATTTAACTGCAGTCATAATAAAAATTCCAATCCGTATTTTTCACTTGTTGAACTTTTTTCAATGTATAAAACAAATCTTTCAAATAACTTCACTGCAGGAAGTTTAAATTTACATTATGTACTACACTAAAGCATTATAATTGTCTCCTCTTCAGGATATTCTTTCTATTCGATTAACACAAAATATGAAATCCTTAGTCCATAACGCAACACTTCACGTCTAGCAGCACAATGCGTTGTTTACACCTATGTCAAGTAAAACTTACTTTTATTTCTACTAGATGTCGCTCTTGTGATTGTAAATCAATCCACAGATATAATTGTTTCCAACATGTAACTTACCACGCTTTAATATAGAAAGTTTGAAGTAATAAATGCAATAAACAAAACAAGGTGATACAAAAAGTAGAATACGTGCCGATCACACTGACATCTGTCATCAGTCTCGTGAACTATCGGAAGCGAACGCTTTCCCAGTCGGTATAACAATACCGTAGAAAATATATGCACGAGATTGGAACGCAAGATTTGTAACAACTTGCTTCAATTCTACTTCCTTGTTGCAAACAAGAGACTCGTGAGGAGAGATTTGAAGAGAGGTATTGATTCCTATAGAAAAAAAGGGCCTCAGAATTACTTCCCTTCCCTTTCTTACGGAAAACTGTTGCTTTTAAGAGACAAAGGAATGCAAAATAGAGCAGGAAATATGTAGAAAAGGCTACTCCCAGGTGGAATATTTGAGAGGAACGAAAATCAATAAAATAGCACAGGAAGATATTTCGGTAGCTGACTAGACGTCCTGGGAACGGCTCAATTGAAACGTTCAGGGATTCGGCGGGACGTTGGGGAAAGGGGGAGAGTATGTGACAGAGATCAACGCCATCTATTGGATGTCGCGAACATCTCAAGGTAAGGTCCATTCTTGAGGAGTGAGATCATAGTAAAGTGAAGGTAAAGTGCTCCCCTGTGCATAGCACCACGCCATGAAGGCGTATAGGGGGTGTGTGAGATCATAGTACATACAGAATCGTAGTACTTGAATAGTAATTGGTATTAATGTGTCTGACAAATTTACAATTCATGATGGGTTAAAACAAGGAGATCCATTATCTCCATTGCTCTTTCATTTTGCCTTAGAATATGCTGTTAGGAAGGAAAAAAAACTAAAGAAGGACTAAAATTAAATGACTCAGTTGTAGGCATATGCAGAAAATGTAGACTTACGGGATGATATAAATACAATTAAGGTATAATGCTAAAATATTTTTCAAAACTGCTAAAGAGATAGGTTTGGAAGTTTACGAAGAGAAAACTAAATATATGCTTACAGGCCGAAACCAAGTGTTAGGTAATAATCAAAATCTAATTATTGATAACAACTCGTTTGAACCAGTTTCCAAATTCAAATACTTAGGAGTAATATTAACAAATGAAAATTATATTAATGAGGAAATAAAAAGTAAGCTTAATTCAGGAAATGCATGTTACTTCTCTCTTCATAAACTTTTGTCTTCTCGTTTAATATCTAAGAAACTAAAAGTTAAAATATATACAAAACAGTAATTTTGCCTGTAGTATTATATGGGTGTGAAACTTGGTCCCTTTCATTGAAAGAGGAACATATATTGAGAGTATTTGAAAATAAGATCCTTAGGAAAATATTTGGACCTAAAAGGGATGAGGAGACAGGTGAGTGGAGAAGGTTACATAATTTAGAACTACATAATTTGTATTCATGTCCAGATATTATTAGAATAATTAAATCAAGAAAACTTAGGTGGGCAGGCCATGTGGCACGAATGGGAGAGGAAAGAGGAGTTCACAGGATTATTGTTGGGAAACCTGATGGTAAGAGACCTGTAGGAAGGCCAGACGAAGATGGAGGGACAACGTTGAGATGGACCTAAAAGAAATCGGTAAGGATGGAAAAGAGTATATAGATCTTGCTCAAGATAGGGACAGATGGAAGGCCTGTGTTGCTGCAGCAATGAATCTTCGGGTTTAAGAAGGCTGGAGAGTTAGTTAGTTAGTTAGTGAATAGTAATTCGACCATCCCGGTGGTAACTTCGTGGCCGTGTAATCAAGGGGACCCGGGTTCGATACCTGGTGAAGGCACACAGTGGTTCGCATCCCACTAAATGATCTGATTTCATATGTTGTTTAGCGTCGCGTTTCTTCCACTTTTGGCTAATCGCGACGATGAGCATGAGTGATGATAATTATGATGAAATTGATGAAGGGGCAAATATGATGAACATCCATGCTCGGGTGGTCATGAATTCGAACCCGCGATCCTAGGCTTTCGTTAATTTATTTAGTTTAGTTTATTTCTCTTTTGTTCCACTTTTGGTTAATTGCAAAGTTGAAAATGAATCGTAAAGAGATAAGATAGATGAAGGGACGAGCCCCACAGAGTCAATGGCTGTGAGACCAGGCCCCAAAGCCTCGGTACTCTGGAAAATACAGTTCAGGGTATACTACGTGGAAGGGGGAGACCCCTGGCGTTGTAGTGAACTGTGCTAACCACTTTGCCACGAAGGTCAGCTGGATTCCACTTTAATCGGTGAAGCCAGTCCTGACTAGGCTATCTGTGTATAAAGTTGACTTCAAAATATAAACTCAGACATGGAATAATAAATATTTCAATCTTCTAATGAACAAGGATGTCTCATCGTGGACAAAAAATGGAAAGAACCATTTCACAATTAAGCGGAACTGTATGAAGGAGAATTCACGAAAATCCGTTGTAATTGCGTCAGGGCGCTTTTAAGACAAGCAGAAGGGAGTGGAAGCGAAGCAGGAGGCTTCGTCGATCGCGTTCGTGCAGTGCGCAGTCTGGAAGACCGCACGCACGGTAGCGCTCGCTGGCCCCTAGAAGTAGAGTCGAATTGCTTTCGGAACATCTCCAGCGGACTGCGCGAGTCTGTCTAGCAAGCCTAGTGGGCGTGTAGAGCCTGAGCAGGGGGCTTAGCGATAGGTTCTGGGTTGTGATGACGTCAGCGGCTCGCTTCGTTGATTGGCTCCTTCGAGAGTTGTGACTCGTTCCGAAGCTTCAAATGCATAACAGCCAAAGATATTATGGAAATAATCTCCCTCTACAAGCAAGATGCTCAAGCTTGGTGTAAGGAGTGTTCTTACCCTCAACAACAAAGAGAGAGACAGAAAGGGCGTAAGGAGAAAAATAAATAGCAGAACAAAGAAGATCACAAAAAAACTAGAGACCAAAGAGAATGAAAGACAAAGCGATAAACAGAAAAGCAAAACAAGAAGAGAAAAGATGGAGAGGAGAGCGAGAAAAAATAGATAGAACGAGAGAATGAAAGAGAGAGAAGAAAGGGATAGAAAACAAGGAAAATTACGAAAGGTATAAAGTGGAGAAAAATGTAGAAAACTAGAGAATAAGCGAAATAGAAAAAGAGTAAGAAGAAGACAGACTAATTCAGAAAGAGTTGGAACAAGAAGAGAGAGAGAGAGAGATAAAAGTGGGAGAAAAGGGAAGAGAATAAAAGGAAAAGAAAAAGGACAACCTGAGAGAGAAAATGAAAGCAAATATTAAGGTACAAAGATAGAGAAAGAAACATAGATGAATGACAGATATAGCTTACATCAATAAATAAATTATTGCAGATATACATTGTTTGTTGTGATGAAGGTATACTCATCCTCAGTCAGGACTTAAACCCAGAAATGTTTCAGAGCGAGGTTGTCACTGGACCAGTATACGTGTTTCAACGAAAACTCAACAACTCTGTGTGTGAGAGATGTGAATATGGTTCGTGCGCTTTGTACAATCGAGGATAACCCTTTCCTAATTTTGTCATTCATTGACATTCAATGAATTGGGTCTTTCATGTTTAATTTTTAAAATCATAGATGGCACAACAAATGCATAATACGAGGGTGGATCATAAAGTATCGCACAACAATTTCTTTCCGCGATGTTATTGTGGCCGGGACGTTGAAATTTTACAGATGTATAGTTTGAAGTTCGCGCTAGAGACGGCATTTGTTCGGTCAGGTATAACTCTTGCGGAAGAAGCGTGAACTACTTAACAAAGATGGCGCGCATGTTATTGTCGTCAACGTGTGAAAAGCAAAGAGCTGTAATTCGTCTTTTGTGGGCGAAAGGACAAAACCCTAGTGAAATTCTGGGAAGACTGTTTGGACAGTAGCAACATCTCCAGGTGGTGCACATTCTTTCAAGGAGGCCGTGTGAACCTTGTTGACTCGTCACTTTCCGGGCGACCAGTAACAGCTGCAACGGAACGGAATGTTACAGCAATTGAGCAGGAAATTCTCAACGACCGGCGGATCCATCTCAGAACCTTGTCAGGGCGGTTCAACATTTCAGACCTCCGTCTGTTTGGCCCAATCAAGAAATTCCTAGGTGGCCAACGCTTCAAATCCGATGAAGAAGTGCAATCGGTTGTGCGCAGATGGTTGTATTCCCAATTGACGGAGTTCTATGAACAGGGTATATTGAAACTAATGCCACGATGGGAAAAATGTGTTGACAGACTTGGCTCCTATGTCGAAATGTAGCTAAAAGATGTGGTTTCAATGTGTATAATTTATGTTGTCTTACCTATTAAACTTCTTTTTTAAAAAATTGTTGTGCGATACTTAATGATCCACCCTCGTAATATCAATTACATTTTCATACAGCTTGCAAAATAGTTATTTGAATTTAATACAAAATTTTGGGCAACTGATAGACACAGAAACGGCTAGGCTATTATTTGTATTACTATGTTAATGAATAAGCCACAATTTATCCTTCAGCGAGCAATAAGCCTAGGTGAGGTTTATGTGAAATAATGATAAAATGGCATGTAAGCAATTGAGGTTTAATAAAATTTGGGCTTCTTTTTATGGATTCTTGCAACATTATTATAATTATTATTATGTTATCATGTTACTACACTTCCAATAATTGCTTGCTCTGAATTAGAAACACATATCTAATTAAAAATTATTCATTGAACTTCGTTTTCATTTATAAGCGCCACTTTTACTGTGCATCTCGCCATAATACTGCACACGCAACAAAGGAAAAGAAACCGACACTATATTACGGTAGCCAAACTGGCCGCGAACTGAGAAATAATCATGTTGATTTCAACCGTCAATATGCCTCCATTTGATTTTCAATTGTTGGCATTCAAAATTTTTACTTTCTTCGAGGAACAATTGATTATATTCGAGCACTGTTATATGGTTATGACGTGAGAAGGTATTTAAACGGTAGATCTTCCTTTCTACCTTCTTTCATGAAATGAGCAAGTAAAACGAATTGACATGTTTTAGTTTGCTATCACAATACTTTGTATTAAGGAATTTTAATAGTCAGCATCTCATTTGTGTGTGCCCCCCATGACTTGCAGACCCTAGGCTATTGACTAGAATACTCTAGTGGCAATTACCCTGTGTATTGGCAAGATAGACTAAACTATATTCTAACATTCAGGTGATGAGTAGGTTCACTTAAGTTTCAATTTCACAGTTTCACGGTCCATATTTGAGGCCCAGATATTGCAGGCTATTGTTTATTACCAGGCTTGTATACCAGTATATGTCGCTCGTTTGGCCCGGTGGAGCGTAATTCTTTCGCGACGTCATGGCGAGAGAGGAACTCTCAATACCGTACGCTATCTAACGCCATCCGCGGGAACTATTGGGCGCTTGAGCGAAAACCTCTCGTTGCAGCATTTTAACCAGGCCCGTAGCTAGAATTGATCTCCAGGGGGGCTCACGGATTATCAGAGGGGTCTTTGTAAACCAAGTCCATTTTTAAAAAAAATATTAAATGAAGTAAATTATGTGTAGGGGGGCGCTCATTCATTTATAAATATCATATACTACACAAATACTACATTTTCTACATCTTTCAAAACGTTATTGAAGTGTTAATTGACTGATACTGAAATTATCCCTTACACACCCCATACTATTTTAGATGATAGATATGTATATCACAGACAAAAAACGCACAATATTTAATCCCAGTGCCTACAGTATATTCCACCCCCGGCCGAAGCAATGAAACTCCCCTTCCTTCCCAAAACTTGGGAGCTGTTGTTGACCTTTGACGCAGATGCGGAGGGAACTTGCATGATGACATCAAAATCACAGATTTCTGTCTAAACGGGAGATTGCAACAGTGATAGTGAAGGTACAGATAAAGAACCTCCCTAATGAACGAACTTTCTGAAGTCTAGAGAATATTCTAAATACTTGCAGCTACTTCTGCTCATAAAGAAAATGAGCGAATGTAATAGATACTGTTCATATTCTGTGGATTTATCCTTAAAGTTGTGAGTTGTCTACATTTTCACTCTTCACTGCAAACAAATTATGCAAAATAGTTTACCTTAATGTAAAGGGGGGCTGATGGCAGTGCCAGGGGGGAGGGGCTGACGGCGGGCCTGATTTTAACCAAGATAAACCTTCTAGCTTGTAAATCAGAACTCCAATACAGAAAGTAATTACGTACATATTCCCAACCATAATTTTTAGAATCGTCTGCCTTTCACAAATATCCCCGCCGATTCTTTCTTGAACCCCCGATCTTATACTTAACCTTTCTCCAACAACGGAGATATCTTCCATTCCGTTCGAAAGGAACGTCCTTCCTTATATTAAGACTTGAAACAGCTTACGTAAATGCGAGTGCAACAGTATGTAAATAGAAAGCGAGAGATTGAATTCCCATCCGTCCCCCCTCCGCTCCCCCACCTTTAGCTCTCCCTGGGACTCTTGTTACGGGGTCCATTGTTGAATGTTCCTAACAGAAAGGCATCAGGAGAATTGAGAAAAGGGGTTATCCTGTGTTCCTTCCTCCTCCCGGTTTGATGATTTCCCAAGGGATGCTGAAAGCTTCAGGTCCTTCAGCGACGATTCCATTTTCTCTCTTATTCTCCATCATCTTTTTCTACTTCTCCATCCTGCATTTTTTCTAGTCTTTCTTTCAAAACGTTGCCTCATAACGCATCTTCAGTTTGTCATGACGATATTCTTGTGCCATTGCTCTTAAGAGTGGACGAGATAGTCTCCCTCGCTTCTGTCTCTCTGATCCAGCACCCATTCTCCATGAAACCATATTTCTTCTACTTCAATAAAATATGGTGATCGAGATATTCGTGCATGTTCGGATTCATTCGTTGGTCAGTTTCGATTGCTCGCCTGCAGCCCACTCTTTAACAAATCATCTCCATTGAAAAAAAGTAGTGATAAGCTATCCCATAACTCTCGCCCTATTTCTTATCTCTACTCTCCCCCCTCTCTCTACACACACACACACACACACGGTGAATAATCTCGTTACAGAGTTTATCGGTTGGTCTTCTGAAAAGGCAATCAAAATTCACCCTGTTTTCCACACACTGGACCTGGATGCTTGCAGGCTAACGAAGATCTGGTGTCTGGCGTCTGGCATAAAGGCTCCCCAGCATTCTTATGTCCTTAAATTGGCTAATGTGACGTCATATTTAGATGTCATTACAGGAAAGAATCGTTTGCAGGAAGAAAGATTGAGAAAGAGAAACACAGAAGATAAATTGTGAGATGAGGAGAATTAGAGAAGAGAGAGACAGGACGAAAAATGAAAGAGAGAAATGAGGAGAATTAGAGAAGAGAGAGACAGGACGAAAAATGAAGAGACAGAACGAGAAATGAAGAGAGAGATGAGGGGAATTAGAGAAGAGAGAGACAGGAATAAAATTGAGAGATGAGAAGTATTAGACAAGAGAGAGACAGGACGAAAAATGTAGAGAGAGGTGATGAGAAGAGAGAGATGAGAATATAGAACAGCGACGGAGAAAATATAGAAGAGAGAGAGAGAGAAATAAATTAGGCGAATAGAGGACAGAGAAAGATATTAGGCGAATAGAGGAGAGAGATACAGGGAAAGAAAAGAAATAAAAAATAAGGAAAAGAGAAACAAAGAAGCAAAAATGTGGAGAGATGAGAATAATAAAGAAGCGAAAGACGGAGGACGAAAAATAAAAAAGCGAGATAGAGAGTTGACGAGAATAAGGAAGAAAGATATAATGATAAAATAACAAAGGTGTTACAATCAATAGTCACTACTATGCAAACTGGGTGACAAAGCTGAACGAATCCCTATCACAAATAGTAAGGTCAATAAACTCACTGACAACCGCCGGCCCCCGTGGCGGAGTGGTTAGCACATCGCGCTACGACGCTAGGGGTCCTGGGTTCGAATCCCGGCCTGGGTGTTTGTGAGTGTTAATTTCATCATATCATCACTCATCCCCTTCTTCGCAAATTAGCACAAACAGCGAAGTAAAATAAACTTAATCAATCACTGACAACCAACTGTCCAACGCGCACTAAACGCAGGGCTATGAAATTAGGCGGGTGGTAGAAGTTCGCGCTGTTGCCACGTGTGTTCCGGGGTTTAAGAGAATTAAAGATCTCGTTGTGGAGTTGGCCTTTGCAATCCATGTGATACAAACTGACAGTATTTGCTCGAAAGGTCAGGCATGACACACAAATGCCCCGGAGAGAGGTCGGTCTGACGCTGCAACTAGGCAACGCAGCCCGGTTGACGTCACACAGTGCGCGGGAACCAGCGACCTTTGTCCCGCTCTCGCTTTCCTTTTCTCATACGTGGCAACAGCGCAATTCTGCCCAGCCGCAAATTTTCATGGCCGTGCGTCTAGAAGTTCCACAGTACTAACTGCCCTACAATGTCAAAGCGTAAAGAAGTGTTGTACGACTCTGAATGAAAAATTACTAGATCATGTGCCAATATTTTATGAGAAATTGACGATGAAAAAATGTATCTGTAAGGGTTCAACGTAGCATGCGAGTATTTTTTTAGGCCTGTCAACACCATCAATCAACTTCGTTCGATACTAAATTCGGGAGTCAACGACCGATTTGTTACGTGTTGAATGATGAGGAAGATGTTCCCGTATACAGTGTGAAGTTACATTATGTGTCTCTGTGATTAACATGAACACCAAATTTAGAATGAACGCTCCATTTAGCAACCAAATGGTTGTGCACGTAATCCAACTGTTCAGAAATCCAGGGTCAAGTCAAATCTCTGCTGTAACTCACTGAACCCGTTACAACACTGGTTACTTGACAGACTTACTTTTCATCTGAGGCTAGGATTTTCATAAGGAGAGTGTTATCTTATAATTTTTACTTGTCAGTCCTATATTTCGTCATTCTTCCTACATTTGGATTTTTTAAAGTATATCTGAGCCAAGATGGGGTTGACTCCACCAACTCCCCCCTTGGATACGACATTGATTCCTATCATTCTGTTTCTGATAACAAATCTTGTGTGAAACTTATTTGTTGGTATTATAATGAACACTGTAGATCAAACTTTCAGTAGTTGTGTGCGTGTGTTCAGAATCCATATCGTTATTATATTCTTAAGGAGCTGATGTGGTGCAGTTGAAAATGAATGAGTGAATGATTTATTTTGCTTGACGTTTTTTCCACTTTTGGCTAATTGCAAAGATGAAGACGAATAGTGATAAGATGAAATATATGAAGGGATAAACGCAAATGGACAGCACACAGCATAGGCCTCAGAGGCCTCGAGTCCAGTCGCCTGAGCCTCGTTAGTCTGAAACAATGCAGTCCAGGGTCAGGTACGTATCTAGAAATATATTTCGTAACGGGTCCAATCGAATGTCTTAGAAATAATAACAACAATCTCAATAATAATAATAATAATAATAATAATAATGCTTAAATTATAAGTATATTAAATTAAGTTATGAATAAAATTAAAATAAAGTGCTCCCCTGTGCATTGCGCCACGCCATGAAGTCGTACAGGACACCACACTTACTTGATCTCGGCCAAAGATAGGGGTGATGTGATCAGCACCACGCCCCTTGGCCGCCTTTACCTCCCAGAAGTTTCCTCCAGGTACCCATTTTATACGACGCTGGGTGGGCGCCGGGGCTGCTTGAACAGGTGGAAAGAATAACAGTTCTCCGCCCGGGATCAAACGCGTGTCTCTCGCATGGTAGTCAGACGCCCTAACTAAAATATTGATAATGTATGTAAATTCATTAATATTGTATTGATATGATTGCACCAATAGGTAAAAATACGGTATTAGAATAGAGATATAACAGCACGTATTCATTACGTAGTTAGTTGTATAGGGTGTTCCGTATAGGATGCCGAATTAGAAAATTAAATAAAAATAGGGAAAATATCATGAAGATAGTTATATTTAACATATATGTCAGCAGTAACATCTCCCATTTACGTACGAAAGACAATGTCAGGCATATGTCCACCCCTGCTGAGTCTGCATGCATTTATACGCTCCACAAAATTATTGATAACCCTCTCGCAGATGTCTGTCCCGATGCCTCCAATCACCGGTATGATTTCCGCCTTCAGTTTTAAAAGGGTTCGTGGTTTGTTGGCGTACACCTGTGATTTCACAACCCCCCATAAGAACACAGACTGTCTGCGTTGCACTTTCACCACTTTGGTAAAATGTCTTCACAATGAGAAAACGTTGCTTAATCGTAAACTGTCCCATATCGTAACCACAACAAACGAGTCAAAACAATTGAGGCTACATTAATTGGCATGACAACAGATACCAACATTGGTAAGAACAGGTCTGCCAACCTCGAAACAAAACAATAGCACTCGATTCAAATTCGGCGTCCTATACGGAACACCCTTTAGTTATGTACGACCGACCAAATTTGTATTGAAACAACTGCTCTGGCGAGCATATTAATGGCAAATAGATAAAGAATTGAATATTTATTGAATAACAAAAAAGGATGTTAGATCCAGTTGAAGAAAAGTAAAAATCCTGATTAATAGCTATTAATAAATAAATAAATAAATATTAATAAACTATAGTTTATGCATATTATCATAGGTAGTGGTGTGTCCTTCAAAGTCGTATGATCCCAATGTAATAATTTTTGCCTTCCAAGTTCAAAGGAAATAAATGAATATTGATTACACAACAAATGCTATTAAAAACATATTTTCATTACTTAATTGAGCACTTGCTAAGTCTTTCGGGGGGGAGGTCCGGACCTCCTGCCCCCCCTAAATTCGTCCTTGTCCAGTGTGTACTTGGAAGTGAGATTGACAGTTGGGTGTCTTCAGAAAGGGTCACTCCTTAGGATGTCTAACTGTGACGCGGGAGATCCAGGTTCGAGTCTTGGAATGGGTGATTTCAAGTGAGAATTGTTCAAGCAGTGTCCCTGCATGTAACGGCTCTAGGGTTTATCCAGGTAAAGGCGGCCATAGCGTGGTAGTGACCACATCACCTCTACAAATGGCCATGGTTGTGAATATTGCCTTCAGGGCATATTAAAATGTAGCATTACCTCTTTTAATATTTACACGCATGCGCATAAATACATTAATATGTTTTCTTCCTTAACTTGCACTGTAATGATTCGTGATATCTTTTCTCCTCCCCTGCCCATTTCTCTGTGTGTCTTCCTCTCCGCCTCTTTCCAACTAGTTTCTTCTTTCTTCTCGTTTTACACTTCTTCGCCCAATTCCTTTTCAATCTTCCTCTTCTTTGCACCAACCCAGCGCCTTATTTTTCATTACCAAAGGGTCTTCCCTTAATTTCCGGTAAATCGCCTCACCCAGCTTCCTAAAGTCTGCAAAACCGTTTGAAATTAAGGCCTGAATATGACAAGAATTTACCGAAGGCCTACTCTTGAAGTTTACGTGTCGCAAGCTGAGCAGTTAACTTACGAAGCTTTGACGCTTAGATCTAATAAATGTCTCTCTGATCTCCAAGTAGGTTACTGTCCAGCTGAAAGCAGCACACGTCCTTTGACACATGATTTCACTTCTTGCCTTCATCTAGCATAACAAGCTACCACAGTTAACGAGTGTCTATTCTTTGTCTACGGTAAGAATGAAGGCCATGTAAACAGAAGCACATGACTTGTAGTTATTTTCCTATTAGTTAATTCCTAACTCAGTTCGTCAAAATGATTCACAAAATAAGGATCCGCATCTTCATTATAGTAGCTTAATTAAGGGGTATGGTTTTATCGCACTACTATATAACTATGCGCAAAATTCCTGGGCAAAAGCAGATATAGGAATTAGCCTGTTGGATTTCTCACAAGACATATGCATTTGCTTACATGGACTTCAATGTTACAGTAGATGAATAATAGATTCCTTAACTAAAATTATACTTTGTCTCGGGAATCTCAGGAGCAAACGAACGAAATCAAGCCCTCTGCGCAAGAAGTGGCTAGAGAGGGCTCGGCCAATGAGAGGGGAAGTGACTGCATGGAGGGGAAAACGCGGCTGCAGCTACCAGCCGTTTGCAGCAGCGCGCAAACAGGCTTTCCCCACTGGCTTTCTCCCCGCGTCAGCCGTTATGCGTGGCCTTGCTCCACAGATTCTCGCGACAGAGTATAGGTGAGTACGTTCGTTGACAGATATTTTCGGTAGAATCTACAACAAGGCTTCACCAAATATTATCTCTCCATATTTTATAAGATATTCCACCAATGCATCAATGAATTTTCTCAAATCCTTGTGAAACACTTACTATGGAAACCCGAGTCCATATTGTTAACAGATATTTTCAGGAACTTTGCGGTGGTACCAGATCAGGACTGTAAAATGGATGATCGACAACCTCCCATAAGTTTACCGTGACGCTATAACCGGGTAGGTGTAGCATAGCGTCTCTTACACATGTTTGCATTAGTTAAAATAGCGTTCATTGCATGCAGAAGTCGGATCACTATGGAAAGTCGGGGATATATGACCACCTTAAGCAGTGGCGGCTGCTTAATACGTGCTACCGTGCTATAGCACGTTACTCAATTTACTAAAATGAAATGAAAGAAAGGGACACATTTTATAGATTGAATAAGTTTAATAAAACACTGCAGTGAAATGAAACTTCTCACATTAAGAGGCTCAAAAGTTTGCACCGCGCTATGTATTTTCCGCACGCTGTTAAGTTACAACGGATACCGTACTATACGCTGGTCAAGTCGTCTGCTGGGCCCGCGCATGGGTGCGGCCATATTGGCATTAAACAACTGGTTGCTACGTTGGTTGCTAAGGTCGGTAACATGGCGTTGGCCATAGAGCGTTGCTGAGGTTTTGGAAATATGAGCCGAAAACAATGAAGAAGGGAGGGTTAGCATGTAAGGAGAACCACTTTCGTAGTTTCAGATGTATAAGATAAGAAGGTGTCGTCGAAGGAGGGGCGTAAACAAGCATGAAGGAAAGAATATGATGTTAAGGAAAGCGATACTTAGATGTCGCACGTGTTGTGACTAGCACTTTTTCGAAACTTTTGCAGTGGTTTTCTTAATAATACCTTTGTGTATGTGCAAGATGTTTATTACCTTTCTTTATATTTACGTGAACCAGGTTAAATATTTTACATAACCAATGTAGGCTCTATTCCTTTGTTGCGAGCTTATTACGAGAACAAAAGGGTTGAACACAACATGTGCCGTTTCCTCTGTCCATCATTATCTTGTTATTATTCCAACTTATCTCTTTATCATGTTCTTTTATGCAAAAATATTAGAATGAAAACAATTTATTTGTTGTAATTGATAATGGGCTGCCAAGCTGAAAACACCTTCAGGTCGGTCAGTAAGCTCCAGGCACCAGGAATTTATCCAGTAGCGTAACTAACATGCTCTGCGCCCCCCCCCCCCCCGCGCTACTTTCAGTTGTGCGCCCATACTCGTTATATATTAGGTATATAAAAACATGAAAATGCATACATGTAATTTGAATCAATGTAAAAACTGATACGAAAGGTTAAGACAACAGAGAAACTGTAAAAAAGTATATATTATAATTATATATGAAAACAGACTGTCATTACAAAAATTACGATATTGACAAATGATCATTAGCAGTCCTCTGCATTTTTTCATGGAAGCAAATTCTTGTTTGCTAGTTTTCGAGCTCGATCACTCTCACTCCTGACATTGTGCTTCTCAAGGAATTTTTGATGAATTTTAGCTGGGGAAATCATTTCGTCGAGGAAGATTTTTTTTTAACTTCTCTTTTCCGTTTGGTAAAAATTGTAAGTAGGGTGAAAATGTGTTCTCTTGCCTGTCGTAAACCATTCAGCTAATGAAGTTTTGTTTTTCTAATCTGGTAATCCACTTTCTACTTGTGATTAACATTTTCTGTTTGCAGTTAGGGGTATAAAATATAATACGTTCGGTTGAAAATATATTTTAACTCCGAAAGTGAACCTTTTGTGAACTATCGGTCTTTCTTAGTTTATCATTCTTACTGCGCCCGAAGCTCGTGCGCCCCAACCACTTCGGGGGTGTTATTTACGCCACTGCATTTATCACATGTTCAATCTTTCGTTCAATAGTCCTTAATGCACACAGCGATATGCATAACTCCGAAAAGGGGTGAATTTCCAAGAAGCTGGAAGATAAGCTTCTAGGGGAGGGATTTCTTTCGTGTTGCTGTCAGTTTGCCATTGTCAGTTGTGTTCCTGTGATAAAATAACGTAATTGTTTCAACGTGATTTTTTTATCTCAATTCCTCATAATCTATAAATGGGAGTAAAATATTTTCGGTTAGAAATCGCTTATTTACGATTATTCAGAATTTCTGGAAATTCAAGAACATAA
The DNA here is from genome assembly GCF_977018435.1 of Lepisma saccharinum. Taxonomy (NCBI): domain Eukaryota; kingdom Metazoa; phylum Arthropoda; class Insecta; order Zygentoma; family Lepismatidae; genus Lepisma; species Lepisma saccharinum. The sequence goes on from NC_139238.1 coordinate 21,464,190, forward strand.
TATATTTTGGAAAGTGACATTCGTTTAAGATGTAAATGCGAATCTAATTTCCTGAAATAACAGGCGTGATACACCTTGAGTTTACACATTTACTTTGGATGCAATAATAATACTTATAATACGGTGGAGGCACATAGTGGTTCGGATTACAATTTAAACTGTAGGTCCAGTACCGATTAGCCTTCCTGTGCATAAACTGGACTTAAAACACCAAATCAACCAATCAATAATAATAATAATATACCATTGTTATCTTCATATGCATTTATTATTGTTGTTGATATTAGTAGTAGAAGTACTCGTCCCTATTCATTTGTGTTTGCTGTTTCGGATACTGACTGAAATCACTTTAGACAATCCCCATATTACTACTACTACTATTAAAATATGCCAATGGCTTGGCTACCCCTACAAGAATTTCTTTCAACGTCTATGACTATGTACTACACATATGTATTCTTCCCATCGAGAAAATGCATTGTAGTTTTTGGAATACCCATTAGTGCAAAGGCATGAAATATGCCTAATGTGCACAATGATTGTAATCATACGCATAGCAATAAGACTTATCTGACCAAAGGCAAAAAACCATCGACTTACGTTCATTTACCCGTCAACAAGCCTGTGTAAGGAAACCGAAGAAATCGTAAGTTGCCGGTCACTTTCATGGAAAGTGCCTGCTTTTGTTCTTCCATTTCTTCTTTAACTTGTCACCTGTAAGCAACCTGTATTTTATGTACGTATTCTTCTGAATCTAATCTTTACAATACATATTACCATTTTCGTTGAAAAACCCTGTCACTAAGAACAAAAGGTATCCCTTGCGGCCCGTTTCCAATACTAACTGCATGGGGAAAGTACGGACAGCGCGTTGTATATTGCCAGGTATACCGTTGCTATGGCAACGCGCCGGAAGTGACGTTCACTAGACCAGCGTATTGGCTTCATAGCATGTTTTCACCATCTCGCGGCGCGTCGAATCTGGCCGAATGCCCCTCGGTTCTACGGTCGGAGCCAATCAGCTCGCGAAATCTGTCTGCTAGCGTGCTACACAGATCCACAGCACGGTAAGTGTTGTCATCTCAGTATAAGAAGAAAGTTGGCGGATAGCTTTACAGAATCAGACACGATTTTTTTTTCGTGCGGTTCATGGTCATGCGCGTGGCATACGGAGCAGTCATTGTAAAGGACCAGTTGTCCTCTGTGTTGTTCCAAGCAGTGGCGTACGCGAGGCTTGGGCTAGAAAATTGATGGGGGCTACATCCCATCTCCAAATTTTGAGTTTCAGATGAAAGCAGCAAAGAACTCGGAAACAAAAAAGGGTTAAATACAAACACCCCTTAAAATGATCTCTGATTTCCATTTTTGGCTTTGAATAGCTTTTAAAATGAAGGTTTAAATTGGTGATTGCAAAATAATTTATAGCTTATTCCGGCCGTACGTAGAAAGCAGATATGTGATACAGACCTTTACAATTCCAGACCCATCGGGAGAAAACCATGCGTACGCTAGCGGTTCCAAAGAGTGTGTGTGTGTGTGTAAGGGGGGGGGGGTAATTGTAAATGCAAGAAACAACATCTACAGTCGGGACGCGATAAGAAGCGGCGTGCAATCAGAACGCAGAACGGCAGAACGTGACCAAATTCTGTCTCCTCGTTGGCTGCCATGTGGCTGGGGGTTTTCTACGTTGCCACGTTTGCACAAACAGACGGACAGGCTAATCAGCTGTTGGCAAGCTCGGGAAAAAAATAAGCATCCCGCGAAATTAAGCACGTACGTATCAGTATGCTAATATATGTTATTTCCGTCGTGAAGTTATAATTTAACGAATCTAGAAGTTTGAATCTGAAGTTTCTTGTAGGTTAACGTTAACTTCTCGTATGAATTTTACATTCTGGCAAGCATGAAACATTTGCTCTTCCTGCTCTACACAGCAACCGAAAACCTTCACTGAAAGAACCGCTGTTGTGTTTTTATTATGGTACATTGCAAGCATCAGTTACCGGCATATATTTACTTGTGTTGTATCGTATAATAATTACCTACAAAAGAAAATGCGTCTTGTGTTATGAACAACTGTGGCAAATCGTTCTCCTTTGATTTCATGCCGCCTCTCTTTGCCTTCTTTGTCACACCGCGACGCTTGTCTTTTTCGCAACTCAATACCGACCGCAGCTATGCCCGCCTATTGTTTTTGTATACGAAACTCGCCCTTTGTTTTGTAACAACATGGAATTTATACTTCTGTGACATAGTTGAAGCTTTAGAAATTACAAATGAAATGTATTTCTTGAAAATTAGGGCGAATAACGTATAAACAAATTACGTACAACTTGGTTTCGTTAACACGTTTTTAAAATTATATTTTGCGGAACCTACAAAAATTTACCTTTTATACAGAATTTCACAGAAGTGAGTTACTGTATTACAGAGAAGAATTTATCAAGAACAAATCAATTGTGTGTGAATTGATTGATTGAGTTGGTGTTTTAAAGTCCACTTTATGCACACTACGGCTAATCTGGAATGGACCTACAGTTGGAAGTGGGATCCGAACCACTATGTGCCTCGACAGGGTATCGAACCCAGCACTGCTTGATTACAAGGCGACGACGCTTACCCTACCACCGGGGAGACACATGTGGGTGTGTGAAGTGAGATAATTTGGGAAGCTACAGGATAATACAGGCTCTGGCAATACAGAGTTCAATAAATTACAACGAAACGCTTAGCAATTGCTCGATTTCCTAAACATTTATGATACATTTGGTACATGTGTAATTAATGCTTCGATCTACCTGTATGTAAAAACATAAAAAATGAATGAAAGAACAGAAGTATTAATTAAAGAATCAGTTGTTTTTGCTGAGAATGAGAACAATGGAAGTGTTCCGTCCGTTGTTGACTGTTTAACCAGATGTTTAATCCTACACGTGTTTCTGTGGAATCGCAAAAATCCTGAAGTAGGTCAATCCGGCAACTGCGCGTCGCTACCAGAGTGGGTGGTTCCACGCCGGTTGCTAGCGCGTCCCGACTTTACCTGGAGCACGCATCTTTGATAAGTTAGGAGCCGCCGCTGACCTTAAGGCAAAATCGCAATTAACACTAAGATTGACATATAGCTAAATGAAGAACGATCTTTGGACGATACACGGAAGTGAGCATAAGCTAAACTCTCTCTTTATCAGTGAGTAATACAGGGTGGCTCAATAAGTCACTTAACACCCCCAGTACAAGGCCACTGCAGCGCGCAATATGGAAATGGTGATGACCAATCGTTATCAGGCCAAGGGGGAACCACATTGACGCCACCCACACGGTCGGCGGCCATCTTGATGTCCGCCATCTTGAATTCAACTTCAGAATTTTAAATGGGAAGGGGGTCGTGCGACATATCAAAATGGGCTAGAATTTCACGAGAAATGCAATGGTGAAGGTTTTTTAGACGTATCTTTAACCAGTAAAAAGTTATGACTGAATTCTTGTACCAATTTGCTCCTTTTCGAGGTGTTAGAAAAATGCCTTAAAATTTGTTTAGCGCTTCGGTAATGCATCGAGATCAAAGTGACGTCTATGGAGAGACGTTCGCATGCCATTGCACATTATTTTAGTCGGATACATCCAAGAAGAGCTGTGCAATATGAATGGTTGTCGCGAACAATTTACAGTGTGACGCTTCCATTGAATTAAAAGTCCTTCACAGTGACAAGGCTAATGTTTATGTTCATAAGGAAGTTCATAAACAGAATATTCGATGATTTTTATCTGATAACCCATTTTCGACAGATCAAAGCTGAATGGTTAGTGTTGGTAAGTTAAAGGTGTGGCGTGCTGTGTGGAACACGATTGGTTAGTCAATTTTCCATCAACGGAACCTTAAATGCTTAGGGCTACTTGGATTTGTTAAATAAACAGTTTTTTTTTCATCCTTGCTTATGGAAGAAGGTACTTTTTACAGAGTTTTTTCAATAGGGAAGAACACCAGAACACTTATGGGAACGTTATGAACCAGTTTTTGTCCAAAGTTAGTTATCAGATGACAAGGGTCACATATTATGTTTATAAACTTCCTTATGAACATAAACATTAGCCTTGTCACTGTGAAGGACTTTTAATTCAATGGAAGCGTCACACTGTAAATTGTTCGCGACAACCATTCATAATGCACAGCTCTTCATGGATGTATCCGATTAAAATAATGTGCAATGGCATGCGAACTTCTCTCCATAGACGTCACTTTGATCTCGATGCATTACCGATGCGCTAAACAAATTTTAAGGCATTTTTCTAACACCTCGAAAAGGAGCAAATTGGTACAAGAATTCAGTCATAACTTTTTACTGGTTAAAGATACGTCTAAAAAACCTTCACCATTGCATTTCTCGTGAAATTCTAGCCCATTTTGATATGTCGCACGACCCCCTTCCCATTTAAAATTCTGAAGTTGAATTCAAGATGGCGGACATCAAGATGGCCGCCGACCGTGTGGGTGGCGTCAATGTGGTTCCCCCTTGGCCTGATAACGATTGGTCATCACCATTTCCATATTGCGCGCTGCAGTGGCCTTGTACTGGGGGTGTTAAGTGACTTATTGAGCCACCCTGTTTAATAAAAAACAAAGCCTAAAACTCATTTTAGCCTGACAAGTGGTAACCTGAGCAGGCTCCTGGGGCGATATGGGCAATTTTACTAAATACGTATTAACACAAGTCACAACACGGCATTGACTATTTCGATATTGTCATTTTTTTAATAAAATGCCTTACACTTCCCAACTAGTAGTCTTCTGCTGACAAAATTGGCGTGTAAATATCATTCTGAATGCCGGCAAAATTACTGTTCTGCCACAACGAACAAAAATGATACCAAATCCATTCTTCACTAGGACTGTCCTTATGAGAAATACCACCAAATGTATTTACAATGGATTGGATATAACTTACAAGCCAAATAATTCCTATGACCATTTAACACCGAATTACAATGCCCAATTTCCCATGAGTTGGCACTACTGTGTTCGGAAAGAGGTCAACAACATAATGCAGTTCGTATTGTATGGTTCATTGGTAGAGTATCGTTACTGCTATGTCAGTTTCTGTCAGTGTTCTGTCCAGATATTGACTCCTAGCAATAAAAACAAACAACACCTGAACGTTTTTGCTACAATTTTGAACGCAATTACGTGTGAACCAACTTATAATCCTTAATTTAATATTTTCAATTCCAATGTGAATTATCAACCTGCGTCGAAATATTTAACCATTCACGGTGACCTCATTCCCTACTCCTATCCCATCAAACATGGTGGTAGATATCATAAAAACAAGTAACTTTCCCCTATAAAGTTTACCTCGAAAGCACTTAGTTCCCGAGCTATAAGCGCTTAAAATCTATCCTGTACGTATGCAACCCAACACAGCAAACTCTTGCTCTGACATAACTACCAGGGGCACGTGTCAGGGTTGCCATTTGCGTTCCTCGTTAAGAGAGACGACTTGAGAAGAACAACTTGGGAGTCTTGCCTGAGCAAAATTCAAAACATTAATGATACTTGCGATGTTGTAAGAAGCATTGACAGTATTTATAAACTAGTGCCTCCTCGATGGCGCAGTGGTAGCGTCGTCGCCTTGCAATCAAGGGGTCCCGGGTTCGATACCCGGTGGAGGTACATAGTGGTTCGGATCCCACTTTAAATTGTAGGTCCAGTCCCGATTAGCCTTACTGTGCATAAAGTGGACTTAAAACACCAAATCAACAACAGTATTTATAAACTGACCAAGACAAATAATAGGCAGACTGAAATTCAAGATTACTCTTTCTAAAATATCTCCATAATTGATTGATTGATTTGGTTTATTTTAATTCGCTTTTCTGCCACGTCTGGCTAATCGCGAAGATGAGGACGATATGATGAAATAGCTCAGAAACTAAGCGCTTTCGAGGTAAACTTTATAAGGTAAAGTTACTTGTTTTTATGATATCTACCAGCACCCAAGCGTTGTTCAAAGAGTTTTGCGACACTATATATATATATATATATATATATATATATATATATATATATATAGATAGATAGATAGATAGATAGATATGTATATATAGATATATATAGATATATATATAGATATATATATATATATAGATATATATATTAGGGCTGAGCCGATATCACTTTAAGCCGATGCCGATACTTGTATAATTCGAATTTAAAATAACAAAGGCTAGTTATTGCATGTGTATGTGTGTTTAGTATTGTTGCATTTTGTAGATATGTATTTTTGACAAGGGGCGATGAATAAATTAACCCACCAAACGATGCTCTCTCTTGTAACAATGCATCACAACTTTACAGACAGTGACAATCGATCAAATGTTTCAAATATGAGAAAAAATATTATGAGAAGCTAAAAGCGAGGCGCTCGTGCCCCCCAATGTTGAAAATGAGATCATGCCTCTTCGACCTTCTTTAAACTAAGGAATCACGCAAGAATAATTTGCGATTTACCAGCCCCAGACACGACGTCTAAAAAACTAACAGTAAAACTGTAATGTAAACCCTACCTCGTCTCTTTCTTGTCCTTTAACAAAGAGAATAATAAATAATAAACGAAATGTAAGGGGAGGGTGATAACTTGCCAGTCTCTTACTTATATATCAGCTGATTGATTTCAGTATAGTGATATTCCGACTTGACTTTTCTTTGACATATACCGGCTGAGTCACCTAAAATTACCACCGGAAATATTTCGTAAACAACAATAAATATTGGAAAACTGCTTTCGCAGATATAAAGGTATGAGAAGGACTCATGAAATTAGTGGACACAATATGTTCAACTACGTAAGGAAGTACGATTTTCAACACAAACTTAGTTTTTTTAATGGAAACCCCGTTTTATTTTTATCTCATTTGAAAGTACGCAAAAATTCATTAAGAATGGTGTTTGTTACATTGTAATACGTCAAATAGTTCTCAAGTAACTGTAACGTGAAGTTGACGCTTGTAACAAACATTCTCACAAGTTGAGTCGTGTGTCGTAACATGCATATCTCCCTTTTGACGCCATTCATGCATCGTAACAAATATTTTACTCTTCTGCATACTATGCGTTGTGCTTAGAAAAGTTGTTAAGTTCGAACAACTGAGGGTTACAATAAAATGTGTAGTTTGTACATAAGTGAGCTTTGACAAATTGAAGACTAAAATTGGTAAACGCTGTAAGTGCCAAAATAATTCAAACACCGTTTTCCACGTTAAACTGTGCAATGTGCCATGCTTTATAATGTGGTAAACGTGAAAAGTGGCTGGTAGCCCTCAAATTAGTTCAAGGGGCGTTTAAAGAGGTCACTAGTGTGAACGTTGAGGGGCTGATGTGCGGAACGATGAGATTTCCCAGCAATTTCGCTTTTGGCACTTACAACGTTTACCACTTTTAGTTCTCAATTATCTAAAAGGTTCTGATACATCTATCTGAGTTAACAAATACAGTATATTAAAAAGTATAAATTTTATACATTCCACCATCAGTTACATACATAAAGATTAGTACATTAACATCTTTCTAATATTTAATTGGCGTTCATTCACTTACGTCATAATTTTTAGTACACTGGAAATTGGAACAATCAACTATTCTCGTTTGATCATGACAAATCTTTAAATTTTCAACTTTTAAACTTTGTACCTTATAAATTTTTCTTCCTTTCTTTCTAATTGATTCATCAATTTTATCAAATGAAGGAAGGGAGTAACAAAGTACACGGATTAACCATACGTTTGTGATAGTGTACGCACGTCATAACTGTTGCTGAGAAAATAGTATTTTCAAACTCTGAAAAGGCCGAGATGATGCTTATCTATGGCAAGTGTAGAAAAAATGCAGCACAAGCGTGCAGGCTGTATGCACGACGGTATTTTCGCTCGGCTCCGCCGAAAGGCATAGTAGGCATGAACCTTCCCACTCAACTACACGTTACAATTCTTGAGAACGGTTTGACGTATTACAATGTAACAAACGCCAGTCTTGATGAATTTCTCCGTACTTTCAAATGAGCTAAAAATAAAATGGGGTCTCCATTTAAAAAATACTAAGTTTGTGTTGAAAACCATATTTCCTTACGTAGTTGAACGTAATTGTGTCCACTCATTTCATGAGCCCCTCTCATATCTTTATATGTGCGAAAGCAGTTTTTCAATTGTTATTGTTGTTCACGAAATATTTCCGGTGGTAATTTTAGGTGACTCACCCGGTATACTTTCGTCAAATTATTTCTAAAAAAGTATTAAATGCTTGGTACTATCTCTTGGCGTGGAAATAAATCCAAACCCACCACTACACTTTCCAGCAAGTAAGTGCCATCAACTGTCGTTCAAATAAAATTATTCCCTTGCCAAGTTCCCTGTGCCGAAACACGCTTGTTGAAACCCAGTCATGCAGGTCGGGACATCAAAAGTCTAAAGTTGGAAAGGAGAAGGGGGAATAGCCCAGGTTTTTGAATTTCCAGGAATATGCTATGTACTATGTCTGAGACACGGGCACCACTCACAGGGCGATGACTGTATTGACTGCGAGAGGTCTCTAAACAGAGAAATGTACACAATACACCAGGTGCCTCGTTGGCTGCAGGGACCTCATTGGGATTATTGTTACACGAGATGGCATATGTGGGGACAAAGCCTGGTAGACTTCAAAGGAACTCCTATGGTCAAGGCATATTCATCTTGTGCATGTTGCTTCATATCGGTCTCTGTTAAAATTATAATACATCTTCCGAACTAGTGGAGTTTGAATCCATTAGTACGCGCGTTGTTTGTAGGCAGCAAACGATTCTCACCGAACGAACCAGCCTCCTGGCCCGTGCGCTTGGTCAATATCGTTCTTGCACGAAACGCACGGAATGCGACTTTTGGGACAGCATAATGAAACTCACGAAACGCACGGAAACACTTATGGGACAGCCAGTTACCATAACTGGTTTAACGCGTTAAACTCGTGCGACTTTCGGAACGGGCCCATTGTCACGTACATGCTGTTCACGGAACTTGAGTCCATGTTCAATTAACAAATGCACAAATATTTATTTTTCATTTTTCTTCAAAGCCAAATGTAAATTGGAAAAGGTGATCGAACCTTTGAAAATAAATAAACATTGGTTTTGGCCACCCTTCTAGCGAGTCAAAAACCAATGATATCGGCTGGTATCGCATTATATATAATCTTTGTTCCTTTCTTTCTCACACTGAGGGGGGGAGAGAGAAGAAGAAGAAGAAATGCAGTGTATACACAAGTACAGCCGTCTTGATTATGGTGTGACATGATTGACAAGAGAGCTGGCGATCTCTGTTGGCCATAGTAGCAAGTAAGGTCTTACTCTGTACTGGTGTAAAATTGTATCGATATTTGTACATGTGTACACATTATAGTCGTTAGCTTATTTTTGATCTGCCCTCGTAAATTCTAAATTCAGAAGAACGTGCATTGTCTGTGGAAGTTGTTTTCTAGTTGAGGTTGCACATCATACTAGCCAATTAACAATGGTAATTCGGAGAAAACTTTTTTTTTTATTTTCGTGTAGTAGGAACGTCATTAAAACATTTTACCAGAGGTTTACGCGAGATGAAAATAGCCATTTTCAATGGTTATTGGAGAAAACACAAAATTCTACGAACTAAAGCTGAAAAAAACATATCCGTTAGCACAAGTGAACAATTTTAATTAAAAAAGGCTTGTATGTTCCATGTATGTTCTCCGAAAACTGCTGCTGTTTCTGTTCCTAGAAACAAATTGTTTACACAAAAAGCAAATCGTATATACGTAATACTCAATACCTAATTCAAGAGTTACACCAACTGTTAAGGAATTAGGACTTATGGATAATAAACCTTTTCGTGCAAGACCTCATCTGCAGGAAAGTATCAACTCGGGGCACCTACTAACCTGTTGTGTGAGATGAGTCAAGGCAAATGGATAATAAACCTTTTCCTGCTCCCACAAAAATAAGCAATAGTTAGGCTGGAGAGTTCAATGAACAAACCGATCTCCAACTAATTATTTAGGACATATAAATGTCACGAATAGGCTATATATTCTTTTCTCATTAAATAAACTGCATGTGTGTAGCGTTCTGGAAAATGAACAATGAAAGAAGAAAGCAATCCAAAGGACAAGATGAAGGACAACATAAAGTAAATATAAATATTCATTTCTGAAATAGAGACAATATTTAGAAACTAGATTTGTCATGGCTGTTTTCCTATTTTAGATATTGCTTGCATACAGCTCCATCTATGGAGAAGATGAGACTAAATGATGATATCGATGAGACTAACTCCAGCTACCCTGGCTAACATGAGTTCAGCGCCTGATGTACGGCCTCGCTAACGAAGGTTGGAGTTCGAGTCCTACCCAGGACATTTTTCTAAACTATGACACCAGCAATTACCAATATATTACGTTGATTCATAAGTTCTTGGATACTTATAAACCAAACTTTGTGACCTGCTCGTTACAGCAAATATAAAAAAGTAAGGATCTGGTACTATCGTGTACTCGATTGTCCTTTGTTTTTGATCACGTGATGTTCTCTCCTCGGGGAGAGAAGGCTCTTCCTGTTAAGGAGTTCTTCCTTCCTGAGCAGCTGCAGAGTGCACACATACTAGGTTGGTTGGTTTTGACATTAGTCTTAGCTTAAAGAGACAATAGTAGTTGAAATGTTTTTTCATTATACTTATACCTTGGTTGTGCATTGTTAGATAATGCCCATGCTTTGTAATTGCATTGTAATGAAAATTAATGAGAATAGGTTCAAGAATATAATGAACATTTATGTAATAAATATCATTATTGGCAGTACTTCAAAACATATTTTAATCATTGACACAACAAGATCTCTGATAATATGTTAATGGGCCTTCTGCTATACTTAGTGTAGTTACAATTTGTAGCGATCTTATATTTTAAAGAATGTTACAACTTTCACTGAGGATATAAACAAACAAATGTTCATTTTTGAAAACAAATGCCATCACATGCAATGTCTTCGCTAATTGTTGATTTGTTATATAAGTAAAACTTGTGGCCGTGATTTTTTGTCATCCTAGGGTAATGTAATTTGATGACATTCAATATCTTCGCTGCGTGATAAAGAAATAAGAAGTATATGTTGTGAGTAAACTGTAGTACACCAGATAATATTTTGTCACAGGTACTGTTGATTCAATTAGTGGAAGGTGTGCAGACAGAAGTTAATGTAGTACATATAGTAATATTTAGGAGAAAGTTGTCTAAATCATAACGGTTACCAATTCGCACCACTGGTCTACAAACAAATTTACTGCACATTGATATAATCTAGCGGCTGTATTTGGAACTTCAGACATGCCCAAGAACACAGCCTGTCTGTCGTACTTGTTGGTGAAGTGAAAGACGTTGTATGGGCATTTGAAGAAAACATCTGTCCTTCATGCTATTCTTTTAACCTTTTCATAAGGACATAGGAGACGAGTGAGTTATATTATTTTAAACTTTAGTTATTTGCCACGTGCGTCAATTCTGTCAGATTAATTTTAACCACATTCGTATTGTGCTTTGCTTACGCAGTAAGGCAGGGAACATTGTTTATTCCACAATGGCAGGTGCACGTAAATCGCACCACGTCGCGTTTGCCCAATCACACAAGTTGTATTTGTGTTTTCTCTTCTTTTTCTAGAGTCAAGTGCAATGGAAGAAGAAAAGATGGGATAAAAGGCGAAAAGGGTGAATGGAACTCTGAGAACATGACATCTACTTTGATTGAATACAAGGAGGGGAAAATCGGATTAAATGCATGTTGTAGAAAGTATGGAATTCCGAAGAATCGAGATGAAAGGATTGTCGATGACCACACTTACAAGGGAGGTTATCTAAGTGTCCCCCTCCGATTTCCATGAAACTTGGCAGGTGTATAGAGGGGCCAAAAAAATAGGAATACGTGTTTTTTTGTTTCGGCTAAAAAAACTGTTTTAGAGGGCAAAACCGCCTCAAATGTCAAGTTGAGGACAAATTGAAGTGAGGATCTGACCCCTGTGTCCCCCTCCGATTTCCATGAAACTTGGCAGGTGTATAGAGGGGCTCAAAGGAAGAAATACGTGTTTTTCGTTTCGGCTAAAAAAACTGTTTTAGGGGGCGACCCCCTCCCCCAAATGTCAAGATGAGAAATTTAAGTGGGGATCTGACCCCGAAACCACGTAAATCTGGCATAGGAAGAACACGCAAATATAATTGGAACACACACAGCACAGAACTGTAGAATTGTCGGTACCAAACGCAGTGCAATTGTAGAGAGATGCCGAATTCATAGACACCGTTGTTCCCGGATAGGCATGGGCATATCAATAGACGGGAGTTTTGGCCCCTCAAACAGTTTTTTGGCCGAAACAAAAAAAAAAACAGGTCTATCTTCCTTTGGGCCTCTCTATACACCTGCCACGATTCATGGAAATCGGGGTGGGGGGACACAGGGGTCAGATCCGCACTTCAATTTGTCCTCATCTTGACATTTGAGGGAGGGTTTGCCCCCTAAAACCGTTTGTTAGCCGAAACAAAAAAATACGTATTTCTTTTTTTGGCCTCCTCTATACACCTGCCAAGTTTCATGGAAATCGGAGGGGGACACTTCGATAACCTCCCTTGTTAGAGAAATTATCCTTCTCCAGAATCACCTGAAAACACACCGTGAAAGTCCCAAAGTCTGGAATGGAGACAGAAAAATCTTCAAGGTTAGAAAAGTACCCGAAATAAGCCCTTGCCGACGTGAAGACCGGACAGAACGAAACCAATTGAGGGCGAGAGGTCTTCAAAGAGCTGTACTGCTCGCATCCAGTCCCTATACGCACAAACTAGAGGGAATGCAGAAGAAAAGAAGTTAGCATTTCGCTAAAACCTAACACGTTTGTAGAGAGACAGGTCCTTCAACCTCATCGCGGGCCTAGAGCCACACAAAGACACATACGAGAGGACTCAAACAACAACCAGCATCTGCGTCTCTATTTCAGGATCTCAAGCCTACCAAAAGTAAACTTCCAGAACATAAAAATCGCCTACAATTATATCTAAGAAATTGAAATGTTGTTGCGACAAAGATAAAACCCAAGCTGAAAAAGACACACCATGGTATTACTTCCTACGTGAAGAAAAACATGGTACAATGCATCGAGTGAAAGAAATGGGTACACGATTCGTCTCAAACGAGTAACTACGACGCGAGGGGTTCTGGGTTCGAATCCCGGCCTGGGCATGGATGTTTGCGAGTGTCCATTCATCAATTTCATCACATCATCACTCATTTCCATCTTCGCAAATTAGCGAAAAGTGGCACAAAAGGCTAAGTAAAATAAAGCAAATCAATCAATCAAACGAGGAATTGCATTTCTACATTTGTGATGTCTGCAAATAAACTACAGTCCGATGTTGTGTTTATTTTTTCCAGCTTCAAAATTAATGTCGAGAATACTTTTACCTGTTCATCATTTTCCCAAAGCGACCCATGTTTTCGACACCGGTGGCCACGTAAAAAAAAAGTTTTTGTTGGGACTTTTTGGGACCCTGTAGCGATTCGGTTCGTACTCGACTTTTCGCACTTGTATAGGATCACATTTCGACAGCCGCCATTTTCGAAAAGATTCCCAGCCGCGTTTAAAATATCCACTCGCGAAAGGCCACTTTTTGAGTGGCCCGGGGGCCCCGTTGCCATGGTAACCACACCGAAACCTTTGTGCTGGGGTTTTAGGCCAAGGGCCAAGGTACCCGAAAATGGATCCTGTTTTCATTATATCAGCCGTGACGTCGAACAAAATTGATATATTTTTGGAAACATTGCGGCTCTAAATAAACATACTGTCAAAGGAGAACCTGCCACTGCATTTTGCAGTCTTTGAGTCTTTGCAACATGTTCTTTGACAATATTTTATATAGCGGTGCAATTTGGGCACACTGTTGTGCTATCTAGGAGACCAGTTGCCTAAATCGCGCCCTTTGCAAGGGTTTGGAATTTCATATTTTTCTGGTACTTCCAATTGGAATAAAATTTTCCAAAGACATATGAAAAGAGGTAAAAGTTCCCTTTACGAGCTGCTACATCAAAAGCTTACGTCATGTCACTTGTCTTTCAGCTGCGCCCATTTATTTGAAAACTGGTGCGATTTGGGCAACTTTCTTCTATTCATTATTGTTAGAAATAGTTTAAGGAGTAAAATGGTATTGCATTCATTATAGTCATTACATTCATGAAAACAGTTCAGTACTCAAACATTTTAAGAGAATTAATATTTCAAAAAACAACTGAAAGTAGAAGTAAATTTTGTACTCACTTAATGGTGTCCTCAAACCAACGGCGTGCTCAGTTGTAGTTTAATGAGGCTGCATCCCCTCATTTCCTAAGAAAAAAATATTGCATTTGTGAAAAGATGGTAAAATATAATACACAAACAAAACAAATGTGTACTTTCAAATTAAAATTTGTCATACTACATAAACCACATTTTATGGAAAATTTCCTGTTGGGTCACATAAAACATATTTACATCTTTCTCTGATTTCATTTGGCTTTTTCCTTTTATGTGCATTATTGAGTAACATAGAAGTTAATGTTGGTTGGTTGATTTGGTGTTTTAAGTCCATAAGGCTAATCGGAACTGGGCCTTCAGTTTAAAGTGGGATCCGAACCACTAAGTGCCTCCACCGGGTATCGAACCCGGGACCCCTAGATTACAAGGCGACGACGCTAAGAAGTTAATATAACGAGGCATCTAAATATCCGGTTAACTTGTACTAAGTGCATTGAATATTATAACAAATGAAGGAACAGTTTTAATTTCCTGCATTATGCGCAGGGGTGCCTATAGGGGGGATTCATGACGCGCCTGCGTCATGGGAATTTTTTTTGGGGGGACAAAATTTTATAGTTGAAAAGTAAGGGGAAAAAGAAGGAATGTCACAAAAGCGCTTTTTCGAGAAAATGGCGCTTTAATGTTGGGACATTCCCTGTTCTTTCCCAATTCGCCAATCCTCTTGGCGCCTTTTTCCATGGACATTTGGACATCTCGGCACCAGGCACGTATCTAGAAATATGTTTCGGGGGGAGGGGTCCAGAACCAAGTGTCTCAGGAATAATATTAATAGTAATAATAATAATAATAATAATACTTTAATTAAATTAATTATATTATATAAAATTAATACTAATTACAATACATAAATCAATATTATATTATTATTACACGAATAGGTAAAAAGACTGTATAAGAATAGAGATATAACATCGCATATTCATTACGTAGCTTACCTGAAGTTAAGATCGGAATAATTTACATAAAAACAAGTGACCTAGCAATGAAATTATTGTCAAATAGATGAATAATTGAATATTTATCGAATAACAAAAATGATGTTACATATAGTTGGAGAAAAGTAAGTTTCTGATTAATATTTTATGCATATTGAGTAGTAGTGTATATAAATCTTCCTGTTAATGCCATTCAAAGCAGTATGATCCCAATATAATCCTTTCCTTGTAAAAAGTTCAGAGGAAATTATACAACAAAGGCTAAAATAATATATTTTTCATATACAGCGAGTATACAGCAAGAATTGCATTGAAAAGTAAGGAATCCTACAATCTATTTACGGAACTGTTAATTATTCCCTGTTTTATCTACTTTTGTGGAAGCCATTTTCAGCGAATCGTCCCACATGCTTGAAGCTAATAAATATGCATTTTATTTTTGAAGTTCTGTGTCTCTCAGTAATTCTGTGAGTATTCAAATAAACGCTTATACGTATGCCGTGCATCTCCCCTCTAGCGGACAGGAAATGAAGCTTCTCAGGGTCTATCAGCATGAATAGTCGTAAACTGAAATCTGGTATACACGGTGGGCGTCAAATTAATATGCTCTGCTCGACTTGAGCCTTGTCCCACCTCTGCCTGTGACTGCATGGGGAACCTTAATATGTATGTCTTTGTATCTAAACTTTGAGGAAACAGGTCCTTTATACATCGTGATACACAGTAAAAAGAACTTCCCGTGTTTTAACATGAGAATTACAATTAGTATTTTTTTAAAATTAATATAATTAAGTCTCAGATTTTTAAGTAGTCAAAACATGCGAATAACGTACGTACATAAATGTAGAATAGGATCTCCCAGATGGCGTGGTGGTACCATCATCTCCTTGTAATGAAAGGGTCCCTGGTTCGATACCAGGTGTAGGCACATAGTGATTCAGATTCCTTCTTTAAGTTGTAGGTTCAGTCCCGATTAGCCTATTTAAAATTTAAATTCAAACATAAAGTCCACTTTATGCACAGATTAGCTAATCGAGACTGAACATACAGTTTAAAGTGGGATCCGAACCACTTTGCAATGTACCTACATAGGGTATCGACCAAGGAACACCTTTATTGCAAGGGTCGACGTTATCACAATACCATCCCAGAGGCATCACTGATATATGTAAAGAAATATATATAAGGTAATTTAAAGTTTGTAAAAGGAAGAGTAATGGGTGGCCGCGTCTATGTGAACAGAATTAGTAAAGCGTTCGCAAGAAGTTCACTACACACAGGTCCAGTCTCTTCGAATTGTTTGTACGTACCAACGGTAGATGTTGTTCAGAGATTGTGAGTTGCTACCGAAAAGCTTGCAGAAATATCTTTGAACCACTGTGATGAATCAGTCTTCGCTAACTCCAAGAAGCAATAGGCCTTCTGCTAGTCACTCGCCATTTTGCCACACTAGCGATCCTGGCGGAGCAGCGGCAAAGCAGCATAAGCGCGCCAAGTGGGAATATAACTCCCGGACTCTTTCTTTTATATTGATGTCTTGTTTAATTTATCATAGTAAGAAGTTACTTCATAACAACTGTTTAAAGTTATTTCATTCTCTTTCACTTACTCTGTATACACCGTGGGCGAAAATACATGATCGGATACTATTTATAGTCCGAGAACTTATTATTCGTAAGCGTAAAAAGGTGTAGGTTGAAAGCAGTGGCGGTCATTGGGTTCCAGTGGGTCGTTCAATATATAAGTTTCCGTATGCTGTAAAAAATTTTATTTTTAAGATACAAGAGAAAACTATATATACATGTGTAGGAGGATCCTTCCTCACTTCTCCACATAATCCCATAGAGATTCAGGCATTTTTCCCACCGTTGCACCAATTTGTCCATACCATTTGCAAGAAAATCAGGGCTCTGGCTAATGAGCACTATTCTCACATTCCGCTTCACTTCGTCATCTGTTTCGAAACGGTAACCTTGCAATTCAGACTTGAACACCGGAAAAAGATGGAAATCACTCTGCGCTAAATCGGGCCTGTATGGAGGGTGGGGCAGCCGTTCCCACCCCAATTCTTCAATTTTGTGTTGTGTTTGCACTGCTGAGTGAGGGCGAGCGTTATCGTCAAGATGAATGACACCAGCTGACTGGAGACATACTCGCTTATGTCGAATTGCGTTTTTCAGTTTATCCAATGTTTGACAATAACGGTCAGCATTAATTGTTCTTCCTCGCTCCAAAAAGTCCATCAGCAGAACGCCCTTAGCATCCATTCTTCTGAACTCCTTATGACGCGAGCCCGCATTTTCCGAACAAGCATTTACTTTTCGCTCTTGAGCGCATGCGCCTTCACGTCTGTTAACGAATCGATTGTTGTTCCTTGTAGACGAAGGATGGCGCTTGTCAACCATGTGCTTCTTTTTAATGGCATTGCATTATACAATATTTTATAGCACAGGGAAACTTATATATTGAACGTCCCTAGTACAGCGAAATCACAGTATCGCCCACCTTTCTCGCAATGACCCTCTGTTGCCGCGTTTACCTACGAAGGAACTTGCGATCAAACAGCCAATTAGACGTTCTGCGATGTGATTGGACACCGGTTCCTGGCTTGACACTACTCTAGGGGAGGCAAGGTACCAAAACTGAGGGGCCAAGGACAGTTTACTTAAGGTTTAGCATAGTGCGGGGGCAAAAGAGGCGAAAAGTGGGAGGGCAACTGCCCCTCCGCCCCCTAATCGCCGTTACTGGTTCAAAGGAATGTTATCCTCTTCATATATGTGGTGTGGTGATAGTTAGTCTGTTTTCCGATAGAGGTCCGTCAGCATTGTGAATCTAACACAGAACCAGTTGCAAAGCCACTACCTTCTCATGTTTCAATAAATAGGCTGAACTGGTTTATTGAAGCGATGAAGTTTTATCTGAATTCTCTGGATGTTTCTCCAGTTCGTCCCTTTCCATGCACCCATACCATAGCAAGGAGATGCTCCACAAGGTGGGAAACCAAGCACATTTTTATGGGTGTTCGGGTCCATAAGAATCACCCTGTACTGTAAGCATATAAGCCTGAAGATTACATACACACGTAGAAGCAGACACTTCAGGGCCTCATCACCAATGCAGTGCTCCATAAATGCGAGGGCAAGTTTCCTGCTGAATGGTATGCTATCTCAAGGTGAAAGTCGCAATTAGCGTTATTTTAATAGCCAATATCCAGGAGGTTTTTTTTTCTTCCCTCCGGCAGTCAACTTCATAGCTAAATTTGTAAGTTTCTGCGCAAAAGATAGCTCTCGATATCACTAATGATCGATACGTTCGAGAAGAGCTTCAAAAAAAGATACTTCTCAGAAATGTTGCGTAGTACTCGCAAGGGAAAAAGTTTCCATCCAGGAAAGGTTCTCGCCAATTACCTAGAGGCATCCTTCCAGAAACATGGCTTGGATAATTGCCTTGCGCACAACCAAAACTTTCTAACAAGAATTCCGCCCTCTCGTCTATTTTTCCTCTCCCTCTCTCTCCTATTCTTTCACTCTATCAATATATATATATATATATAGACACACACACACACACACACACACACACACACACACAATATATATATATATATATATATATATATATATGTGTGTGTGTGTGTGTGTGTGTGTGTGTGTGTGTGTGTGTGTGTGTGCGCGTGTGTGTGGGTGTGTGGGTGTGTGTGGGGGGGGTAAGTCCGAAAGAGATGTACCGCACCCTCTTTTAAGAATCGCTATAATTTTGTTATTTGCGGAAATACTGCTGAGAAATTACGAGGGTTATTTCTTTTTCAACCTCCGGTGACGCCGCCAGGTGGCTCGTGAAGCTCTAGGAAGCCGGACGTCACGCAGCGTGATTGGAGTCCTCCCTTCCACTACCACCACCACTGCCAAGCAGTGTTGCCACATGAAGGGAAATTTCCCTTTTGCAGGGAAATTCGGACCGAAATTTTAGCCGAAAGGGAAAAGGGAATTTCGATTAAAAATGCCACAATTTCAGTGAAATTTTAAGACATCTGACCACATTATTACAGTTAATGTTAAGTTCCACTTTCATATTCACATTTTCATTTCTTCTGGTGATTTTTCTCCTCCCTTGAATATAGCTTGTATCTATTTATATTTCTGTTAAGTACATCGCTTTTGTGCACCTTCGGATAATAGTAACGATGGAGATTAACGATTAAATGGATTCCTGACCAGGATCTAAACCTGGGACATCTGGTCAGGAAGCGATGAAAGTGACATGTATGTGATAAATTTAACATTTTTTTTATTCACAAGCACATGGACAAACGGAAATACTACTACTACTGCTTCCACCACCAATAATAATAATAATAATTACAGCTACTGCTACTACCACTAATAATACTTATTATTATTGTATGATTTGATTAGGTGAAGGGAAAAATTGGTCCAAAAAGGGAAATTTTCCCCTTGGAAAGGGAAATTGTGCCCTCATATTGTGGCAACACTGCAGTCAACGCCACCGCTTCAGTTGAAGCTGAGCGACGGGCGCGTAAAGATGTCTGCTACAATCGACTCTCCCGCCAAGTGCGAGGTGTGTTACTGTTTGACTTTATGGAGCCGGCGACCAAAATCAATGCGGCTGCATACTGTGAGACATTGCGCAGACTACGCAGAGCCATCCAGCACAAACGGAGAGGCATGCTGTCTTCAGACATTGTCTTGCTTCATGACAATGCCCGACAACATGTTGCTGCGTAAACCCAAGTCCTTCTTCAACGATTCCACTGGAAAGTGTTTGTTCACCCTCCCTACATCCCAGATCTGGCGCCGAGTGACTTCCATCTCTCTCCGGCGATGAAGACGTGGTTGGGAGGACGGCGCTTCCATACCAATGAGGAGCTGGCTCAACAGACTGGCGGCACCTTTTTATGTAGAGGGTATTGGAAAGCTGGTGCATCGGTACGACAAATGTCTGTATCTTCTTAGTGATTACTTGAAAAGTAGATGATACGTGTACGTAACATTTGTCAATAAGCCCATTTTGCTATTCACTGTGGTTGTGATTCCATGCCCTATCGGAGGTTGAAAAAACATAGCCCTCGTATAATCATCATATTTTGACGACACATGCTAACGATAAGTGATATTATAAATATGAAAGGAACAGACACATATCTTTTTTAAAAAAAAATAAAGAAAAAATATCCAGTGGTCCATCTACGCATATCACTTACGCATATCACTCTAGATTACATGGACCATGCTATACGCGGGAGATGGACCTTAGAAAACTGAGAGCAGGAATAGAAAAATACATTAATATTAAACAATATATTACACTGGTCTACATATGAAAAAAAGATTTCTGCTGACTTAGATATTTTAACTGATTCTATATAATTTGAGGTCGCTGATTCCAAATATGTAGTCAGAAAATGTGTATCACGTCACAATTTTTCACAAATCACATTTGAAAATTTTCACAATATTATAATACTGGGCTAAACTCCAACAATTTTTCATATAGATATCTGCACATAATGAAATTTCTTTTTCTGCTGACTTACATATTATAACTGATTCTATATAATTTGAGGTCGCTGATTCCAAATATGTAGTCAGAAAAAGTGTATCACGTCACAATTTTTCACAAATCACATTTGAAAATTTTCACAATATTATAATACTGGGCTAAACTCCAACAATTTTCCATATAGATATCTGCACATAATGAAATTATAGGACTATACATAAGGTGGCGGAGCTGATAACAGGTATTAAGTTGCATTGTTTGACAAGTCACATTTCAAAATTTTCAGAAAATTATATCCGGCTACATTCCAACAGCACTTGCAAAGAGAATGCGACGTAGTCAGATGTTCAATCAGAGTATCACGTCACGTTGTTTAACAAACATACGTTTCTATTTTCTCAATAGGGAGTTCTTAATGAACAAAAAGTTTAGGTAATTCCGGCAAATTGATCAATTTCTTTCACGAGCACATACAGTCAGCACCTGATGCCTGTACTTATGCTAAACTTAACATACACCACAGAATAGCTCAACATGCATACCTACTTAGGCAAAATTATTCGTTTCTTTGATTTTCTGGAGTACGTGGCCTCAGGAACGTCACGCTGCAAGCACCAGCAATAGTCGGCCATCATGTTTTCATTCCATCTCCTCTGATATCGGTGCTCCGTGGCTTTTATGTCTTGGTGGAAGCGTTCGCCCTGTTCTTCACTTACGGCACCAAGATTGGACGGAAATACATCTAAGCGGCTGTGCAGGAAGTGAAGCCTGACACTCATATTTACTCCTAACTTTTGAAACGTCACCAACAAATTTTCAACTAGAACCTCGTAGTTGTGCGCCCTGAAGTTTCCAAGAAAGTTTGTATTGACATCAGAAAATGCACAGCATACATCTTACTTTGTGTGGTTAATTGTTTGTAAGAATTCTTCATCTTCCATTAGCATCCTTATCTGAGGACCATCAAAATACCTGCTTTTACTTTCTCATGCGTCAATGCAGGACATTTTGAGCAAATGTATTTAAAGCAAGCCCCATTCTTATCCAGAGCTTTTACATACTGCTTCATTAATTCCAACTTAATGTGCAGTGGAGCAAGTAACACTTCCTTAGGATCAACAAGCGGCTTGTTCTGGATGTTTTTCGCCCCGACTTCAAAGCTTTTCCTGGCAGGCCACAGTCTTCGTACCCGATGTTCGTTCCTTGCTCGACTGTCCCATAAATACAAAAAGCATGGATATTTCGTGAAACCTGCTTCTTGACCAAGTAACATTGAAATGACCTTGAGATCTTCACACACAAGCCAACTGTCATTTGCATACTTTTTTTCTTTCGAAGCAGTTCTTTCATTGTTTCGTAGCTTTCCTTCAAATGTACGGAGTGGCCAACAGGAATGGATGCTAACTTATTGCCATTATGTATCAACACACACTTCAAACTCCTCTTGCTATCAATAAAAAGCCTCCATTCTTCTGCATTATACGTACATCCCATAGCTTCAATTAGTCCCTTCACATCTGTACAATACACATATTCTTCGTCCCTTTGAAAATATCTTAATACATGCCTATCTCTGTCCAGATACATGAAGGTTGTTCCAGACGCTAACATATTTCTTTCCTTCTTTTCTACACAGGTCCTGCATACTTTATGAGGTGCCCAGGATTTATCTTGGTCACCCAATTTAATCCCGAAATATGCACTATACGCTTTCCTTACTAAGTTAGTAATATTTGTCCTTTGTTTTGAGGTTAACAATGTTCGAATAACTGATTTAAATAATAATCACTATAATGTTCCATGTGCTGCCATCTTGTGACCTCTTTACGGACTACGTTGTTTCATTGCTCTAAATATACATCCCTAATATTAGATAATTTTCTATTTTCCTCCGAAACCTGACGTGATAGAAAAAAACGGATTTCGGTTTTGGATTTACCACCCTCGAATTACTAAAGAACAACCATCAGACTCCAGTCAGCAAAATGGACGTAGACCAGTGTTATCAGTACAGTATATTTAAGGTATTTGTTTCACAAAAATATACCTTTGTGACAAAATAAAATATCTGATCACAATTTTCTGTAAAATTTTAATTATTTTAATTTGTAAGTTTTAGATTTCTTTTCTTAAACACAAGTTTCATTTATGATCATTTGATTTTCAGGTCTCATGTAGCCAATAAGAACAAACTTGTTTTAGTTTAAAGTTTTAGATTCTCCTTCCAACACAAGTCACATTTATTTTCAAACTTTGTGCAGTTATCATGTAGCCAACTGGAACGCATAGTACATCAAATCCAGTTTTCAGCGCTAGTAGAGGAGAAGGGTCTAAATATGGGCGAAGGTTTAAATATGGGTTTTGGAGTTATCAGCGCTCCCGGGTGCTGCAGCCTGGCAGAGGCTATGCGAACTGGTCATCTGTCAAGGACAAAGCTTGCGGCGCCAATTCGCAAGAGAAAGTGGTGGTTAGTTTCGGCCTTGGACGCTGTTATAGAATTGCGACCTCCGAAAACTTTTTGCAGGTATGTTTTAACTCAACGTTTTCTGAATTCTCATCTGCTTTGTAAAGTTTATGATATTAGCGGTACATAAAACAAATGTGGGCTTTTATAATGCCATGATTTGTTTGTGAAATATGTACCACAGAGAGCGAAAATAAATTGAAGAAGAAAAATAGAGTGATGGTCTAAATATGGGCTATGACATGAGGTCTAATGTTGAGATCACATTTTCAACAATTATTTGGATGTTTTTCTTAATTTCGATTTTTCCCATTCCGCGTGTTTTTCAAAACAACAGATTATTCATAAATATGAATTTTATAATGTTTTAGCGCTGGTCGTGAAGTATCCTCCATGCTGTGGTAGGAGAAGCACCACATACTCGGGTCACTTGTCGTGTGCTGAAGCCCGGATCTTCTGCAACAACCTGTCAAATGTGTTCCTCCTGGTCAGTCGTACGAGCGACTCTTGGTCTTCTTCGATCCATAGCTTGTGGTGCTACGAATCCTGTCTCAGCAACACGACGAAAAACAGCAGCAAATGTTGGATGACTCGGCTGATTTCGGTCTGGAAGCTCCATCTGATACAACCGCGCAGCCTCGCGTCCATTACCATTCGCGCGACCGTACATAAAAATCACATCTGCCTGCTCACGATATGGATATCCTGCTATGGTTCACCTGACCTGCAACACAAAATTACCCACGAATGTATACAAATGTAAACAAGTCTCCTCGGCAACACATCGCCATCTAGGATACAATGAGTACATCAGCAGACTTCTATCGATAACATCATTCGATTATCTAACAAAATTAATTTTATTATTGGTTACAAACTTAAGTTGGTGGATTGTACATTGAAATGCGTTGAACGTAAACTTTCATTAATAACTGAGAAACTAAGGATTTTTGGACATATGTTTATATGAACTTTTTTTCTTGTTTTGCTTTGAGGAACCAACCCTCAAAGTTTGTAAACGTATTTTTGAAACACCCTGTATAGACACACACACACACACACACACACACCCCCACACACACACACACACACACACACACGCACACACGCACACACACACAGACACACACACACACACACACACAGGTATATACATATCATTGATATTAGACGTTTTCTAAAAAAATACTAAATACTATGCCATTATTTGTATCTTTAATGCAGATGTGTTTTTACGCAAGTTTAATAGATTTATGTCGAATTTCGTGTAAGTGTTAAACCTTCCACACGTTGGACAGATAAGAAATCAACAAATTTTCTTGACTGGAAACGAGACACATACATGTGTATGTTTGGCTCATCGCTTTGATTCGGCTTTCGTGGCGGTGTAGTTAGCACAGCGCGCTTCAACGCCAGGGACAATTGGTTCGAATCCTGGCCTGGGCGTGTTTGTTCCTCGTTAAGTGTCCCTTCATGAATTTCGTCTTCGCGATTAGCCAAAATTGGAAGAAGTGTGAAGTAAATTAAACCAATCAATCAAACAACAACCATCGCTTTGAGCTCTGTTGAGAGACTGATGTCTCGTTTATTTTGAAATTAATATATTTTTTATGTCTAAATCCTGTTTTTCGTAATTCGAATTATTTTTTAAAAAATACGCAATGCCATTTGAGTGTCATTGTCATGAAGTCTTTCCACATTTTTCTTTCTCTCTCTCGCTCTCGCTCTCCTTGTTTCGAGAAACTACGTTAGAATACTCACATTTACACGAGGGGACTTCCTTTAGATCCCTGGAGAAAAAAATCTTTCAAAATGAACAGACAATTATGTAACCATGTTCTCATATAATTTTGAGTTAAATCTGGAAAGTTCCCCAGATAGTAGAAAATTTTCATAAAGCGTGTAAATTAGTTCCCATAAAGCTTTCCAGGTGGCAGCACGAATGCAAAAAGTGTGTATGATCTGTGAGAAGTGTGTAAACCCAGCTGAATACGAAATTCCAACGTATTTAATGGGATCCTCAGAGTGTCAGAAAACTACATATATCATAAGGGAAGAGGGTCTCCGAGGAAAAAAGTGCCAGGTTCCCCGATTTTAAAATCTCGCAAACAATTGTGTGTTTGTGTGTGTATGCATGTTCCTCCTGGCACTCTTCCTCGTTTCTTCGGTCTCCTTCATTACACGCACGCACACAGCTTGTCGTTCATTCTCTCACGTTTTCTCCCAACACCTCGGTGAAGTTTGTTCCCTTTTCTCCGTCTGCAGTGTTAAAACGCAGGAAACCCTCCTTCCTTCTTTGTTATTGGGTCGCCCGGCGTAATTGCTCCTAGAAAAGGTGGAAGGGAGGGAGATTTTCCGACGTAACAAGGATCTCAGCTCATTAAAACTTGTAGCCAACAATGCACCTTCTCCTCCTCCTCCTATTTCTCACCCACTGCAGTGTTGCCAGTCCACTGTCCTCTCAAATCTTTATTCGACGGAAATGCTTATTAATTTCAACAGTAGACAGCTAAATTTAAATGTACGGTTGTGTGTATATGTATTGATACTTTTATCGTGAATCTGGCTAGACTAAGAAGCATTCAATTTGTAAAGAAAGAATGGAATATAATTTGAAATATCTTTGAAGAGCTTCATAAAGTAACAGAGAGCTTTCAGACCGAAGAGACACGTGTCGCTTCAATAACAAACCGTGTCGTTGTCGATTGCGTGTCGCTCGAACTGAACCGCTTTCTCAATGGCATGCATGAGTGATGAGTGATAAGATGAAATTGATAAAGGGTCACTCACAAAGAACATCCATGTCACGCCGGGATTTGTGTGAACTACATTGAAAATGGCGCAAAGAATTAGGAAGAATTATATAGCATATTATTCAAAGTAATGGAGTTTAGTTAGTAATCAAAGAATCTAGATGTTCTAAGACAACAATAAATGAAATATATGTATTATGAATACAATATTGTATATCTTCCATTGCCAACTAATTGAGAGTCTTAAATCTGTTTATTTTGTACTAAAGTACCAACCTGTGGTACCGAGGAATTTTTCTCTTGTGAACCTGTTCTTTGTATGCATATTAGATGACATATTGTACTTGGAGAACCCCGAAATTTCAATACTTGAACAAATTTAGGCATGAATTTACTAAATAATGCACTGTTTCATTACTGATGACAGAAACCCATACTTGGACTAACATCTTTCTTTGTAGTCGTTTCAATAATTCTAACATGTCTCGCTAGGGTACATTGCACTTTAGAGCCATCTAGCGTGAATTTTCAAAATATATGTACAATTTCAAATACCAGATTGTGTGTGATTGTTCAATCATTCCGTTCGGAGATTTAATGTTCACTTCACAGCAACATAAAGATACATTAAAGATATTTACAGTGTACAAGTCTTAAAGTGGTATTATCATAAGAAAAGGACTATAAAATTATCTAAATCACCAATATTTCTAAGGAGGACTTTTCACACATACCCCACCATCCCACGGGGTATAAAAATTTGAAACCAAAAAAGGGGATGCAAGTAATCAAAAGGAGGGGTATTCCCTCTTCCCCTCTATAAATACCACCTTGTTAAGTAATCATAAACTGGTATTTCATTAGTTAGAGATTTTTGAACGGAAGTTAATTTTCTTTTGGCTATTATAATGCTAAGTGTTCAATACACCACATTTTATTTGGGCATCTGGAACAATTACAGATGGCACTGCCTACAAATATCTGAATATTGCTAGGGTTTTACAAGTTTTGAAAAGCTAATCGTTTTAGAAAAACAATAAATAAAGAACTATTAAGGAGGATATGAGTGCAGAAGGTAAAAGTATGTGCAAAAAAAAGAGATGTTAGAAATCTAAGCTTAACAGCAACTCTCACAGGAAATATTCTTAGGAAAGCCAAGTAGAGAGAAGTAAAAAAAATAAAATTAAAATTCAACTCCATTATCATCAATGGTCAATTTTTTATATATACTCAGTTGAGAACGGTTGTGGAACGGTGGTAATTGCCTCTGCAGTCTTAACGAAATTTCACTTAATTTTACTACGCATCAGAGGTGAGGAGCATATTTAAAAATATTGTTTTTAAATTTTAAAATGTTACTAGTATGTTGCCTATGACAACATCATTACATGTATTAACTATAAGTTTCATATGGCTGGATTCAGCACTGCTTATCAGGATTTCACACCGAAGCAACAGGCGACACATGTCGCTTGGGAACGAGCCAATTAACAGCAACGTTTTACACCGTAGCGGCATAACAGGTGTTGCAAGCCTTGAGTTAGATTGGTGAAATCCTCAAGCGACCCGTCACCTGTAGCTTCGGTGTGAAATCTCCCTTACGGAACGTTGAGATCGGAGTGACAAGCGAACACTGGAACTTCAGAATTTTGTCAGTGCACACAGGAAACATGTACTCAAGTACTGACAATTCAGTGGCATGAACAAATAATCGACAATCATAATTTTGCCCTATATAATTAGCAAAGCTACAAGCACTCCCAAAAATTAATATTTTCCAAGACCTCCCAAAATTCTCTCTGACTCTTGCTGTAAAAGCAATGTAAAATAACCAGTAGAAATAGACATTTCTGGAGCCTCCGCCCTCCCTCTTAATCCACCCATGAATAAGACGAACGCAAGACTTAACCAAGAGTCGAATTTAGGACCCCTGACTTCGTATATCATCACTCGCTTCGCCGACCTCCGAGGCGGAGTGGTTAGCACAGCCCGCTGAAACCCAGGAATCTTGTGTTCCTGTGTTTGTAAGTGTCTCTTCATCAATTTTATCACATCATCACTCGTCATCATCTTCCCGATTATCCAAGTGGCAGGAAAGCGAAGTAAAACGAATCAAATCAGTCAATGAAATACTCTCCCTACACAAAGAAAACTGTCACCAATGCTAGTTTTGCTGTTGAAAGTACTGCAACAAAATTCCATATCAATCAATCAAACAGAGGTTGGTAATTTCTCGTTCAGAAGCGGATGTGTCCTTTTTAACTGTAGAAAAATTATAATTAAAATAGAATTTATTTATACCAGCGCGTGGGCCCTTTGAGACTTAAGGCAATAGCCTCTCCCGCCCCCATTTTCAGAGCCAATTCCGTTCTGGCTCCGGAACGACATTCAACTCGGCGGTTTCAGATATTTACCTCCCATTTCTTTCTTCCTCCTCGCGATGGCAGCACCGTCGATGGAAAAAACTAATTCCGGTGGAAAATTGTGGGTCGCTTTTGTCCGCCCAGCCTACCCGTGCTTCCGCATGCTGATGAGGCCCCTTCTGCGGCTGGCTGCAAAGCGATTTCCGCTACACGAGCGCCACGAATGACGAGTGGCTGAAAGAGGTAAGAATAGGAGCATGGAGTCCATAATTGGGTTGCCGCGTCGTCGAAGAATGCATGCGACGTTGGTCTCGCTCCTCAATCAAATTTATTCTGTACTGGCAACCCTCAAGGCTGAGTAGAATTTATTCGATATACAAGTGCCACTTCAGGATAGAACCTCGTGTGGATTCAGAACTAGCAATAGAAAATTCTCTCCTTAACATGTACTGTCCTTGTGATGTAATTTCCCTTCTTTCTTTTACGTACTGAGCAATCAAATTATGTTAATTTCGCACAAGGGTAAAGGTCTATGAATTTACTGCTTGGAACCTGTTGTTTTTCTCTATAATTGTCACGTTCCTTCGATAGGACCTTTCGCATTTTTCCTTACCAATTCAATAGCATATTGCATATCATGCAAATGATCTTGACATGGGAGCCATTTGGCAAGGAAAACATCAGCTTTCTTATACTTTTATAAAGGAATTACATACATTTTTCTTTACGGAAATTAGAAATTAGACTTTGTTATCTTCCTACGTGTAGTTATCTTCTCATTTAAAATAAAATTCTAAATTCTGTAAAAAAGATCAAAATTTCTCCACAGTAAAACATTCAGAAACAATAAAGAAAAATGATAGAAAAATACTCAAGTCCAGAGCCATCTATTGTTCACCATAACAAACCATAACTCAACATGGTAGCGATTTTTTTTAAATCTATTTTGTTTCGAATTATTCAATAATAAGATAAAATCCGACAATATTGTCAAAAGAAACATTCAAATTTGTAATTATAAAACTTTGTAAAAATTATGTCAGCCTGTATTTGATTCTGGAAAGAAAAAATATCAATAAAGAAGGAGGTGAAAAATGTATCATCAACACCACCAGAAAAAAGATGGCCGAGGCCTAAAATCAGAAAATCTGTAAGTAATTTTTTATTTCTTTATCCGAAGTTGCGTATGCGTTTTGCCGAAGGCATAACACGTGTGATATGCAGATCTTTGCATAAAGTGCTTGAAAAACGTTATAAAGGACAGTCCCTTATTTAACTAACATGCCCGGCGTTAAGTGACAATCTTTCCAGGGAGGTCACTTGTCCCGTATTCTTGGATGTATCCACTGACATGTTACCACAGGACCCTACGATGCCAAGTGTCCTGGGTTCGAATCTTAGTCTGGGAATGGGCGTTTTTTGTGAGACTCCGTTCGTCAATTGCATCTTACATCACTCATCCTCACGGTCACAATTAGCCAAAAATGAAAAAAAAAGTGACGTAAAATAACCTAATTCAATCTATCAGTCAAAATCCCTGCTGGATGGGGTGATATCGGTTTTGTAAGAAAAAAATCTCTCTATACGTTTTACACAATTCTGTCTTCCAATCACAGCGGAACACCTCATTGCCCTTTCCACTTTTTTCAGGGGATGGTGGAAAAGTTTTTGAAGTTTCCGCCGTGTGTCACTGTTATTTTCAATCACAACTACAAGATTGTTCGTGGGGAATTAGTAAGATAGAATGAGTTACAACACTTCAAAATCGCAAAAGGTGAACGAGGAACATGGTGAAATAGCCCACGATTCGAAGTCAGCATACACTTTCAACCTCTCCTAGTGGCGGCGCCACCGATGCTTGAATGACACCGTCTACCAATTCTACTTCTCAGTTCTTTTCATTCTATCCGTATCAAGTACAAAGAACCTTGCAAAGGCATCTTAGGAGCTGCTGAAAATCAATTAAGAAGTTTTCAACTGTGTTTGTCTTATCTTAATGAACAATATAAATTATAAATATGAAAATGGGGAAAGACCAGAATGTACGAAGCAAGGACAATGAATTTCAACGAAAACAAGAAATTTAGAAAGTAGAGGGAATGCTATGGAAGGGCTTTTGAACTCAAACAATGAGACTTGTACGGAACAATGAAGGACCTACTAAAGAAGAACAACATTATAATGGTTTCATAATGAAAGAGATTAATGAGTGCAAGGTTACGGAAGAGACTTGTAGAATACGAAGTAGGAAAAGCAGCAGGATCTTCAAACAAAAATGTAACTAAGAGTCAAATATTGTCTTCTTCATAATATATTTCAATATCCAGGAAGAGAAGTCCCACAATACTAATTTTAGATGGCAGCACATAAGCTCTGTCCGTTTGTTTGCGTTTGGTTATTGTTACTGCAATTAAATATACAGAGTTTGAACTGTGAAAGCGTGATTATATTCAAGCGCAAAACTAATTTGGAAAATGTAGCATAGAATATGTTATCAGAACGTCAAATTATTAATTTACCTCATGAACGAAAAGTGAAGAAAAGAAGGAAGGTTGCAGTAATATTATTAGAGGCTGAGTGAAACTCAGAGCCGCTTTATGCAGGAAAGATTAAAACTTGAAATAACTCACGCAGAAGATTGAACCCAGGTCTCTCGTGCAGCAGTCAGACGTCATACCGACTGGATATCCGTGATTCTTTCTACGAAAAGTAGGAAAGTATAATTTGAAAAGGAAAGAACAAGCAAATTCCATCTTATACGCGTATTATGTTGATTTGGGTCAATAAATCATACTGTGTGAATTTCTAAACATAAATATGATGATAAATCTAGAATTAGGTTAAGTCTCTTGGAGCAGATATGGCTTACCCATTCTCCCTCAACAGGAATCAACAATTTAATATCCATTGAAACTTAAAATGTTTCTTCCTTCAGCTTTCTCAAAGAGACAACTATGGAAATATCCAATAGGATTATCTTGGAACAATTAACGTTTCATTGTTGAGAACGTATCAAATATCAAATGAACAATCGATCTATCCAATAGGAGTGTCTTGGAACAATTACCATTTCATTGAATTTCATTCATTCATTGTTTTCTGCCTAATTGGCAGGTTTTTCACTGCAATCTCCAGCTTTCCCTGTTCTCTGCCTTACGCTTCGTAATAGCATACGACCCAGTTAATTTAATATCATCCATAAGCTGATATCTCTTTCTTCCACGGACTTTTCTTCCTTCAACCATTCCCTCCAAGGCATCTCTTAGCAGGCAGTTTCTTCTTAGACAGTGTCCTAACCAGTTTCTTTTCCTCTTCTTGATGGTCTCCAGCATAGATCTTTTTTCGCCAACTCTTTTCAGTACGGCTTCGTTTCTTACCTTGTCCGTCCATTTTACACGCTCCATTTTTCGCCATGTCCACATTTCAAAAGCTTCGAGTCGTTTCTCTTCATTTCTTCTCAACGTCCAGGTTTCTGCACCATATAGTGCTACACTCCACACAAAACATTTCACTAATCTCTTCCTTAGACCTATGTCCATGGGTCCACAAAAAACATTTTTTCTTCTATTGAAAGCTTCTTTTGCTATTGCGATTCTCATTTTCACTTCTTGGTTGCAGCTCATGTCACTGCTTATAGTGCATCCGAGGTACTTGAAGCTATCCACTTGCTGGATTCTTTCACTGTTTGCTCTCACATTAATATTCCTTGGTTTCCGTCCTATAACCATTGCCTTTGTCTTCTTTACATTAATCTTCATTCCATACTGCTCACAGCTGCTGTTTAACTCTTCTAACATACTATTTATGGTTATTTCATCCTCAGCGAATAATGCCATGTCATCAGCAAATCTTATGCAGTTTATTCTTCTTCCTCCCAATTTGACACCTCCTGTGCCCTGGAAACAAGTTTTCACTATATCTTCTAAATAGATATTAAACAAAGTAGGCGATAGGCAGCATCCTTGTCGTACTCCTCTTCCAATTTCACAGCCTTCTGTCATTTCGTCTCCTGTTCTCACTTTAACTCGTTGATTCATGTATAAGTTGCTTAGAAGTCTTCTCTCTTTCCAATCTACACCAAATTTCTTCAGAATTTCTAAAAGTTTAACCCAATTCACTCTATCAAAGGCTTTCTCCAGGTCTACAAATACTACAAACACCTCCTTTCCTTTCTCTAAATATCTTTCCCCAATGGTCCTCAGTAAACCAATTGCATCCCTTGTACCTCTTCCTTTCCTGAAACCAAACTGTTCTTCCTCTAACTCGCCACTGACCTTAATGATTTCAATTCACATTCATAAAGAATTATTTATGTTTCTGTGTATATAGGTATGGTTGTAAATATAATTATGTCCTTGTGTTTGTATATAAATGTGTATAGTTATGAATGTCTGCATATAGATATGTATCTTGTTGTACTTTTGTAAATGCAATTTTTAGATTTATGTTTTGTATAAAATTTGTGCTAGTATTATTTACGCAATTCACAAGCCTGCGATGAAAGAAATACAAGGGAAATGATAGGTGAACTTTATGTATTTTGTGGTGCTGAGTTAAAAAAAAATAAAGCAAAATGTCTATCACGTCACGTTTTCTTGAAAAATTTAATTGTACGTGGATTTCTATGAACATTTACTATAAATATGTTGTTTCGGCGTGGAATATCTTTCCTCCCTGCCTGACCATCATTCTACCGTGGTGGATGTGTAAGGGGTACCTTCCACGTAGGTGCCCAAAAGTCAACCTCACTTCCACGTAGTACACCCTGGACTGCAGACTAACGAGGCTCTGGCGACTGGCACGATGGCCAGTATAATTTTGTGTGTGTTGTTCTGTTTTTTGTCCTTGTGTGTGCTGAGTGCCCGTTTACAGCCTCAGCTTTTAACGGAAGTCAGAATATTTTAAGATTTTAGTTATGCAACGTTAGAGTTGTTATTTGTAATGATAAGGGGCTGGCCCCCGTATAATGTGAAGGGTGCAAAATAGCCTAAGTGCTGAAGCACCCAAAATTTTAAATTCAAATTTTAAAAAGTTCAAATTCTACGGTGGTGAAACAATACCCCTCTGTGACTCCCCCCGTCGACATCTCTCCCTCCCCGTCGCAATCGCTTTCGACCAATAGCATCGCGCAAATCATTATCTTGGTTCGCCGACTGCGCAGGAACGCTTGCTAAGCCAGCGTAATCGGCAGTCACCTTCCAGTTGTGTCGAACTTTATCTGGATTGATCCTGAACGTGTTATTCGTAAGACTTAATTCTCGCGACTTGTCTGGAGGCAGCAGAAACGATATAAAACAGATGTCCTCATGAGGTACTCAGTTTATCGCTCTTTAACCCAGCAGATCATGTACTTACCGTGTTCGTAGTAAGATAAAAGACGTGGAAATTTGTAAGTTCGTCTCAATTTGTCTTTCATGTGTAGTGTCGTGCGTGCGCTGATACAGTGACAAGTGGAAACTGCATCACAAAAACAATTGTAACTGGTGCTTTCCTCTGTGCGTTTCGTGAACCATGGCTTCGAGTTCGAGACATTGTGAAAATATGCCAGATGACTTTTGTTACATATGCGGCGAATATAGTGTTCTTAAACATCGCATGAGGAGCATTACAAACTATGTAAGAAAACTTTATCTTGCGTATTTTGGAATGAAACTCGGAGACCAGGACAAATCGTGGGCTCCTCATAAAGTGTGTGTGCAGTGTCTCAATGATCTACGCTTATGGCTCAACGGAAAGAAAACTGCTTTACGCTTTGGAATTCCTATGACATGGAGGGAGTCGAGAAACCACTGTGATGATTGTTACTTTTGTGCCTGCCATGTCCGTGGGTATAACCGAAAAAATCACAAGCTAATCTCTTTTCCTGAGAACATTCTATCGGCCATATGCCCCGTTCCTCATGGACCTGATGTGCCAGTGCCTTTGCCTCCAACTGAATTACCAGTCATCTCTTCAGAGTCTTCAGACTCGGAACATCCAGACGGTCAAGGCTCCGATACCGAATATAAGCCCTATGGAGGCGATTCACCTCAGCCCTTCTATCAGGTTGAACTTAATGATCTGACTAGAAATCTGGGCCTTTCGAAAGAGGCAGCTGAATCGTTGGGCTCCAGATTGAAAGAAAAACATTTATTGGCCAAAGTAACCACGTTTTATTGGTACAGGAATCGAGAAAAGGACTTTGTTCAGTACTTTGAGGAAGCGGAGAACCTGGTCTATTGTTCTGATGTTCCCGGATTGATGAGCAAATTTAATATCGCCTACGATAAAGATCAATGGAGGCTGTTTATAGATTCATCGACAAGGAGCCTGAAAGCTGTCCTTCTTCATCACGGAAGCCAGTATGCATCTGTACCAGTTGCACACTCGGTAGATTTACAAGAAAGCTATGAAAACCTGGCTCTCGTCCTCAACAAAATAAAATATGCCGACCACGGTTGGACCATTTGCGGTGATTTGAAAGTTACAACCTTGGTGACAATGAAGTTCGACCAGAAAGGAATACGTGATTAAATGCACAGAGGCATAGGCGGTGGAATGGGTGACCCGCAGAAGTGACGCATGTGTGTAAGAGGAGGCGTGTGAGCAGGCAAGAATCGTGATCCCAGCATGTTGCACCCAAGGTTACGTAAAGAACAAAAACGGGGAACTATACGCGTGACATTGAACTTCGACCAGGCACCAGACCCATACGGAAAATTACAGATAGTGGCGCATTCGACGGAAGCATGACGTCACGGACACGATAAGGGAGTCCGCCGTATATAAGCGCGTGCTGTGCACCGAGGAAACGCAGTGCATCGTCACCATGGCCAGGGGCAAACCTATTGACAACACCATGAGGAGAAGAGTGGTGGAGTTGCAACGGGATGGACTCAGTGAACGGGAAATCGGGCGCCAACTGAACTTACCCAAGTCAACCGTCCACTGCATCATCAAACACCACCAAAATACGGGTACTACAGAGACAGGTAAGGCCCCCGGTCGAAAACGCCTGCTGAGCGTGCGTGACCTATGGATATTTAGGCGCCATATCCAGACCAACAATCATGTTTCTGTGGCCGAATTACGACTGTGGACTCGAGAACGCTTTCACATTGAAGTGTCAACCAGAACCATTCGCCGTTACCTACAGCGATGTGGTTACCGAGTGTACAAGGCGAAACGTAAACCCTTCCTTTCCATGTTGAACAAAGGCAATCTACTACGGTGGGCACGAATGTACCAGGGATGGACATTTTGGCAGTGGAACAGGATTTTGTGGACGGACGAATCCATTTTCAATGTTGTGTACGGGAAAATACGGAAAACAGTCATTTGTCGGAAGGAGGAACAGAATGATGCAAAATGTTATGCACGTCGGGTACAGAAACCTGTGTCAGTGATGGTATGGGGATGCATGGCGGCATCTGGGGTTGGCCCACTACACGTCTGTGAGGGCATTGTGAATGCACACGCCTATACACGCATACTGGAGCGGCATCTTCCCACAGTGCGAAGGCACCTGTTCCACAGGCGGCGTCTCATCTTTCAACACGACAATGCCAGGCCTCATACAGCGCGGCTGACAAGAGAATGGTTGACTCGCCATCACGTGCGAACTCTGCCATGGCCACCATCGAGTCCCGACCTCTCGCCCATTGAGAATGTGTGGCGTGTTCTTAAGCGACGTGTGCAACAGAGGGGACCCACGACAGTGGCTGCTCTTATCCCCTGCCTGCAGGAGGAATGGCACCGCATCGATGTGGAATACCTTGAACGACTCGTCCGCAGCATGCCCCGACGCATTGCCACAGTTATTCGCCGACGGGGCGTCGTCACACCATGGTAAACAGGATCCCCTCTAACAGTGATCGAACTTCAATTTTACGTGTAGATGGACGAAAATGTTTTATTTTGTGTGGACACCATACATTGCTGCATTGCAGCGGAAATTTATGTTTTCCTTTGTTCCATGTAGCCTGCTGAATAAAATATGTTCAGCATATGCATGTGTTCTCCTTCTTTCACAACGCACTCCTATATTTGTGACTGGTCGAACTTCATTGTCACTAAGGTTGTATATCCATGCTTCTTGGTCAACAAGGTGGATATACAAAGTTCCCATGTTTCATTTGTGAGTGGGACAGCCGTGCAAAGACTCAACATTGGGTCAAGAAAGAATGGGCTAAAAGACAAAATCTTGAACCAGGCACCAAGAATGTGATTCGGAACAGCTTAGTTGACCCAAAAAAGTATTGTTACCCCCGTTGCATATCAAATTAGGTGTAATGAAGCAATTTGTCAAGGCTATTCCAAAAGATGGCGATTGTTTCTAATACCTGTGCAAAACGTTTCCAGGTTTATCCGCAGCCAAGTTGACAGATGGAATCTTTGTTGGTCCAGATATCTGCAAGCTCATGAAGGATAAAGACTTTGAGACTAGCATAACAACAAAGGAAAAAGAAGCTTGGGTTGCCTTCAAAGATGTGGTCAGTAAATTTCTGGGGAATTACAAGGATCCTGACTATAAAGCAATTGTTATGAATATGCTGGACAAATTTCAAGCGTTGGGTTGCTCCATGAGTGTCAAACTACATTTCCTTCACTCACATGTGGACTATTTCCCCGAAAATTTAGGAGCAGTCAGCGAATAACAGGGTGAAAGGTTCCACCAAGATATTAAAGATATGGAGAGCAAATATCAAGGACGATGGGACAAGAACATGCTGGCCGACTACTGTTCGATGTAAACACGAGAGAGGCCTGAGATTGCACATAAAAGAAGAACGTCAAAAAGAAGTTTCAAAGGCAAAAGGGTACGGACGTAAATACAAACTTTGTTTGTGTTTGATTTTGTTGTTTGTTCAGTTTACAATTTGTGTCAAACGTTCATGTACACATATATTGCTCCTCGTGGTCAATCGTCTATTTTATGTACGTTACCTTAATAAACACAAATGAACATAATACGTTGGTGCTTTTTTTCTAGAAACTTCACAATAACGGGATGTTAAAAGTGTAAACGCAAGGGAACTTTGTGTTTTTCTCTCGACCAGAGGCGGCTCGTGCGATCTGGCAACAGTGGTTTTCTTCCATTTAAACCTATAAAAAATAAAATCAATTGCTAATAAATCAATTTGCATCACCAAGCATCGATTTTACATAGATTTAAATGAATCAAAACCACTGTTGCCAGATAGTGCATGCAAAATTGTTCGCGAAAATTCTTTTTCACATAGGATTTTAGCAAAAATATTGATATCGATTGTACAAAAAATCCTGACATGATGGAAAAAAATGGAGGTCATTTTCGAAACCACCACACCCAATAACATAAAACTCAGCGAACACGTCTCTTGTATTTTTCAACAACTTCAATTTCGCAGGCCTGTGTTATTAGTGTAGTTTTGCTTTCTCCTTTTTTTGTTTTGTGTTGTTGAAATTGTAATTTTTGGATTTTTTGTAATCTATGGAAGCCTATTGTAATTGGAGCCAAAGGTCTGTTATAGATGAAAATAAATAAAAATTAATAAATAAATTGTTGAGTCCGTATGTAATAAACAATCGAACTATCCAGCGGAAGTTTTGGAAAACTAACTGTATGGCTTATCGAATCATTGTAGAGGGTGTCTCAGAAATATTTTCGTTTTTGAATCCGCGCTCTGGGGCAATTCGCACATTACGGAGAAATGAGATAGATCGCAAACGCTTGGCAACATTGTTAATGTTTAGTTGCCATGGAGCGCTTTACGGGGCAGCAACGTGCTTTTTTATAAAAATAATGATTGTTATGTTGTTGTGCTTCGTTTGTACCGGTATCATTATAACCTGGCAGGAATGAGAGACGTCCCAAGCGCAAATGTAATTAAATATTGGGTGAGGAAGTTTGAAAACACTGGAAGCCCTATGACAAGTAAACGGCCGAGACGTTCAAGGTCATCAAGATAGAACAGAAACGTTGACCGTCCTCGTCAATTGTAAGACTGCGTGCAGCTCTTTAAATTTGCGTAAGCCGACAGTTCATCGCATTATTCGCAAAGATAAGCGTTTCCACCCATACAAAATTGTTATTACACAATAATTAAAACCACAAGATCCTGCCCATCGATTAGAGTTCTGTAGAACAATGAGAGATTTCGCTTCAATGGTTAGAATAACATATGGTTTCATCAGTTATTCCCAGAAAGGGTCATCAGTCGAAAAGGGGACATTAACTGGCCACCTAGAAGTCCCGATTTGACTTTTAAGAGTAAGGTATACACCCCAATGCCACAAAATTTGAGAGAGCTGAAGCAAATAATTACAGATGAAATGAATGCTATTCCTCGTGGAATGCTTTCGGGGAGTGATCGAAAACTTTAGTTCCAAAATAATTGAATGTGAAATCATGAATGGTCACCATTTGTTCCATACTATTTTTGGTAATACATTTATCGATAACAGTTTCATAGATCGGAGACACATTGAAATCGGATATTTTGTGTTTCGCATGGTTCGTACTTATCAATTGTGTATTGCGGAACATAGCTGAAGGTGCCATTATGCTTTCTACACGAAAACAAACGCAATTTTTCACATTCTGAGTGCTTTTTTTTTATTATTCCTTTCTTCGCTTCCGGAACACACAATATGGCGGGCACATCTTGACTCACGTTGTGGGTATGCAGTGTTTCAACCTTCCTCACCGAAGAATACCCTACTATCGTGTTCGTCACCGGTGGAAATTATACATTATGCACGGGTAGCTGACCGATAGCCCCTCAAACCATTCACGGATAGCCCCACGAACCATTATGCACGGTAGCTGACTGATAGCCCCACGAACCATTCACGGATAGCCCCACGAAAAATTTCCGATAAGGTTAGGTTAGGTTTGGTTACGTTAGGCAAGCATAGTAAAAAAAGGGGGGTTGAAACACTGACAGGGGCTTACGTCATCAAACGTACGCAGCATCCGGTTGTCGTAGGGCTTAGCAAATGAAAACAATGGCAATTGTGCGTTGGTGACATATTTCTCTTGAAGAATACATGATTTCCCTGTCAAATATATTCCACGATGAGAGAAAATACATCGACAAACATTGCAAACCTTGGAGAAACTCATTTCCGTAAGTAGTTTCTTGTGTAAAATTAAACAAATGTGTCTCCGATGTATGAAACTGTTACCAATTTATCTTTATACAAAAAAATTAAGTATTTATTTTAATAGTTTTAGAAACGAAAATATTTCTGATAATAATAATCATGGGCATGTCGGAGCTCAAATTCATTTGTCTGTCTGTCTTTGCGAGGCTAATTTGAAGTTATTTAGTAGAACGCCAATGTGCCCTTTTGCCTACACGAAAAATCGATTTCATTATTATTACAGGTCCACAATTCATAATTCGAAATATTTTTGTCTGTATATAATTCGAAGTTTGGGAAATTTTCGAAATTCAGTGTGGGAAATATTAGGAAACATAAATTTCAAGATTTCGACATGACTCATGTAGGGATAAAAATGTTTAGTTTTTCAGAACTTTTCAGAACTAGAAATTACCTCCTTGGAACTGCTTTATCGATAGTGGGGTCATATTTTCTTAAGAAGCAGCAGTGTTAAAAATTAATATTACAAAACTGCCGTAAGCACGCCTGCAACCTCGCTTCCATGTGCGTAACTTGAAACAATGCGTAGGGGCGAAGAGTGGAACGCAGCTCATTAACCAGTGGCGTAATAGTGCGCCATTAAGGGCAGTTTCCAAAACCCCTTTCCCGTTTAATCTGACCTTCCGGGACCAGAAGCTGTCGGCGTCGGGTGTGATTTAATGCGGATGTTGGTCATTACTCGGCGCCAGATGTTTCGCCAACGCGGAGGTCACCTTCGTATGCACTTGCAGGAGCCACGGGATAATCTAGAGATCCCTTGCAAGGAGGAATTCTCATTACAGAATCCTTGTGGCTGACATGAGAACAAGAAAAGAAGACTCCGAAATTTTTAATTTTGCATATCAAGTTCCGTTAATACTAATATAAATTTGCAAATGAGTATATCACTTTCGAGATCCATTCTCAGAATATATTAATGGCATTATATATTCAAATTAAAATTCAAAGAAAGTTATACCGCAATTAATAACGAATTAATAGCAAGTTGATATAACCTTTTAATGTTGCTTTGCAAAGTTTATTTTATATAGAGGAAAAGGT
Source organism: Lepisma saccharinum (assembly GCF_977018435.1). Classification (NCBI taxonomy): domain Eukaryota; kingdom Metazoa; phylum Arthropoda; class Insecta; order Zygentoma; family Lepismatidae; genus Lepisma; species Lepisma saccharinum. The sequence continues at coordinate 21,504,778 of NC_139238.1, forward strand.
CTAAATATGGGCCCCCCTTTTTATGCTGTCATTTTCGGAGGAAAAAAATAATATATCAAGCACCTGCCTTTAAAATGCATACATATGAAATATATACTTAAATGGAATAGGATGCTAAAGTATAGAAGGTCTCCATTTATTTTTTAAAAAAAAGCAATTTCCAAAAAAATGGTAAAATGATTATTTCAAAAATGTGATCTAAATATGGGCTACTAGTGGCAATATCACAAAAACCAAGTAAAATTTTAAAAAACAGTCATTTGTCGCTAAAACGTTATAAAATTCATATGTATGTATAATCCGTTATTTTAAAAATCACGCGGAATGGGAAAAATCGAAATTAAGAAAAACATCCAAATATTTGTTGAAACTGTGATCTCAACATTAGACCTCATGTTATAGCCCATATTTAGACCATCACGTTATTTTTCATATTCAATTTATTTTCGCTCTCTGTGGTACATATTTCACAAACAAATCATGGCATTATTAAAGCCCACAATTGTTTTATGTACCGCTAATATCATAACCTATACAAAGCAGATGAGAATTCAGAAAACGCTGAGTTAAAACATACCTGCAAAAAGTTTACGGAGGTCGCAATTCTATAACAACATCCAAGGCCGAAACTAACCACCACTTTTTTCTCTTGCGAATTGGCGCCGCAACCCTTGTCCTTGACAGATAACCAATTACAATAGCCTCTGCCAGGCTGCAGCACCCGGGAGCGCTGATAACTCCAAAACCCATATTTAAACCTTCGCCCATATTTAGACTTTCTCCTTTAACGGTTATTTTCACCCCGAAAATTACGATAAGTTATACTTGAATTTTCATATTTTAAAATTGTGATCGTCAGAATTTCTTATAGAGGTACGGTAGGAATTTGCGGGAATGACGGAAAACAATTATTTTTCAATTATGTTTAAAATAATTGAAAATGGCAAGATAAGTAAATATTGCTTTTCCAATTTAGTGTCGCTATTGAATTCGTTTATATAAAACATCTAACTAACTACTTTGAAACGAATATTACTTGCCCAGTTTATTGTTAAGAAAATAGGCAATAATATTTTGAATATTTGTACAACATTACAGCCCGTACACACACAACGTTACGTTCTAAACTTTTCAAATAAGCGAACGTAATTACTCGTTTCCCTTCCTCCAATAATACATGCCAATATTTTCGAAGACATTAAGAGAATTGAGGGACCAAAATAGTGGCCGAAGATCACGTCGGCGAGCGCGAGTCTATCCGCGCTTTCCAGATTCTATCAGGTGAAACCATGACGTCATCATTACACCAGCCTCAAGAGCTGGTGCGACTCGTGAATCAAAATGGCGTCGCCTGAACTGAAGCTTCTTCCGATTCGTGATATGCGTTCTGTAGGAGGCGAAACTGTCCACATTTTAAATGCTACTACTCCTTCGCTTGCACGCAAAGTGAAATAAAGTATGCCGATACATTAAAATATGCGTCCATCTTCTGCTGCAACATGCAGGAATGCATCCATTTGCAAGATTCGATATCTTTACAAAGGAATACAACTTAAATTCGTACTGCACATGCAAAATAAGATGTCGTTAAGTGAAAATATATAATGTTCATGATATATCTTCTGTGATTTAGTCACTGATGGTGAATTTTTCCTGACAAACGCTGATATGCGTCCGCATTCCAAATCTAACTTTCATTTGTTTCAGTATGAAGCTTTCCGAATTTCACCGAAATTTATGTTATTTTGGTGCACGCTGGTGAATTCTGGAAAGCGCGGCAAATAATCATACAGCCCAGGGGGGGGGGGGGGCGAGGTCTGTGGGTACTACTACTATGTCATCCTTGCTGGTCGTATGTCACTGATGTGCCGTAGACTATACGTTTACGTCTACATGCATTGTCTGCACGTAATCTACGCGTAGATTACATTGGGTTGTAGTCTACATAGACTACGTAGACAATCTAAAGTGCATTAAAATTAATTTTCAAAGGTTTCATGAAAGAAAAGTGACATTTTCAACTATATTGGTTCCTAACGAAATGAAAATAATCCTATTTACAACAAAATTTATCTTCTCTCCTATTATCAACTATGGAAGAAGACAAATAGTATGCAAAAGACAACAACAGATGGCAGTCGTGAGGCAAGAGTGGTCTTTTTCCCATAAAACACTAGAATATTTTCTATATTAGATTTCTTCCTAGGTGAGAAATTGTTCGAATTTGGAAGGAAGAGTACGAAAAGTTTTCTTCACACATCAGCAACTGATACGCAGTGAAATTTTATTTTAATTCCACGGCGCCCTTTGTTATCACCTTTCGACATGTTGTTTACATAGATTACGTAATCCACGTGTATAAAATAGTCTACGTGTATAATGTAGACGATCGTTGTTTACACGTAGACCAGTGATGTGCCGTAGACTATACGTTTATGTCTACATGCGTTGTCTGCACGTAATCTACGCCTAGATTACATTGTATTGTAGTTTACATATACTACGTAGACAATCTAAAGTGCATTAAAATTAATTTTCAAGGGTTTCATGAAAGGAAAGTGACATTTTCAACTATATTGGTTCCTAACGAAATGAAAAGAACCCTATTTACAACAAAATTTTTCGTCTCTTCTATTATCAACTATGGAAGAAGATAAATAGTATGCAAAAAACAACAACAGATGGCAGTCGTGAGCCAAGAGTGGTCTTTTCCACATAAAACACTAGAATATTGCCTATATTATGTCTTTTCCTAGGTGAGAAATTGTTCGTATTTGGAAGAAAGAGTATGAAAAGTTCTCTTCACACATCAGCAACTGATACGCAGTATTATTTTCTTTTAATTCCACGGCGCCCTTTGCTAAGTTATCACCTTTCGCCATGTTGTTTACATAGATTACGTAATCTACGTGTATAAAATAGTCTACGTGTAGAATGTAGACTATCGTTGTTTACGCGTAGACGCACATCACTGACGTAGACGCACATCACTGTTGTATGTACAGTATTTCACGCTTCGTTCTCTTCAGTACCAGTCATAATTCTGAATTATTGTTTCACCCTTTCTTTAGTATAGAGCCGGTTGGTAGGACGACTGACTACCGGTTTCGATTCCCGGGATTGGCGATCTAAGGTTGGAAATTTTCCGGCTTTGTTCCCGCATAAAGCGGCTTTGGGGCTCACCCAGCTTCAAATCAATGAGTACCTGGGGACAACCCTGGGGGGGGGGGTAAAAGGCGGCCGAAGCTTGCTGCTGATCACATCACCTCCAACTTGTCCGAGATCGAGAATGTGTCGGGCCCTGCCCGTATATTCACTAAATGTGCCTTCAGAGCACGGTGCTATATGCACAGGGATCTTTACCTCTTACCTTACCCTTGCTTTAGTAAGTATTCTTGTCGGAACTCTCCCATTTTTTTTTTTCAGAGCCTAATCCTTTCCGCGTCAAGTGCACATGTTAGCTTTACATCCACTCCACAGTGAGGACTCCTCCAGCTAAAACCAAGCTACAAGACTTCAAGAAACGTTAACATCCGAATGGATCCTCAACTTCCTCCTCCCGAAGACTTCTTCCGCTTTTATGATTCCGTTGCTTGGCACCAGTGCGCCTCCCAACAACCTAAGCTGCGTCCAACCCTTAACGAACGCTCTGTTGCAATCACTTTAGGAAGAAACTTTAAGTGCTCCATCGGCTCTCAAACCCTCAGCCTTAACCACCACTCAATCTTACCGTCGCACCATGCCTGTGGCTCCAATCCCCTCGCACTGTCCCCCCCCCTCCACTTTCGCAACTAGCAACTTTCGGGATCAGGAGCAGGCGTTCGCTTTACCTAGGAGCTCCGTGCAGCTACCTTGATAGGCCAGTTAAAAAGTTTTCCCTTTACTCGGTTCCACCAATCATCGTCCCAGAAGTTACAGCTTCTGAGTACTCTCTCAGTTGTGACGTGGTAGATAAAAGTTGCTCCATTTTACACCCACGCACGGTATTACCCCTATTACTTATCTCTAACATAGAAATAACAAAGAATTTCAAAAGTTATATGCACGGACGATAGAAAAAAAAGTGAAAATCAACGAATTTATATATTTAAAATGTTAAGAAAAATTAATGAGCAATGAATGAATAATAAGAAGAACATGGGGACGTTTCTAAGAATATAAGGGAAATAGTTGAAAATTAAATTAACAAAAAAAGCAAGGCTGAATTATTGCAACACGCCCTTTCCTGTTGTGTATTGTTCTTTCTTAATTACCTTTCTCGTTGTACAAATGTTTATTGTTATTGATCTTAATCTCTATTATTAATTTTGTAATTCTTGTGGTATTTAATATTTAAGCCTATCACTGATAATGTCAGGATAGTGACTGACCTGTATATACATATCTTGTAAGAGATATTGTATCAAAACACAATTACGATTGTGTTTTGTCTTGACTTTTAGTTCGGGCTTTGAGTTTAAAGAGTGGTCAAGTTGAATAGTAAGAAGCTGTTATTTCTTTGAGTGAAATGGATTTTATGCACATAAGTATTTCTTTTGCTAATAAGTAAAATATACTTAATTTCTATTAGTGAAAACTTGTTTGATTTTTATTTGACCAACGAACAGAGATATTATTACCCAATACATTCAGAGGCATCACGTGAATGCTACGAGTCTTCTTATGATCACTTTTATTGTCCTTTAGTTAAATAATCATGTTCTTTTGACTGAAAGAACGTGTCAATGAAGAATAAGAATAACATTGGGACGTTTCTAAGAATAGAAGGGAAATAGTCGAAAATTAAATTAACAAAGAAAAGCAAGGCTGAATTATTGCAACACTAGTGCAAAGATAAGGGAAATATATTTTCATATTACTTCGTGCTGCATAAAGACAAAAGGAAAACAAAGAGTCCTGACTTTGAATATCTACAATAGTCAATGAAGGACAATATGAAAATATAATGCAGAAATAAGTACACATTGTAGAAAATTGATACAAAATATATAAATATCAAATGATGAAGTAAGACTGAAAAGAAATCTGTAAAATATATTATTGAAATAGGGGAGAAATAAATTAAGAACATTATATCGAAATAAATTAGCAAAAAATTTTGGCACTTTCAGTAAGTTAACGTAACACACTGTTCGAAAGAAAATAATTATTAATATGGGCATTAACACATGAAGATGGATTAGAAATATGAAAATATAAGCCACGCTTTAAATATGGTTATACTTGCTCGCTTATAATTTGAAATGCTGGGAAGAGACAGCATTGTGAACATTAGGAGGTTATTGTAAAATTATTGAAAGAAAAGAGATAATCGCTTCATACTGCTGTCGTGGTTATTACAGCATGAAAGAAACTCATCCTGAATGTTCATTGATGACGTAGTCATTGTAATATCCAGATAGAAGGGGGAAAGCCCTGACTTCATATCTGTTCGTAAGTCATTGCTGCAAGAAGAATGAAGCAAAAGAACGTAACTTCACATTTCTGCAACAGTGTTAGGTAATATTCAAAATCTAATTATTGATAACAACTCGTCTGAACCAGTTGCCAAATTCAAGTACTTAGGAGTAATACTAACAAATTAAATGGTATTAAAGAGGAAATAAAAAGCAGGCTTAATTAAGGAAATGCATGTTAATTTTCCCTTCATAAACTTTTGTCTTCTCATTTAATATCTAAGAAATAAAAGTTAAAATATACAAAATAGTAATTTTGCCTGTAGTATTATATGGATGTGAAACTTGGTCCCTTACATTGAAAGAGGAAGATAAATTGAGAGTATTTGAAAATAAGATCCTTAGGAAAAGCTTTGGACCTAAAAGGGATGAGGAGACAGGTGAGTGGAGAAGGTTACATAATTTAGAACTACATAATTTGTATTCATGTCCAGATATTATTAGAATAATTAAATCAAGAAGACTTAGGTGGGCAGGCCATGTGGCACGAATGGGAGAGGAAAGAGGAGTTTACAGGATTCTTGTTGAGAAACCTAACGGTAAGAGATCAGTAGGTAGACCAAGACGAAGATGGAGGGATAATGTTGAGATGAGCCTAAAGGAAATCGGCAGGGATGGAAAAGAGTATATAGATCTTGCTCAGATAGGGACAGATGAAAGGCCTGTGTTGCTGCAGCCATGAACTTTTTGGTTTAAGAAGGCTAGAGAGTTAGATAGTTAGTGTTGTTGCATGACCAATGAAGGAAAATAACTTAACTTCATATTTTGCAACAGTCATTGCTGCATGAAGAATCAAGCAGAAGAGTGCTGATTTCACATTTTCAGCGACAGTAATCGTTACATGAAGACCAAAAGGAAAGGGTCATGGTCCAGCACCAAGATATGGCTTCACGAAGAAAAAGGTTTTTTCTTTTCCTTACTGAAAAATGAGAAGCATTTACAAAACCAACGAATGACTTATAGGTTTATATGGCGATCACTTCAGCCGGAATTTCAACCCGAAACCTCTAGCTTTGTAAAAGTGATGCAGGTTCCACGTTCGAAGTGGAGGGATGCAGAGAAACCTAAGGAGAAAGAATTCTTGCAAGAATTCCATCTCGGTTCCGTACTCACGGAATATATTCCGTCCACGTGAAGAGGGAGATCTGCATAAAGTGTTTTTGATGAGGACAGAAACCCCGGCGGTCTCGCAGTCAACTTTATCGTCCTTTTGTAAGGCCTCGGCATTGGCAGCTGCTCCCTTTGAACGTGCCTCGGAGGAATTTTTCCCGGCGCCTCCTCCATCAAGTTCGCCCGTTCGATTGTCTTTCTCTGAAGGAAAAAATAAAATAATAAGGATTACATAACCCGGCTATGTCGATGCAAACAAACTGCCTTCAGGGAAGGTAAGCTTATACCACAGAAGTATCAGTATTTCCGCTTATGCGAAAGTCCCACTTGAGACTGCTGGCAAACGTATTGAATCAACGTCTTGACCTTATCCGAAGCATAAATTGAATGGACTCTACAACGTCACATATCCATATCACGGAAACTAATACAGCTAAAAGCTTCCAGCGCTAGTCGTTGCTGCATGAAGATGTAGGAAACGCATCTTCACTTCATTTCTCTGCGATAGATATTGCTAAAGTCGTTTTCACGTTCAGAAGACACAACGGCGCTTATGGAGAAACCGCACAGTGTTGCCAATACAGCGCTAGCTCATGTCGCCGGGAAATGATGACCTTCCTTCACAATGAAGGTGTTACATATTTTGTATATATAATGATAATTATATGTAATTATTAATATTAATATTATACTGTGAACGTTACAGTTACCCTTTTTACTATGATCCATTGCGATCACTACACACGCGAGTGTAATGCACGAATATGACACTTCAGAAATCACTTAAAAAAGTAAAAATCACTGAGAGCTCACACAAATGAAAACACTTTTTCGGGAGAGGGAAAAAGTCTGAACAGACCAAAGCAGATCTCTCACTCAAGTAAGGGGAACCTGGCACATGGGTTAGATTAAGTTGCAACCCAAACAAACAAATGAGTTATGGCCCACGTGAACTGATAAGACGTGAATGACTCAAGCAAGGCATGTCATATTTCTATCTTGAAGCCCCATATTTTGTCACGTGTTGGAAAGCCTTTCAAAGGTTAATATGATGTCTATGAATTTATGTGTACGTTGGAAACTGAAAGGTGATCTTCATTTCAGTATTAATGTCGACAGTAATGTAAACATAAAGAACGTGTATTTGCGACGGCACTAATGTTGCTCTCAACAGCATTGGAAATAATTGTCAATTATTAAATTTAAGTAATTTCAATTCTATTATAACAAACTGCATGAAGTTCATATTTTTACTGAATGGAAATAAAATAACAACTCGAAAACTTGGTGGTGATAGCCGGAATGCTGCGGTGAGTCGGCTCAAGATGGCCAGACAACGTCTCCTTACTTCGCGCGCGGTTCGGGTTAAAAAAAAAACCTCCAAATGCATGGAAGTAATATTTCTGGGAACCTTTGAGTCGTTATAAAAAATAATTTCATTATTTTCTCCACAACTTTGTCGCTGGAAGTTTTTACTTGGAATTACAGAACAAAAAATGGCCAGCGACGACATTTTCTACTGCACGAATATAAAAAATCTCCACATACTTTATTTGAATATTTTTTAATGCAAATATGCTTTAAAGTATTGATAAATTCTGAGTATCACCGTCACCTATGACAATTAAAAAACAGTGTCAATTTTTTTCATAATGAAAACTTCAATTTTACGGCATGTTTCAACGTTAGGAAAGAAAACAATGTAAAAATTGTGTTTTCACAGAAAATTTGCGTTTTTAATTTATCTAAAATTATGTAAGCAAGTTACCAGTTTTTTGTGTTCACCATCGTATTCTCTACAAAATTTCCTGCAAAACTGCAGGTACCGATTTTACTTAAGCTAAATTTGTAAATCCAGAAATTTGACAACAGCGCGCTCGTATTTCCGATAAGAAAAGCATTGCCCATAAGAGCCCATTGTGTCTTCTGAACGTGAAAACGACTCTAGATGAGGACTGAAGGAAATGAATCTTCACTTTATTTCTTTGCGATAGATATTTCTGCATGAAGACTGAAGGAAATGAATCTTCACTTCATTTCTCTGCGATAGATATTGCTGCATGAAGACTGAAAAAATGAATCTTCACTTCTTCATTTCTCTGCAATAGCCATTGCTGCAGGAAGACTGAAGGAAATGAATCTTCACTTTATTTCTCTGCGATAGATATTGCTGCATGAAGACTGAAGGAAATGAATCTTCACTTTATTTCTCTGCTACAGATATTGCTGCATGGAGACTGAAGGAAATTAATCTTCACTTTATTTCTCTGCGATAGTCATTGCTAAATAAAGACTGAAGGAAATGAATCTTCACTTCATTTCTTGCGATAATCATTGTTGAATGAAAACTGAAGAAATGAATCTTCACTTCATTTCTCTGCGATCGATAATGATGCATGAAGGCTGAAGGAAATGAATCTTCACTTCATTTTCCTGCGATAGCTATTGCTGCATGAAGGCTGAAAGAAATGAATCTTCATTTCCCTGCGATAGCTATTGCTGCATGAAGACTGAAGGAAATGAATCTTCACTTCATTTCTCTGCGATAGTCATTGCTGCATGAAGACTAAGGGACCAAAATATCCATAAAATTCACGCTGTACTGGACGTTGCACCTTTGGTTTCGCAAGAAGCAGAAAATGGAAATTTCTATAGAATACTACACTATACTATACTAGGTGGGGTAAGTCTGTCGCCTTGTAATCAGGGAATCCCGGATTCGATCATCGGTGGAGTCATATTGTACGGTGTTTCGTATCCCACTGTAAACTTTCGGTTCGGTCCCCCATTAGCCTATCTGTGCATAAAATAGAAAAGGAAAACAAATACCACCTTTCCAACCATAATGAAGAAGCCAGAAAGTTAGAATTTCCCATGACGTTGTAGTGCATTACCCTAACAACTTCGCCCGGAAGTTGACAATTCTGCAGAAGAACTTCAGTCTTCAATACAAGGAATTAAAATAAATATGTGCCTTGATGAAGAGTAGCACAGAAGTTTCTGAACCTCCGTTTCCTGGAGCCTGGTTTGAGCAAAGTCGTTCGGACGTGGCGAAAAATCGAAATCAGCTGGCGAGGGAACAAAGAACAATAGATTATTTCGCCGAGTGAATATAAAAAGGAATTTTCAGCTCCGCAACGCTCCAGTTTGTTCAACCGAGTATGAAAAACCTTGGATGAGTGAAACAGATACAATCATTCATCTGCAAATGGTAGAGTAAAATTTATGGCTTCTTCTTATTAAGGACGGAATGCGAACAATCTCGGGAAGAGAGCAAACGAAACCTTGCAGGATAAATTTGTCACGTTCCCTGTCTTTGTTCCGTGACTGTACACACTGTCTTTGAAATCTCTGGAGCAAGCGAACGAAAACAAGTCCTCTGCCGAAGTAGTGACTCGAGAGGGCTTGACCAATTAACGCCTGAGAGGGGAAGGGAGTGCATGGAGGGGGATACGCGGCTGAAGCTACCGTTTGCAGCAGCGCACACTGCTTTGCTCCACTCACTCGCTTTCTCCCCTACTCTACCGTTGTGTTTCGGCGTTGCTTCCCTGACTCCTGGGATGTAGTACAGAGGCCTGAGAACCCTACGTGAGGTGTGAGATTCCCGTCTGCACACTGAAACTCGAGGCGAGTAAGGAGCAGAGGAGGAGTGGGGTAGCCACTAGCGTTGAGAGGTAAAAAATACTGGGGAAAGTTCACGGAACGCGACCGATGAAGCCTCCTACCTCTCCGCCCCTCCTACAACTCCACAGTACCGCTGCTCTGTCTGCAGTCTGCAGTCTGCAGTCTACGAGAGCGCACCTTTACAAGTACAGCGAATTGACCAGGCCTGACCTACAAAGAGAAAATTTAGTGGGCTGATAAAGCTATCAAATGGTAGCTAAGCCCTTCATAAATTACGTAGATCGATTCTTGCCTGTGGCGAATAATCGTTCTAATGAGAGTGTCTACAATTTCATTTTTAAAAAAACTGACTTTTCCAGGTTTCCCAGACCAAGTATCAACATTATCCAGACTAAAGTTAATGGGGCAATTCATTAAGGTTTTATAAACCAAACAGAGGAGGTTGGATACTTTAACACTCCCAGTTCAAAATTTTGTCGCTTGAAACTTACAGCACTTTATTTTTCTATCTCTCTGTCTGCATTATCTTTCTTTCCGTCTGTCTCTCTCTCTCTCTCCCTCTGTCATTGTTTGTCTTTTTCTTTCTCTTTCTCTCTCTCTCCCTCTGTCATTGTTTGTCTTTTTCTTTCTCTTTCTCTCTCTCTCTCCCCTCTTTCCCTCTGTCTTTGTATACCCCTATCTCTTCCTTTCCCTCTTTGTCTGCCTCTTTCTTGCTCTCTCTCCCTCTTTTCCTCCGTTTTTCTTTCTTTCTCTCTTTAGCTTTTCTTGTGCCTGTCTTTTTCTTGCTTTCTCTCTCTCTCTCTCTCTCTCTCTCGCTCTTCCTCTGTCTCTCTGTCTCTTTCCCTCTCTGTGTGTGACTTTTCCCTCTCTTCTCTCTCTCATTCTCTTTATTTCTCTCTCTTTCCCCTCTCCATTTCTCTTAATCTTTCTCTGTCTCTTTCTCACTTTCTCTTCCGTCATTTTCTCTCGTTTTCTCTTTCTCCCCTGCACTTTCTTTCTCTCGCTTTATCATTTCCTCTACTTCTCTCTGACACACATACTTACATGTGAAATTCTTAGAAAGTATTGTATTTCGTTATTTAGTCTTTAAATGTATTTAAAATGACATTCCAAAACGAAAATTCATACAATATCTAGACATAAACCAATAGTTTTATATGCAAAGACATCGCAAATAATATAAATGCACTCCACAACTTATGCTATAGTGCGGAAACAGAAATCATGACGAATGAAACTGATAGGATACTTGGGTCACGTGGACACGGCTACGTTACGCGTTTTGGCGGGAAGAAAACAAAGAACCAGAGCCTCCTCTACAGTCGTATGGAGGTGATTGGTTACTTGAGACACGTGATTATTACTACGTCACCCGTTTTGGCGGGAAGGGGCTGTTATTATAACTCACGGTCTGTGGCAAAGCCTTGTCCTGGGAGAATGTGAAGGCGGTTTCATACCCGCAGAAGCCATTAGTAGTAAATCATTAGGGGGATGACACCGAGCACTTCTTCCTACCCTCGCGCTGTGATAAATGTTCCTCTTGTACCTCGTCTGGCTGGAAGTTGAAAGCTTTCACTTTTTATCTCCTTTTTTGGGCTGTTACAAAGAAGGAAGCTCTTTCACTAATTTCACCTTTAAAAAATAACGCATCCACCCACTTAATAACGCGACAAAGAGGCTTTGTGAGCCAATGAACATACTTTGATAAGCTCATTTAATATTGAAGTAGACAACTTCGTCTCCATAATATTCGTACTACGTTACAGTATATTATACATAAGCAAAGTCAGGCTAGAAATTATTTCTAATTTTTTCCTGAAGAATAAAGTTTATCATGCAAAAGAAGCTTGCGGTGACAAAGAAACGAGTAAAACACAAGGCCAACAAAACCACGATTGTCTGTAGTCTGTGCAAAAGATACTCGTGCGGAAAACATAGACACGATGGTACTTTGGACTTAATGTTGTCAGGAATAAAAGATGGCTAAATGTTTTAACAGGCGAGGTCAGATTTGAACAAATAGGTTTATATACTGTGACTTGGTTGTTTTTATGAAATGTGACGAAATGGTGTAGGCTACATGTGGTATAGCTGTAAAAATCGGTTTAATAGGAAAGCAGGTGATGTGAATAGGCGTTCGCACGGAGGGCAAGGGGGCAATTGCCCGCCCCCCTAATCATTTACGTCCGCAGATTTCTTCCACGGAGAGACAAGCAAAGTGTTTTTCCATGGGGTACATTACCCCGATGATAGTGTTGTCCCCTCATGAAACACTACTTGAATTTGAAATTATCGCATTAATGTAAATCATATGACTGAAATCAAATTATACTTTTAGGTTGGCATTCGATTTCTAAGGGGGAGGTGTGGCCATCCTTGCTCCCCCTTCCAGACATCCATGTCCCTACATTATTTTACTTTCACCTAGAAATTTAGTGTATAGGAATCTTACCGCCGTGATTAAACTATATTATACTCTTAAAGAAAATAAAGTATTTTCAAGCCGATTTTAAAGTTCAAAGCAAATACGGGGGAAAGGGGTGCTGTGACGCAACCACAGGGGGCAATGGTTATCAATTCTAGGGGGCAAACATTTAGGTAAAAGAAAGCAAGAGTATAGTACAATCTAAGAGTAGCAAGACCAAAGAATCCTCAAGATGGAATTAGTTTTCACGTCTTCTTGCATTATTTCTTGCAGGCAGCCAAGAGCACCTGCAGGGGGCACAAAGGGGAATTGCCCCCTCGATATCAAATTTTATACAAATAAAAATACATTTCGTAAAATTTTCTTGTTTGCTTCGCTCGTAAACTTCTTCTCTTGCAGTCTTGTCAAGTTGAGAGCCGTAGCTAGGGGGGCGGCGGGAGTTGGCCCAGGACGCCGAACTATCTAAATGATAAAATAATGTAATAGAGAATGCCATGGCGCCCCATGAAATTTTTTGTGATATATTAAATCAATATTGTTTTCAGTTTGCAATTTGGATCAAAAAGATTTCTTGCTCGCTTCGCTCGAAATTTTGTTGTTTTCTGTAATTCATTTTAAATTACTAGAGACAGAAGTTATAACTACTAAATACTTCAGACTCTTTCTGCTAAACAGTTTTGTCTTAAATGCATGAACACAACTGTTAAGAGGAAAAGGGGCGCGGCACATTTCAGAGACAAATTATTTATTCGTTATGGTGCCTCTATGTTGCTCTCTCAAGTTATTGAAGTCTAAAGTTGTAAAGATAATTTATGGACACCCTGTAAATATATATATATATATATATATATATATATATATATATATATATATATATATATATATATATAGCTAATCCAGATGGAAATTAGTAGCCTTGTGTGATCTTCCCACCCGCACTCTACCTATTCATTGGTAGAGTTCGTGTTTAAAAAATACCTGTATTGCGAGAGGTAAGTCTGGACAACAACAACTTATGACATCCCCGCGTATTTTGCCTCTATATGGGAAGTACAGTCTTAGAAAAAAATACCTGGGCCACGGGACGTAGAATTTCGTAACGTCTTAAAGCCTGTTGTTTATGCAACCCAAATAACAAAATATTCGCTTAAGTTTGCCTGGTGATTCTGAGTTCTCGGGAAGGATTGAGCTTTGATAGCATGAGTCACATGACTCGTGCCCCAGCCACAACAAACAGCTGGGTGCTACGATGCCTCCAGAAGAAAATTTCAGGAACTGGTTTCTTGACAAGACCTACTCGTAAAGAAATACTATTCTTTCAAGTGATATTAGAGTCATTGTCAAGAGGTTCGCTGAAATGATGGTTCTCATCGCAGACCACATGCCACACGTTAATTGTTTAAGTCCAGTTCATGCACTGGACCTACAGATTAAAATGGGATCCGAACCAAATGCCTCTCTATTTGGTATTGAATTCGGAAGCCTTTCATTACATGGCGAAGACGTTACCACTACGACATCAGAGAGGCAATGGAACCCCTTGAGAAAGAGATAAGCGAAAATTGCTACGTGACAAACCATATTTGCCCGTAAATTTTAAAAATAAGACAATATTTTGTACTGACAGTTTCGAACCGTGGGACAGGCATATATTTTTTTGTACCATCGTCCATTTCACGAGTTTATAATTCTTCCTCACCGACACGAGTAACGCGAGTGGTAGAAGAAAAGCGAAGTAAAATAACTGAAACAGAAATAAAAGGAAAAAGCAAAATAAATTTTATTCATAATATTCTGCAGTCACTTGAATTGTATTCACGGGATGCTATCTTTAAAGAAAGCCGTGGTCTCTTCCTTGTCTTTTTTGCTTTCTTTGTGCTCTTGCTTGCCCCGTCACGATTGGTCTAAAACTAATTAATGCGACGTTAATTAAACAATCCAAACAACGAAACAATGCACAATCAACTGCACAAAACAACATTCCAAATGTTTTCGAATCGGAAAACAATTGAGATGCTGTAAAATGACTTAAGATGCAGTAATAAAGTGGGACTTCGGTACCGTATAGAATTGATTGGATGTTTGTTATTTAGATTTGCTATTCTTTCACTTTTGGCAAATAGCGACGATGAAGATGAGTGATGCTATGATGAAATTGATGAAGGGACACTTACCAAGGACACCCACGCCCAAGTCGAGATTCTAACCAGGGACCCATGGCATCGTAGCGCGCTGTGCTAACCACTCCTCCATGGAGTGGACATTATAGCATATTTTGTGTGCTCAATTGGGATCAATCAATGGAATGAATAGGCATATTATATGATTAATAAATTCATATCATAATACCACGTCATATTATTCGGCACGAAGTAACATCAGAGACATTCAATCTTGCATTTTTGCCTTTCAACTAATTCTTTGAATTCAGGTTAATCACAACAATAAGATAAATTATGAAGCAAATGATAGTGAATGTGGGATATTATTACGAATTACCTGACAGAAACAACATTAAGCAGGCTCGGTGGTCAAGCTCATTAAGTGATTCACATTCGATATCGTTGCCAAAGTTCCTGGGTTTGAGTACCGTCCTTGTCGGGGGTGTTTGACTATTTCGTCATCAATTTCATGTAATGGTCACTCGTCCTTATCGTCGCGATCATCGAACAGGGAATAAAAATTATAAAAATAAATACGATGGAAGAGTACTTATTTCATCTCTCACGAAATCTCCTACAAAACCGGAATATATAAAATACATGTATATTCATTCACATACATTTTCGATTTCTATATTTAACTAATCGAGACCGAGAACGGGAGAGCAATTTTCAATTCGACAAACCGAGAGAAGGAGAAACTGTCAAGTCTCGTTTCTTCTTGGCACCTCCGTAATCGAGTTGTTCTGTTTGTCATTGGCTTTGTATTGGCAATTATTGCCAGTATTCTTCCCCTGCAGGTAAACCATAACGATGAATTATGATGAAATGAAGCAGATAAAAGGGCAAGAACAAGAAAGTCATGCCTGTTCGGGACTCCAACCCAGAACCTTATGTAACGAGATTTGAAATTCTGGAGAAGGCGTCCGTGTTTCGCTTGGTTTTCTCTTTCCTCTACTTCTCTTATATTATCATACATGTATAATAAAAATGGATCTGATACGATATGTTGCGATTCATAATTGTGCTGGTTAGATGCTACAGATGTGAACTCCAAACTGCAATATATTATTCCCTTGTGTTTCGTATGTGGTTGAACATGAAATTTTCTTACACTGTGACAATTTCTTTCTTAGTTTTGGTTTGGTGCACAGATATGCTAATCTGGACTCGACCTTCAGTTTAAAGTGGGATACTAACCACTATGTGCATCCACCGTGTATCAAACCCGGGATCCACTGATTACAAGGCGACGACGTTATCACTACGCCATCGAGGAGGCCCCATGACAAAATGTTATTCACTCGATCTCTACCATAATTTATTTCAGCATTTACATTTTCGATTTCTTCTTTTTTTTCCTTTTGTTAACTACTCTTATACAACTCTTTTTGCGTCTTCGAATTTCTTCTTGTTTCAGGAAAAAATAATACATGCAGGCTGTATAAAAATCCCCCGTTCAAATAGATAAAACGTTCACTCTCGAGAACTAATTTACATGTTTATCACTAAAGTAACCATTAGGAAGGAAACTATTGAAATGGTAACTGATATAACTGCAGATGAAACAATACTTACAGCCACTAACGAAATATCTATTCTTGTGTAGCCTCACAGACAAGTATATGGTGAGTCATTCACTCTTGCTGACCACGGGCGAAGGTCACTGAACTAAAGGGTGGTGGCAAGCAAGCAGGCTTCTGCTCTACCAAAGACGAGGTCACGTGTTCCAGTTATCAATGGCGTACGAAATAAGGAGGAACACAGCTATCTGACGTATGTTTTGGTCCCGTCATTGCACTTTACCGTCGTGGCCTTGAAGTTCCCTCAGGGCACTCCTACGTAAAGGCTTCTCAGCTAGAAGGATATCTTCCCCATTGAGTGGAGGAAAAGTGGGTGCGTATAGAGGTCCTTCAACTTTCGTATTCTTTTTCATTTCAGAACCCGTGCTGTACCGTCGACTTAATCCAATCTATCCGATGTAGGTTTTAGGTTCTGTTTCTGTTCGGTTATTTCACGTTGTCTTCCTGCTTATGTTATTCGCGACGAAGGTTCTGGATTCGATAATCTGGACAATAACGGGATTGTGTTAGTTGCTTGATTTGGTGTCTTAAGTCCACTTTATGTCCTGTTAGGCTAATCGTGAATGGACCTATAATTTAAAGGGGGATCCGAACCACTATGTTCCTCCACCGAGTATCGAACCCGGGATCCCTTAATTACAAGGCGCCCACGATCCCACTGCGCCATCGGGGATTGTGTTCGAAACGAATGAATCAAATTTGAGTGATATGATATGCAACCATTGGAAGACTATTGAAAGAAAAGCTATGGGAACCTGCCAGTTTTTCTACTGCAGACAGGAAACCATAAACATGGAAGAGAAGCTTATATTCTATGAAACCTGACGCTATGTGCTCGAATACTGGCTAAATATAATCCATAGAGGCATAGCAACGTTAAACAACCTCTTATATGATACATATAGGTTTAAAAAGGTCAAAATACAAAGATTGTGTGCGCCTCACTGATGGCGTAGTGGTAAGGCCTTGTAATCAAGGGGTCTGGGGTACGATACCAGGTGATCGCACATAGTGGTTCGGATCCCACTTTAAACTGTATGCACTTCAGATTAGTCTATCTGTGCCGGTGACTCAGTCGGTAACGCGTCTGACTACCATGCTATAGGTCCCGGGTTCGATTCCCGGCCGGTTCAAGCCCGGGAACTTTTCTAACGTTGGAAGCGGCCGCAGCGCCCACCCAGCGTCGAATGACATGGGTACCTGGGGGAAACCCTGGTGGTAAAGGCGGTCAGGGGCGTGATGCTGATCACATCACCCCCACTCACGAACGAATCAAGAAAGTGTGGGGCGGCGTGATGCTGATCACATCACCCCCACTCACGAACGAATCAAGAAAGTGTGGGGCGGCGTGATGCTGATCACATCACCCCCATTCACGAACGAATCAAGAAAGTGTGGGGCGTTACCCCCACATCCCCTATACGCCTTCATGGCGTAGCGCCAAGCACAGGTGAGAACTTTACCTTTTTTTTTTTTTGCATACAGTGGACTTACAACAAAATTTCAACTTGCGATAAAGATTATGATAAGGTATTAAAGAATTGGGTCTAACACATTTTTTTATTGTTTACCAATGACATTATTAACTAATATTCTTAATTTCAGTTTCAAGATGAAATCGGCTACGAAATAAAAGGAGTGGGTTCATATTTCTGTTACGAAATTCCACTTTTGTAGTAGACCTGTGCCACACTAAGTTGTGACAATAAACAAATCTGAGACACTTTCAAAGTATTAAATTTCTATCTACGTATTTGGGAAAAATCTTTCAATATAATACTTTTTTTGGACGCGTCAAATCATAGTATTTAATTCCTGTTTTAGCAGCTTTAAGAAACCTGATTTTTGGGGGGGGGTTACAAATGCCCTTTCTGCTCCCGTCAAGTTACGCCTATGACAAACAGGAATTCAAAGTAAAAGACTGTCCCGACTAAATCGGGAGACACGTCTGATAGATTTACAATTGGGAAAATCATAATTAAGCGTGTAGTTGAAAACAACCTATTTTCATATATTGCATGCAGCTCTACTTTTTCTGCAATGTGGATCAAGAACTGGGGACGTGGAGAAGCACAACACTCCACGTAACCAATAGTCACGTGACCCTCTTTGCTTTCCTGTCATGTTGACCTTCGCGTGGAACACATTTCTCGGTGTTAAGACAGGCAAAATCACCCGATCATCGAAGGGTGCAATATGTGTTGCCTACCCTCCTGCATTACTTCCTCCTATTAAAGCCTTATGGGGAAGAACTTTTTTCCATGACTGTACATTACGTGCGAACATCGTACCACGCAGTGAATAGTTAGGGTGTCCATAAATTATCTTTACAACTTTAGACTTTAATAACGTGAAAACTATACTAGATAATGACAAACGGTTTTCAGCATTTCACAAGAAAACTTATAAAGTTTTACTGTTTTCCAGGTGACGCAGATTTGACGAAAAATGTGGACGCCACAGGAAAAAGCTGAGTGTGTAGCCTGGTTTATAGAGACGAAATCCGATACCCAAGTGCCTGAAGCAGCTGCACCTTGTAAGCATACAGACGTAATCTCTTATGCAAGCTTTGTGCACTGTTGCTCGTGGCATTACCAATTCTCTGGCCGCGTACGCAATGATTTTGTCGGACTCCTTGCAAACGCCTGCCTCACCATGTCCACGTTGGCGTCTGACACAGATGGCCGACCCGCCCCCTGTTTATGGAGAACGCTATAGATCGACCACAAGGAAAAAAAACCTTGGACGAAAAGTTCCCGCGCAGCTTTCCCTTCTTCCCTCCACCTCGGGCGTTAAGGAAGCATGGTCCACTCTCCCCCTTCCCTCCTCGCGGGATTACGGTGCACAGGAGTCGCGGATCTGCGCAGGTTGTTTTGCTCGTGGTTCCACTATACCCGTTTCCATGAATGACGTATGCCAAGCCCGAATGGTGGGTCGGGACGGTGGTTCCCTTCCATACTGTGTCGAAAAGTTTCGCTGCACTTGGGTATCGGACTTCGTCTCTATAAACCAGGCTACACACTGAGCTTTTTCCTGTGGCGTCCACATTTTTCGTCAAATCTGCGTCTGTTGAAAACCGTTTGTCATTATCTAGTATACTTTTCAAGTTATTCAAGTCTAAAGTTGTAAAGATAATTTATGGACACCCTGTATATTATACATACATACCCATCGATGCAATGAATCTTAAACACAGAGATAAAATTAGGTTTTTCTTTCCCGACTAAACTGTCATCAAGGTGTTTGCTCCCCCTAATCAGAGAGTCTGCACACACCTATGGAGATGTGATGTATGATCTCATAATGTTGTTTGACTAACCCAAGTGGATGTATTTCAATTTTACAAATGTGAAGAAATAGCACAATCAGACGAGAGTGATCTGTAATAATTGTAACACAGAAACACAAATTGACTGACATGGTACATAAGTAGTATTTTGATAAAAAATAATAAATAATATTTTTTGACTGTGAAAATGTTTACAATTCATATTACACATTGATTATATTTTCTTAGACTCGCACAGTTATTAAGGCCGAATCACACGGAACTGGAATTCCTGCTGGAATGCTCTTGTTGGCGCTGGACTTGCTATCAGGCTAGAAATGAAAGCTACCAGGCTAGAATGGTTTTGGCGATTTGACCGTGTTCCAATCGTAACTTGCTTCTCTGCTCGATGCTGTGGTAACAACAAATCATAGTGGACATTTTGTCTCTGAAGATAATATGTGAGGCTGACAAGGTAAGTCGGGTTTTACCTGTGGTTTTTGAGTGTTGGTCATGCGATTATATTTTCTTTGTCAATAAAAAATAGCAGAAATGAGGTGCATTCGTGTTTTTTAATATTTAAGAATGTATCCATAGCAATTAGATTTGTACACGACATACTTTTCTATGTATTTTTAAACCTTCAATGCCTTGTGGGAACAAAAGTCTACCAACAAGTACGGCATCGAGTATCGTGTGAAGCGAAAACTATCAGATGATAAAATACCACGCCACTAGTCCAAGTCTAAGCAGCAAATCCAGATGGAAATCTAGCCTTGTGTGATCTCCCTACCCGCTCCGTGTTTAAAAAATGCCTGTATTGCGAGAGGTAAGTCTGGACAACAACAACTTATGATATCCCCACGTTTTTTGCATCTAATGGGAAGCAAGTAACGTGCGAACATCGTACCACGCAGTGGATAGTTTCATTGGACCCCTATTTTCCTACAGCCACACAACTACGCTCCTAGTAGTGAGAGCAATAGACCATATCAAGTAGAGGAAAGTCACCAAAACCGACATAGGTCTCCTAAAATGACACACTCCTATTTCACAGCCAAGAAGTCCTGCCACTCCACAGCAACATGGTAACACTATTCTCTAGGCTCTCAAGATATTGTGCGACCAGCGACACAAGTGTTCTTGACGGTTTTCTTTGTGTACGGAGAAATTTTTAATTAGGGGTGATTTCAATATTTTTGTTTGTCTGTCCATAGTGCTATATTATTCATACTGGAAGGATGAGTAAAGTTTTGTAGTTTTAATCACGTTATTGTAAATAGAATAACGATTCCGAACCTATTTTAGTTGTGAAGATGTGGTGAGGTGTTTGTAGATTTTTAGGTTATTGTTGTTGATAACATCGTTCCCTAAACCGATATACGTTCCCTAAACCGTTGCGCCAGATGAATATTCCCTTGATGCTGAATGTATTTTTGTGAAGGACTTTATTCTGAGGATGCCAGTGGTGAATGTGTATAATGTGCAATGTTTTAGGCTCATGTTCAATCTGCAAGAGCAGAACATGACATGTACTCTGTGATTTCTGAAAATGACTTTATTTGTGTTGCCATTGAGGACTAAATAGTCCAAAGAAATTTACATTTCGTTTCATGTTGATGAAAGTAATTGCTTTATTCTCTAATAGAAGCCATTAAATTATTATCACATACATTCGTTTGTGTTGCTTTGTAATTTAATTTCTTATTTAAACAGCTATGTCGGTTTAGGAACCCATTTTCTCAGATGGCATGATTGTACCTTTTCTGAAAAGACTATTTTGTGAAACAAAATGTTGTTGTAATAGATCTTGTTACACAACTTATACTTGTGCATGGAATTGATGTTCACATTGATGTATTCTACTTCGGAAAATTCCTTCTCTACTCTGAGTTACGGTTAAAAAACAAAACGGTATGTCGGTTTTGTTGCCTTTCCTCTAATTGTAAATTACAAGCAAAGGTATATTTTCAATTTCATGTTTATTACAACCAAAGCATTAACAAGTAAATAGTAATTACTAATAACAAGAATTCTAAAATCACTAAGGTTTATATACAAAACCAGTAAATAACGTTGACTTCTTGGCATCTAGATTGAGTGTTAACCCCCCCTGTATATGTTGAAATATAATTAATACTTTACATTAAGACACGTAATATTATCGACCATAAAAAGTCTATGGAAGTTTAATTTAAGAAAAAAATAAAAAATAACCCCCCCCCACTTTAAGTAGGTTAATTTTAGCCCTAATGGCCGATAAGTAGACTAAGGCGGATTATGTTATTGATTAATTGCTAGTTTAATTGAAATACTTGACTGCAGTAGAACTTTCCACCAATGTGTGATTGTAGCTTTGCTACCCGAGACCAGTGCTGCCACAATATGAGGACACAATTTCTCTTTCCAAGGCACAAACTTCCCTTTTGGGATCAATTTTTCCCTTCACCTAAGTAAATTATATAATAATAATAATAATAATTAGTAGTAGTAGCAGCATTATTAGTGGTGGTGGTGGAAGAAGTACGTAGTTAAGTATTCCGTTGAATTCGTTATTCGTTTAAATAAAAAAATATTTTTAAAAAAATCACATTTCACTTTCATCACTTCCTGACCAGATGTCCCTGGTTTGAATCCTGGTCAGGAATTCATTTAATCGTTAATCCTCATCGTTACTATTTATCCAAAGATGCATAAAAGCAACGTACAATAAACGTAAAGGAGCAGAAACAAGTAGGAATAGCAAAATAAATAAATAACATAAAAATGTGGATATGAAATTCAAAATTAACATAAACTGCAATAATGTAGTCAGTTGACCTTAAAATTTCCCTGCAATGGTGGTATTCTTCATCGAAATTAACTTTTCCCTCTTGGCTAAAATTTCGGTCCGAATTTCCCTGCAAAAGGGAAATTTCCCTTCACGTGGCAACACTGCCCGAGACCAAGTGGTCGAGCGATTCTCCTGGCTCGGACACGAGGCCTCGACATTACGTTGCGTGACGTCAGAGCATGTGATGTAGCGTTGCCAAGTTTATCGTACAGCTATGAAATGGGATGATGATAAACTAAAGTATAAATCTAAAATTCAAAGTACTGCAAGGACTATGAAACCCTACTTCACTCCATTATAAATTACCCTAATTGTTCTCTTCGTTCAATAAACAACAGAACATCGGGCAGTAAACGCAGCTCCAACGTCTTTAATTATGGAAATGTATACGATGGAACTTCCGGAGTTCTGGCGGGGTTGCTATAAAATCCAATATTTTCCCGAGGCAGAATCAACAACTTTAAACTCCGTGCGAAACTGCCTCTAACTTCGTAAAACGCCTCCCAACTCAGCCAGTGAAGTTGAAAGTAAATACAAGTTGTCCTATAAACGCTGGAAGGGGTGTTCCTCGCTTGGGTTCGACAAACTTATTAAACTTGTCTGCAAGGGCCGGATTGCGGTGGTACTTCCTGTTCGCTTTCGATCTGAGACGCTGTCGAGAGGGGACAGGCCTGTCACTTCCGCTGCTGCTGTTGCTGTTGTCTTCGCCTCTTCAGGTTAATCGCGACGATGACGATGAATTGTTAGACGAAGGAATATTAAGATAGGAATACTCATATCCATGCCTCTTCTCAAACCCAAAAGAAGTCAAGGGTTCCAAGAAAACTTGGAATATTAATTAAATATACAATTGTTATTATTACAAAATAATTATTACAACCTGATAAAAATTAAATTTATTCCAAATTGGTTACTTGAATCATGTGATTATTAATACGACATCCATTTTGGCGGGAAGGGACTGTTATTATAACTGTGGCAAACACTTGTCCTGTGGGAAGGATTATTTATTATATTAAATTTATTATTATTATTCTTTGATTTGTTGTGTTAAGTCCACTTTATGGACAGGAAAGTTAATCGGGATTGGACCTACAGTTTAAATTGGGATCTGAAGCACTGTACCATGTGCTTCCATTATTATTATTATTATTATTATTATTATTATTATTATTATTATTATCATCATTATATCCTTGGGGAGAATTTTCTACCCGATCCACCAAATGAGCACAACTGTTTCTATTATTATTTTACATTTCATACAGCTAGTGTACAGAAATGCATAGTTATCCTATTTTGTTATTAACTATTACACACCTCGTTCAAGATAAATCTTTAAAAGTTAGGAAGAAATTTAACCATAGAATTCTAATTTTTGAAGTCTTGAAAAATTTGAAGCAATTTATTCTTTAGCATAAATTCTAGAGTATGTATTTTACACTCCATTCTTTTCGATTTAATGTTCTTTTACTTCGTTATTTTGTTGGAATAATAACTAACTGAACTTTATTTTTTTCCGTTATTAACATTAAAAATAAGAAGCTTTGTGATTTTTTTGTAACTTGAACGATGCCAATTTCCAGGGGGACATGCCCGATCCCCCCCCCCCGACGCGCATGATCGTCCCACATTCGAATCCCGGACAGGGTGTTCTTAGTGAGTGTTCCATGTGTTTCATCACATCAGCACTTATCGTCGTATTTGTGATTCAACATAACTGGCTATTCTGAGAAACGTAGCATGGAAATCTAATATGTAGCTATATTCTGTAGAGGACAGTATTGGCAATAATATCACTACAATGTTGCTGTGTAGCGTGGGACTAATTGTACGGAACGCATATAATATTAAAGAGTATATAGCCTATGATTTTGGACGAAGATTGAGCAATGAACTGTGGGAATAAGCACAATGCAGGGTTCATTAAATTAACAATAATTGCCGAATACATCATTAGCCCTTTTACACAGGGTTGTTAAAAGTCCAGAAACCAATAAATTTTAATGGGTTCTATTGGTTTCCGCTACAGGACCGGAACATCTTTTTCTCGCACAATTTAAATTCGGTCCAAGTTACGTATTGTTACATTGAAAAAATGTTCCTGTACCGTATTTCAATTGTTCCTGAAAAAAAAAAACGTTCCTGGACCGAATTGAAATTCATTATGGAAAAAAGGTTCCTGGACCGAATTGAAACACGTTATAGATAAAAAGGTTCTTTACGGTCCAGAACCAATTTCCGCTTCATGATTTTCTCTCCTGGACCGGAATTGAATTTATTATAAAATCCTGGACCTTCAACAATCCTGCCTTAACATGCATTGTACATTGAACAACGCACGTGATGTTAGGTCCTATATACGGATGGCAACAAAATCAGGATAACGGATATCTGGATTTCAAATTATCGGATATCCGTTTCGGATGCAACGGATAAACCAGATATCCGGATAGCACAGATTTATTATATCCGGACTCTCGGATAATACTAATATCCGAATATCAGATATCCGAATAATTCGAATGTCCCGATAATCCGGATATCGGATAATTCAGATAATCCGAATATCCGATATCCGGCTATTTGAAACACGGATAGAAAAGTATCCGATATCCGGATACAATTTTATCCGGGTTTGGCCATCCCTAGTCCTATACACTCTAGATGGAGAATACAAGATTCTTCAGTGGTAGATTTAATTATTCGTAAGTTTACGAAAAATTCCCTAGTACTGCCAACACTGCAATTTCAGACGTCTATACTGGCAGAAAAATGGAACAACGAATTTAAATGCCAAACAATAACTTTATAGTATCATTAAAAACGCGTTTATTGCAGTACTTCAACAAAATTAAAAGAGGATTCTTGAGCTTCAACAATCACATAATCCAGCACGGGTTCCAAATACCAATTTTTCTATTGTGCGTGCATATATAAAAAGGAGGACAATAATAAAATTACAATAGTACATAAAATGTACTCAGCGGGTCGTTATCTGGATATGACAAGGATCCGGCCAATTATTGAGACATAAAAATATAATTATTCTTTCCACGTCTGTTCCTTTTTTGGAACATGTTTCATTGAATGCTTTGGGGGGGGGGGGATTGCATTACGCCTATATAACAGATTATATTACCAGAAACCTATTAGGAGAAATGAAAAAGGAACTGGATGAAACGAAGGGATCATTTTTCACAGTCCAGCAGAGGTCTCTGAAATAGCTGGATGACGTAATATGAGTAGGGTATTATGTAAATCAATTTACGAATTCCGATCTCGGTATAGGAATTTCTTTCATATCCAACTCGTTAATATTGAATCGTTAAGTTGGTGTAACCCGACACAGCAAATTGTTGATGTATTTTGGTCAGATATGCGAATCGAAAACGAAAGATCAGAAGCAGAAATGCGTCATAGTTTCGTCCGAAATTATGATTATGTATTTATTTCATCACTTTTATGGTGATAGTAGCGATGGTGTGAAATTTTAATCAAATGTTCTCAGAACGTATGTGTGATTAAAATCGTGAGTACGTGTAAGCTGGATAATACTGTAAGTCTAAAAGTTCTCCTGGATCAGATTATGATTTTGTCAAACTTGCCTTCTTGGACTAAATTAGATTGGGGTATCATTAAATTAGGTAACAAAATATAACGTAATCAATTTCTCACCACATAAAGTTACATCTTGTTGATACAAATCTCCTTTATGAAAACCAAGACGAAACATTAATGACATTGTCATGGAGGAAATAATTTATTAGTGACTGGATTCTTATTTGTTTGTCGAGTATCAAACATTTTTAACCTACGACAAATAAACAAATGAAAAGGTTGACATGGGAAAGGCCACCTATCCCATCAGATAGATTCTTGCTGCTTTTGTATATAACAATATCATCTGCATATTGCAATAATCTAGCATACTTCAAAACTTGTTTACCAAGATCATAAGTATACAAATTAAATAATGTTGGACTTAACACCGCACCTTGCGAAAGTCCTTGACTAGTTGTGCGAGCATTCGAAAGTTGATGACCGTAACGAACATAAATTTTTCTCTGTAGTAATAATCCAACTATACTTTTATTAAATTGCTTGGTAAGATTGGTTTTTTTTAGTTTTTTAAGAATCAAATCTATAAGGACTGCATCATATGCACTAGAAAAATCCAGAAAGACAACTATACTAAATTCGCGACGAACAATTGACAACCATATGTCTAAAATCTAAAATAAGTGTAGTCGAATCATCTATTGTCCCCATTCCTCTTGTGAATCCCATTTGATATTTTGGTAATATGTTGTTATATTCAATCCACCAAGTAATTCTATTAAGTATAAGATGTTCATAAATTTTTGATAAGCATGACGCTAGTGCTATTGGCCGATAATTTTTAGAACATCCTGGTGTTTTTCCTGGTTTAAGGATTGGAATTATAACAATTTCCTTCCATTGAAGGGGAACTTGTTCACTATTCCATATCACGTTATAGAGTTCTAATATTTTATCTATCCCCAGTTGCGGTAAGTTTTGTATACATTCATATGATATGCCATCCATTCCTGGTGACGTCGAAGGTTTCCTTTCACTTATAACTTTTCTTAATTCTGCACTGGTATATGAACATTCCAATGTTGATGGTGTGGATTCAATCATTGAATTTAATATGGCGTTAAAATCACAGTCGCTGGAGTCTGGTGTTAGGGTTTGATAAAATTCTGTTATCCATTTACTGCTTATGTCGCTTCCATGATATCTACTAATATTATTGGCATTAGACATTCTGTTAATAACTTTCCACGTTGTGGTTAAAGATGACTCATTTGTTAATGAGGAACAAAACATTTTCCAAAACTCTGCCTTAATTTGCCTTAAGTACCTTTGAGTTTTGGCTGCTGTTTCTTTGTACTTCAAGAAATGGTTCATTGTTGGGTTTTCTTTATATTTGATGAATGCATTTTGTCTAGCGTTTATCAATTTCTGGCAGTTTATCGTCCACCACGGAGCAATCTTTCTTTTCGAGTCACGTTGACGGGGAATTGTAAATCTGTTCAAATTCTCTTTAATTAGTGATGTATAGTTTTCGTAATCTTTCCTTAAAGTTTGTTGTTGGTAATTTTCAGTAGAGAGATTGATTTGTCTTGTCTTCCAGTTAATATTTTTAGAATAGTATGGACGTGCTGGTCCTTCCGGAAGATTACTAGATATAAGTGTTGTATCTATATTTGAATCAAATGATATCAAAATTGGAAGATGATTACTATTATATGGATTTTGCAGAACTCTCCAGTTAATATCGGCAACAATATTATGTCAGGGGCACTAGGATTTTCATTTGGTCTCGATATATATGTAAGAGTGCCATCATTTAGTATTGTTACATTTCACTCTAGAATGTATCTGCACAGAGATTTCCCTGACATATCTGAACCATAACAACCCCACAATGGATGATGTGCGTTAATATCCCCTCCGATTATAATAGAAGTATTTGCCGGAAGTTGTTGGAAGAGATTACTCCAGAACGAATACAGTAATTTAGACGAAGGTGGATTATATATTGTAATAAGTGTAGTACTATATATTGTTACTCCAACTATTTGAATATTATCATGCATATTCCTTAAATGTATTACTTCATACCTATAATTATTTTTATTCCCTATGGCCACTCCACCATATCCGTCATCTCTGTCGTGTCTTATCCAGTGGTATCCATAGGCTTTAATTTTTGATTCGGGTTTCAACCACGTTTCTTGAATTAATATAATGTCTGTCACGTGCCAGTTTCGATGACACAATGAAGGTTGCAAGGAGGAATGGTTTCTCGGAATCGACAATAGATGGCAGCAAGCCATATAAAGAAGAGCAGAGCTCATTGTACAAACTAGGAGCGGAGAAGAGGGATTATATATATTATAGTAAATTGAGAAATATATAAAAGAAGAGTTCAAATACTGTAAAAGAAGTAAATAGAATGATGTATATAGTAATTTGAAAGAATTAAGAATATAGCCGCATATGAAACGTTTAGGAAAGTCATTAAGTGAGCTAATGAATTCAGAAAAGTATCTCAATTTCTTTTTGATTCTCTGACGAGGAAAACATCGTCAGCTTTTGCATTTGTCCGTTCCCCGGTGGCGCTGTGGTCAATTAGACGCCCCGAAGCACTTTACGGTTGCGCTTCTTTTTTAGTCGCACTGGGCCATTGGCAGCGCTTGTTATTAGCGATCCTGGTTATTCTCCTTTGGTCGTTACATAGGAGGTGGCGCTAGTGTCAGTTTAGTCGACCCTACTCCTTTATATAAGTATAGCTTGTATCGTTTGCCAAAGAAACCGGGAAAGGGAAAGAAAACATATATAGGGCATAAAGAAAAGGAAGCGAGACGACGCAACTAGATTTCTTATATATAGAAGAAATAATAAAAGAAGTCTTTTCCATAACCAAAAGAAGAAGAAGCCTATTCGATAATCAAAAGGAAAAGAAGAAGAAGTTTTTTCCATAATCAAAGAAGAAAAGAAGAAGAAGCCTTTTCCATAATCAAAGAAGAAAAGAAGAAGAAGCCTTTTCCATAATTAAAGAAGAAGAAGCTTATTTCCATAATCAAAAGAAGAAGAAGCCTTTTCCATAATCAAAAAAGAAGAAGCCTATTCTATAATCAAGAGAGAGAAGAAGAAGAAGAAGCCTTTCCATAATTACGAAGAGAAAGAAGAAGATTTCCTTTCAAGAAGAATGTAACCGATGTAAATTTTCGATATATTTCAATGTCGCTATATATTTTTCTCTGTATTTTGTATAGTTCTCAGAATATAGATCCGCATTTAACTATATCCTCTTGGCTATAAAACGCTTTCTTATTTGGAATTCTCAAACAAAGAACCTATCCCCTGAGCTTAAGATATCTGTAGCCGTGGTAAATAACATGTAAGTACGTACCCACAAGGGGCGAAGCATGTCTGCTGGGTAAAAGTGAATAATGTTTTCTAGACTGTGTATATTTGGAATTATGCTTCTAATATTCCAATGTATAATTATCTTTATCCTGCCTGGCATTCTGAGTGATGAATTAGATAATTTATTATACTTGATGCTACAACAGACCAATCCTGTTTCATGTTAAGTGATGACGAGATTTTGGCGAAGTTGCATATTCCTGCTAGATACTTGGAAAAAATTGTTAAAAAAGGGTCATTCATTGATGATCCACAATCTGAACTCGCTTGCATTTTCTGCGATAGTGGAAGTAATTTGTCTTTTTGATCTAAAGTCGAATTCATTGAACCACTCTGCTTCGTTTCTTTCCAATGTGGTTTTGTTTTGTCAATTGTCGCTGGTTTCTGTCTTTCTTTTTGTTCTCGATTTTGAGATGTTTTTGATGATTTTGGACGTTTTTCCTGTGATAACTTTGTTGTTTCCTGGTTACGATCCACTTGTTGAGCGTAATTAAAAGCTCTTTTGTTAAGCAGTTGGTGATGAAGCGTTTGGTATTGGCTTTCTTGTTTATAAGTATTTGCATTAATATTATATTGAGTCTGTGTTGTTTCCTTGCATGTTGATGCGTAGGACATGTTGTATATTCTGTTCTCACTTGGTACTACTGATGCAGTAGTTAAAGTAGCTTTTGGGTATTTTTTCACAGCTTTATGATAAGATAGGCCCTCAAGCGCCATAGTCGTGACTATATCCTTTTGTCGCTGTTTTTCTGGACAGTCCTTGTCTGTCGTCCAGTGTTCTTTTGAACAGTGAATGCATATGACATTATTATTACAGCTTGAGAATTCATGATTTTGCCCACAACGTTTACACTTCAATTTACTCTTACAGTTAGATTTGAAATGCCCATAATAGTAGCAGTTTGTGTATTGCTTTACCATGGGAATGTAATGCTCTACATCAATCCTTGAATAATATAAAGTTACATATGCTGGTAAGGTTTGGGCATCAAATGTCAATATTATTGATCTCGTTGGCTCATCAATTCGACTTCCATTTTCGTCAATTTTGTATTTCATTATTCTTCTCACTTTGAGTACGTTGAAAACATTAGGTTTTATGTTTTCTAATAACTCATCATCTGTAAATGAGGTATCTATTCCTCTAATTACAGCCATTCTCCTAACTTTATGTGCTGGTACATAAGCAAACCAGTTATTGTTCATTAGAACTGGATGAGAGAGAAAGTTGTTCGCATTTTTCGCAGATTTGAATTCCAATTTCGCCAGATTTTTCCCCATGGTCTCAATTGTCTTTAGACCTATTTTTGTTTCATGAAGTTTTTCCCTTAATTTTAGTATATGTAGCTGTCCAATATTTCTTCTATTTGTTCCATTAATTTCATTTGCACTTCTTACAAATATATCATAAGGGCCCAATTGGGTATTTTTGTATGTAATTGTTTCATGATCTTTAGATATTTTAACTTGATGTGTATTTACTGTATCCTGTGACAAGTTTTTCTGAGAGACATCACTTTTGTCTTGACTAGCTACGCTAGCAGGAAAACAAACTTCTATACATTCCGAAGTGTCTGTGTCACTTACTTGGCTATTCATTTTGTTTAATGGCGTCGAGCCATATTAAACACTTATATCATATTAATCACTTTATCTTCACTTAATCTATCAATTCACTTCGTTCACACAATTATTATATTATATATTACCTTTTAAACTCTCAGTTTATACGTATATATTCCTAACTTAAATCACAAAGCACAAGAAACACTAGTAAATTCTCTATCCACTCTCATTCCTCCATAAAGTTGTGACGAAAATAATACAACTATTATGCACGAGTGTAGTCATTCTTATCTTTCCGTAGTAACATCCCATTGTTGCCAATTAAAACTGATTGTCGTTTTGTTTTCCGGTTTTACGTAACATAGATTTCTTATTTCGGTAGAATTGTTTGTTGAACACCTTTACAGTAAACTATACTCTCTCTCTCTCTCTCTATATATATATATATATATATATATATATATATATATATAAATGGATGTATGTGTTTGTATGTGTGTATATATATTTGTTTGTTCCGGCATAACTCTCGAACGCCAGGAGCAATTTCAACCAAACTTGGTACACGTATCACTTGCAATCTGAAAATACATACTGTGGGTGTAAGACACCCCTGGCTCCCCTAGGGGTGGGGTGGGAAGGGGTGACATGTAAAAATAATCCAGAACCACCGATATAAAATTCAGCACAAACAAGACATCCGTGACTCTGCAATCTGCACGACGATAGTGTTTCTCGGGTTGTCTAACATTCAGGCTGTGTTGCGAATGGAATCCATAGTTTTCGTGACACTCCCAATGCGGTTCAACTCCAATTTTATCACCTATCGGCATGGAGGGTGATAGGGGGTGAAAAATAAAACGCCAAAAATTACCTAGATTAGTGTCGAATTCATAGTTTTCGGAGTCGCTAAGCTAATTGGTGACATTCACGATCACATTTAAAATTAGTTACATTTTACACTATAGTTAGAATTCATTATTGTCCTGTCTAATACAAGATTGGGATAAATAAATACCCGGGCAACGTCGGCTAGTAGGATCAAAATAAGGGTGTCCAAGTCTCTTGTAGTATAAACATACCGTTATTACCACCGAAAGTAATAACAATAATTGGAATGATACTTCACTGTATGTAAGATTACTTCCTTGTAAGAAGTAAAGTAATACAAATTGATGTTTTCTCTGTAGTGTTTTTTAACCTTCCGACCTTGTATATTAAAGAATTAGACATTGCAGGAGGCACAATACATCGTACAGGACTATATGCAGATGACATGGTATTGGAAGAAAGACGTAGAAGGCATCCTGATTAATATGTTGCAGATGTGCAGTACAATGGGACTCAAGATCATCGAAAAGAGAAGATTCAAACAACTATAGGAAAGTTAATCTTCGAAAGAGTAAAGAGTTTTGTGTATTTGGAAGTGACACTAACAAATGACAGCTTGTGACGTATCCCTACATTCAGGATAAAAAATAATTGATCGCGAAAAAGATGCGGAAATCAAACTGACGATGTAATTCGCGTACGAAACAACTTGTTGGAGAAAAAATACAAAATTTCATCCATCCTCTGGCCACGTAAAATGGCTTCAATGAGACATAAAGGGCAAATATCAAGGCCACCTCAATAGTGTACTGGTTTATGTTATCGTCTTGTAATTGAAGGGTCCATAGTTCGATTACCAATGTGGATTCTCCATTTACAAAACTATCCATTTATTTACAGCTGTGAAATTTTAGCCCAGATTAATGTGACTACAAAAGCTTCGACAACTACTTGTTTTGTTCTGGTGACGTAATCACAAGCAATCAAGTAAATAGTTGAAGAAATACAACAATTATAATCTAATTATATCTGCCTTTTACGTACTAAAACTATGTGATGTATGTTTTCCCCACATGGGAATTTACAATAAGGTGGGTGGAACAATGTTTTATTTAAATTAGCCTGCCTGTTCATAAAATAGTTTTCAAATTAATTTTTGACAGTTCAAAACCTGAACAACTCCTACGGGAGAGAACAAAAAGGACTGAAGAAACGGAAATAAATGAGAATGAATTACGTAGTACATAAATAGAGAGAGAGAGGAAACAAGAAAGTAAGAATGGCGAGAGAGAGAGAGAGAAGAGAAATAAATAAAATAATAGAGACACAGATACAGGAGCAATTCCATGGCAACCTTGATGGCCAAAATTATATATCAGTGAAGAGCAATGTCTTGCATACATTGGTTTAAGGAATAATATATTTTGATTGCAAATATACAATACATGTGTTTCTAAACTCTAAAATCCGTCTGATAAAAATTATCTCATGAAATACTAGTCCACTACCTTTGATTCAGTAAATAAAGATACATAGGCTTTCAATTTTTTCAGTCTGTTACCTTAAAAATTTATTTTCATATAGTGCTGGCAGAATAAATTTGAAGAAATGTTGCTACCCAAGAAGGAATACTACTACTTGTAAATTTCGTGGGTTATATTATTTCATTATATATTTCATGAATCATATACAAAGAAAAAATATATAAAAAACTGCCTGTAAAGTCGCAATCTGTTACCTCTGGAATTGTTCATAAAAGAAACTTGACGGAAATTAATTTAAAAACTGGGGATAAATGGAGAAAGAGATAAAAGAATTCGATAGAAATGAGAATAAAGGAAAACGTGTGACAGAAATTGGAAAGAAAGGGAACAATGAAAAAGAGAGCGGAAATTCATAAGACAGGTGAACAGATGGAAGGAACTGAAAATGGAAATGCATAATCAGTAAGCACTTTTATTACACAGGGGAGACAAGTGACCCCACTTGATCCACCCTGTTGGCGGCCACGATGAAGTACCAGTCCACGGAGGATGACTACGGACAGCCCAACACGACAGCAACGGAAAGTTCGGACCAAAATAAACGAACTGGATCCGACTCCCGGTACATTCTCTGGAGGTATCGAGTATGCAAACGCCCTGGAACAAGGGTCCAGCGTTGCCCCCACTCCACAACAGGTCAAAGCAGGTGAAAATGCTCAAGCGAGAGGGAGATCCCCGGGGGGATCCGGACGAAACTAAGCGGATAAAATTCGAATTTCCCAGACCACTAGAGCACAACCCGCGTAACGAATTAGCCAGCAACCCGCACAACACCGAAAAGCTTTACCAAGCTCAGACAGTTTTCAGCATGATTTGAGACCGGCCGGAGATCATTGTCCGTCTCATTAGAGCCATTAAAGACTGATGGTAATGAGAGTGGATAGCTTTAAAGCGAAAAAAAAGTCTCAACTTGGGTAAATTAAATCGATTTCGTCCATAATTCATGCAAAGCGTTCAAAATTTTCCCGTAATTTTTTTCTCCATCTCGTAAACGATGCTGCGGGCAGATAAAATTGAGTAGCGGAATAACTGATTAAGCACGAAGGCGAATATCTAAGATAATTACAAAAGAAAGAGAGATAAGAATACGCTGCTAATGAATCCTGGTTGGAGTAAGGTACATTGATTTAAATCAGGCGATTTTTTTTTAAAAAAATCTGATTTATGTAAATCAATTTAAATAAATAATTTATAGAATAATGTACATAAGAAATTTGTAGATATCAAAATCACTTTATGTGAAAGTACATTAATCTTGTAATCATTTAACGGTATTTATTAGGCTATAAGACAAAAGGGAAAGGAAACAAATTATATGTGCTGATGATGTGAAGCTCATACGAAAGGAAGTGTAATATGTAAACTGTCAACACACTTACATTTCTCTTGATTTAAACTTCAATAACTCTTATGGGCAAAAATAACAAACATTTTGTGTAGAAAATTGTACAAAATACTAATCATGTTAGACCGTAAATAGTGTCATTAACTTTATACTGTAAACGAACATGGCATCTGGTGTTTTGCGAACTTTCATTGAAAAAATTGTCCAAATTCAGCTGAAAAGGCTATAAAAATATTTTAAGTTACAATTATAGAGTACATCCAGAATGTTTTATTTTCACTGGAAGAAAATTTACTGAAATTATTATAGATTCATTAACACACTCAGCAAACATTTCCATAGTAGCGACAGTATCAGAAACACAAAAATGTATGTTTACGTATATTGTTTTTATTTGCTTTAATCAAACTGTTCAAATATTTTACAGGGCTGTTTACTAGAAAAATGCCTTTCTATAAAAACATAGGCCTATATCTATATGCATGGTGGCAAAAACCATGCAAGCAAATGTAAGCGTAGTTTTTTTCTTAAAAATATAAAAAATCGATTTAAATAAAAAAATCATCAATAATGATTTTTAAATAAAAATCATGATTTGTTTTCCACCCTGGGTTGGAGGCCATTTCCAGCTCTTTCGACTAGGTTATGAATCATTCTTTAAGAGCCAACATACACGCAATACACCCCGTCAAAAAAATTTTGCGAAAAAAAATAATAAATAATAATAACTGCGAGAACAATTAAGAGTGTAGGACTAACGACAACGTATGTACCACCTCTATTATACATTATTTAAGTACGGTTTTTTCATTAAATATTAGTCTTGCCGTCTGTCATCATTTCTCTTATAGCCTACGGTTGTTACAAACATGAAAACACAGCTTTTCGTTGTGACGTTTCAAGAGAACACACACACTAGTCAAGGAGCTAACATCCGTAGGGCCTCTAAAATCGAAATTGGCACAACCCACACTACATCTAAGGCTTGACACCACAGTTTGGTAGAATGGGTTATATATGAACACCCTAGGTAGTATGTCACGTCAAATTGTGGTATCATTAATTTTATGGACACCATTTTGTGTTGTGATCACGTGACTTCGGTCACGTTCGGGAGTCGTTCGCTTAAAATGGGCATAACTCCGGTTAGAAAGGTGCGATTTAAATAATATTGATATCAAATGTAAGATAATGAAATGCTCTACAGAAAAGGTTTATTCACATTCTATGTAGATGCGTTGGTTTTGTTGTAAATATAGATTTTAGCAACATATTCAATAATAAGAATTATATGACTTTCTAACCTCAGCCTTTTGTTTTCAACGTTCCTGAATTGTTGAGTGACAGCTATCCAAATCAAAATGGACACGTTACAAGTAGATGAGCCAACTGTAAGTCTTGTACTATCCCCTGCAAAACGGAAGAAATATACAAATTTTGATCAATGCATCATATGCCAGACGAATAGTGATGAACGTTTACGAAAACCACGAGACAGTTCTTTGAAAATTCTGAAGTCTGCTTTGGAATTACGTCACGATGAAGCTTATCAGCGCTTAAAACCACACCTACACCAACTCTCTGACCTTAACATTCAGTGGCATTTAACATGTTATGAATCATGCACTAGCAAACATAACCTAAGTTTGGTTACACGACGACAATCACCTGCTACATCACAGGTAGATGCAGATGATGCTAGTGTTAGTGGATATAGTCAGTCGTCGATGGTCTCCCGATCTCAAGTAACAGGCACCGACTGGTCGAAGTGTTTGTTTTGCAAAAAGAAAACTCACAAGAAGATTAAGGAATTAGTAATTGCAGGTACATCTGAAGCTGGCAATGCAATCTACCATGCCGCTGATCAACAAGGAGATGAAGAGATGCTGTTACTGCTTCATGGAGTTAACAAAGATTTATTAGCTGCAGAAGCGAAGTATCACAAAGCATGTTATTCTTCACATGTCAGCAAGACAAATCTTCAGTTTACTGGATTCAAAGAGGGATCACTGGAATCGACGTATGCTTCAGCCTTTAAGTACTTATCTGCTCAGATAACAACGGATATTTTAGCCGGAAAGGCCTTCAATTTGGATGTGTTACTAAGAATGTACAAGGAACGTTTAGAACAAAACTGTGTGGACTTACAATCATATACGAGGCAGAAGCTGAAACTTTGACTGAACAAGCACTTTGGTGAGGGGATTGTTTGGCATCAACCATATGACCGCTCCCAGGCTGAGTTTTTGTACTCTAGTTCTATACTGAGTTGACACTGGCAACTTCAAAGTCTCTCATACCAAATAGCTTGTACTGGCTGTTGCGCTTGATCGTTTCTAACCCTGAGAGTGAAGATGACGAGGCTTCTCCACAATGTAGAAACGAGGCAGACGAAAGGCGAATTCTCATGTTAGACCAGGATGTTGTTCATTGCGCCACCTCTCGGTCGCATTAAAATGCCTAAACATGTAAGTCTGGCAATGTTAGTTCGCCATCTAACAGGTTCAAAACAGCTTGTAACTATGTTGAATAGAATGGGTCACTGCGTCTCATATGATGAAGTGCAAGTTATAGATAACAGCCTTGCAAAGGAAATCCTAGCTAAATCTGAGTAAACAGGTGTAGTTGTTGCAAGCAGCATCTGCTCAGGTTCCTTTGTACAAGTAACAGCTGACAATAATGACATCAATGAGGAAACTCTAAACGGAATGAACACAACTCATGCCACCACGTTAGTAGTGTACCAGAGAGGCAATTGGGTCCAGTAACACAGCAAACAGTTCATGCTGATCACACAAAGAGACAACGATCTGTTGAATCAAGAGGTCCTTGCCAGGCCTCTCTCAAGTTCAGTTCTTCTGGGAGGCGACCCACTACTCGAAAGTATGAGGGCAAGATCTTGGATGAATGGCTTTTTCCTAGGGACCAACAACATTCATACCCTGCAGAGATGGACCTCGCTTGGGCACTGGTTCGTCTATGTCCAACTACAT
Organism: Lepisma saccharinum; assembly: GCF_977018435.1. NCBI lineage: Eukaryota > Metazoa > Arthropoda > Insecta > Zygentoma > Lepismatidae > Lepisma > Lepisma saccharinum. Next base: position 21,542,481 of record NC_139238.1, read on the forward strand.
TATTCGAGGTTGAAATAACTCCACCAAGTCCAAGTGCACAAATAACGCCAATTTGGAGTGGCTTTAACGCTATTGTTCATGCTCAGCAAAGAAGAGAAAACCCCCGGAAAATATGCGAACTAAAATATACCCCCACTTGTTTCTGACCCGGTGAACGGCAGCGGACGAAAATCTGGAGGAAATCCATCTTTTCCTCTACTCTCAAATGGCACGCTGTTGCCACGTTGCCTAACAGCTGTTCTCTGACAGATGGAATTCTGGGGGACCTGCCGCAAAACGCGACGGTCAGTGTGGCCCAGTCAGTGGTTGAAGAAGAATGGATAGTGTTCGTGACGATTCCCGATTTAAATAATTAATAACAATAAAATCTATTGTCATGGTTGCGATTCTTACTATGCGATAGTAAATATTACCATCTAAGAAACAAATTTTATCTTTAATTTAATTATTAATTATAATTATATCCTTACAGACAGTGGCGGCGATTGCGGGAACCAGGCCAGAGGCGCTAACTTAAGATAACTTTGGGAGGGCAAGGTTGGCATAAACAATATTTATGTAAATCAATAACCCGTCAAATATACACACAGCTTACATTTTAAAAATGAAGAAAGTAGGTGAAACCGTACGTTCTGGGCCGGCCCTTTGACCTACTTTTTATTTTACGACGTTTTACGCACTAAACTAACCTACAATGAAAGAAAAAATGGACAGAAAAAGCTCTGGCATCACTTTTTAAGCTATTTTTTATGCCAACTCGTTTTTTGACCTACATTTGAAATGACTTACAACATTTTCCTATAAGGCTACCCCCCTCTTACTGTAAGGCCCCCCTCAGTGTAATCTACTACGACCTGCTAATAGAGTAGGTGGAATGGGCGATTCTAGACCTGTGTTTTGACCTACTTTTCGCGCGCAGTGTTGCCAGCTCCTCACTCGAAAAAATCACCAAGGTTTTTGTTTTTGGGTCTAACCTAACCTAAAGCAAGGAGCTGGCAACCTTGCTTGAGGTATTTTCTCGCAGTGTTGCCAACTCCTCACTCGAAAAAATCACCAAGGTTTTTTTTGGGTCTAACCTAACCTAAAGCAGGGAGCTGGCAACCTTGCTTGAGGCTTGCCTTACAGTGCATAAAGCAAGGTTGCCAACCCACTGGTACTTTTGCCATAGCCTTTTACAAGAAAAAAAAAGAGAAAGGGAAGAGTTAAACAACCGACAGCTTACCCACAGCTTTTTTTGCTCTAACCTAACCTAAAGCAAGGAGTTGGCAATTTTGCTTGTGCAATCAACCCGGTTGACCGCCCTCAAGTGGAGATCAGCGTTGCCAACTCCTCACTCGAAAAAAAATCACCAAGGTTTTTTTTGGTCTAACCTAACCTAAAGCAAGGAGCTGGCAACTTTGCTTGTGCAATCAACCCGGTTGACCGCCCTCAAGTGGAGATCAGCGTTGCCAACTCCTCACTCGTAAAAAAAATCACCAAGATTTTTTTTGGTCTAACCTAACTTAAAGCAAAGAGGTGGCAATTTTGCTTGAGGCTTGCCTTACAGCGCATAAAGCAATTTTTGCCAACCTGCACACACTGGGCAAGGAGAGCCGGCACTGCTGTAAAAGAGAGAGAGATGGGTGGATGGCAACGCAGTATGTGTGTGCGTGTGTGTGTATAATATGTAGCATTATTAACTAGAGTGTGTTGGAAACCCACTTACAACTAAAAAAAAAATAGAGATGCCAACGTTGGTGTAAGATGAAGAGAGAGAGAGAGACCCATGGCTGGCAACAGTGGTGAGCGAATGCGCCATATCGTAATTTTCCAACTCCGTATATCGTGACCTTTGTAAACCTCTCTCGGGGGAACGATGTGCCACACACACGTGCGCACACACCTGTATTGTGACGCAAGCAAACAAACAAAATAATAATTGTTTTTTTTTTAGGATACCTGGCCCCTATAACCTCGCGAGGGTGCGTGGTGCCCAACACAGTTCTAATGGCCGCGGCTAACAAAGTCATGCCTTTGTAGAGTTTCATGGGTTTTTTTTTCTCAAACTTCTATGAAACTCTACAGAGGACCTCCATGTGTAATGTGTGTGTTTTATGATTGAAGAGAAGAAAAAAATTTGGTTAAGAATGGAATGTGTAAAAACTAAAAAAGTTTCCGTAGGGGGTGCAGCATCTGAAAGAAAAAAAATATCCTCAAAATAGTGTACATAATATGATAGAAAAATATAAAAAAAAGTGTGAATGCAAAAATTAGTGTGAATGATTGTTTTTTTTAAAAAAAACGATAGAAAAATATAAAAAAGTGTGAATGCAAAAATATAAAAAAAAAGTGTGAATGCAAAAATTAGTGTGAATGATTTTTTTTAAAAAAAAAATAAAAGTGGTGCAAGAAATAATACATACTTTTTTTGATGCGGAAGTCTAATGGTGCGAGCAGATTTCTTCCTCGTCATGACATCCCCATTCTCGGGTGTGGATGTTGCAGTCCAGTAGCCTCAACTTGGTGTCGTGGGGATCAAGCGCCACTTTATTAATCATGGATGTACGCAATTGGTCGATGGTGCTCGTGATCCGATGTTCGGTCATGCGTTTGATTTTTTTGTCGAACAAGCACGACTTGTAATCTTCTACGGTTAGTTTGTTTGTGCTCGAACGCCCCTCCCCTTTGGCTTTTTTTATTTCGGTCTTATCCTGAACTTTGATGGCATACATTTTCGCTCGAAGACCCGCAAACTCTGTGATGATGCGGCCGTTGACTTCATCCTTCATCTTCCCGATCGTCATTTTCTGGCTGTCGTCGAAGAGAGGGTGATCTTTCGGATAATTAGAGAAGTCGAAATGCTGGCTCATGTTTTTCAGATCTTCGTATAGATCATCGGTGCGGATGTTGTACACGAAGCTGTCCGTGTCGGTGTACGCCACCTCGATCGCCTCTCCATAGCGTGGTTTCATGATGTCGTAGTGAAACTTGTACATGGCCAGCTTCGACAACTCGAGGATCGCGACTCCCGCGGCGATTGGTTTGTCGAATGTTATGTGGCGGAGAGCACGTTCGATCAATACCAACGTGTCGCTCAGTATCGTGAAGTTTTTGTACGTGGGCTGAGCGACGTGCTTGTTTATTTTCTTCGGGTTGGAGACCAAGTTGATATTTCTTCTTTTCCTGGCATCTTCCATGCTCTTGCCGTAGATGCTGTTATTCATCAATTTGTATAGGTCTTTGTCTGCGGAAGAAGAAGCTGATGCTCGACGTTGAGTGTTGCCGTCGATATAGGGTGCTAGCCACCTGGTCTGTCTAAACTTCAATCCCGAGTGCACATGCTTCAAAACCAATCCATGCCGGAGGTAGAATTGTAGGAGACGATAATGCACCACGTAATTTTTTTTTGCTCTTGAAGGTGAGCATCAGCTTCTTCTCCGGAGCCGTTTCCATCACAGGTGCCATCGCAAATCCATGGTGTTCTCGATGAAGCGATGCAGGATATTCCAAATCTACTTTCAGGAAACATCCATTTTCATGATCTTCGCTCCATTCCAAACAATCTTGAAGTTCCTGCTCGCTCATCCATTCGTATTCTCCGATGGGCAGAGGCTCGGACATGGCATAACCATACAGGTTGTTCATGTCCCAGTATGCCAAGAAGTTTGTCGGTTTTTTTGCATCGAAATCGGCAACATATGGATTGTTGGCCTTGACGTATCGAAGGGGACACTGGACGATTCCACCACGTTTTGCCTCTTCAACAAACAAAAGTTGATTGACGTCCTTGATGAGTTCTATCTTCATCTTCGTGGATTTTAACATCGCCTGCCAAGAATAACACGGTGTGGTGTAGCTGAAAGCGGGGTCCAAACCATATGCTGCCATTCCTCTCGAGCGATGGAGATGAAAACGGTCGCTCAATAGCGTAACATCCAGTTTCAGATACAGATCGTGATAGTCGCCCATGGTTTGACAAGAGAATGTAGACCAGACGAGCTGAGCATGATGGTAGTCCTCTTCGGTGCAACAGGTGTCGCTAAGACGACTGTAGAATGCTTCTCTCGGTGGTAACGATGTTTCTGAGAATTTGGAAGCATCCGTCATGTATTCGTAGGGGTAAACACCCTTGCGTCTCAACAGTGCTAAATGTTGGTCGCCGAAACATTTCCTGGTGGCGACCAAATCATCGTCGGTGAGTTGAGACGCGAGTGTCGCCAAACTCGAAGACAGAAAGTTGTAGGAGTCCAAGAAGCGAATTTCTACGTGATTGCCATTTCCAACGTCCACCTTCTTGCTGAATGAAATGAATTTCTCGTTGGTGCGAGCTATGACGCTAATGGGTTGAGCGTCGCATCCCATCTCCTTTATGAAGATTTTGGCGTCGTAGCCCTCCAAATTGTGAATGAATACAGGAATAAAATTTGGTTTTTTGATTTGAAGATTACAGTTGTTACACACGGGGGCCACATATTTTCCCGTGTGATGATTGTGGTGGCGAACTTTGACATTTTCGAGGGTGAAGTTACTTTCGCACACACCACACTGAGAGGCAAGGTCGTATGCTTCCTTCTCTTCCTGGGTAAGAGACTCCATTGCTTTGTCTTCTCTTAGTAGAGGAGCGAATTGTATGGCCATCTGCTTCAGGGTTTGAATGAATTTTTGTGGAGCATCATTGCCGCGATGTAAAATAACATTGCCTGTGTTGTTGACCATCAATCCAAAAGCGCAGGCTTTGTGATGTAGAATTTCGGTAGTGCTCGATACGCTGGGATTTGGTTCGCATGTGGCGAGTGGAAGTTGGAAACTTTCAAAGTCGGCGCATATCACCACGGGATGCCAGAGTAATGCCTTGTAGTTGGAAAATGTCATGTCTTGAGAAGGCATTTTGATAGCCGTGGCCGGATGTTTACTACACATTTCATGATGATCTCGGAGTTCTTCATCAGCGTTCTTTTTTCCTTGACCGTAGAATATACTCAGGCATCTGTCGCATACTCGAATTTTATGGTGATTTGTGGTAATTTGACTTCTTATTAATTTTGGAAGATTCTGAATTAGACAGTAATGATAATTATCGTCATCTTCGATCAGGAGTAATCTGATGACACGATTACTTTTAATGTTGCTGTGTCTGAGAACGTAGATGGTGTTTTTTTTGTCTAATCCGAATATGTGTACTGCTATACTTTCGTTTTTATCTGTCTTGTACTGTGTCTCAAATTTACTAATGTCTCGTAGATTTACAGGGTAATTAATGCCAGCCATAGGTTTTTCAAATTCTGAGAGATATTCTGGCTTGTTGTAGTGGTATAAACGATGCTTATGATTATTGGCTGGGTGATGATCGGCAATGATGCACCACAAAAAGCATCTGTTATCTTCATTTTGAATGTTGATTATGGCTTTCTTACTGGCTATTTCCGGAGGCAAATTGATGTAGCTGGATGCTCCCATCGGGTTGTATCGTGCCACCTTCAAAGTTAAAGTGTGAGGCGAAGCGCAAAGTGTCCAACCCGATCCACGTTTTTGGAAAGTCTCGTGCTTGTTCAACAAAGCGTCAAACATCTGGTTGCAAAAGGCATCCACCTCATCGACGTCGGCGGCGTGGAGGCTCTTTACACCAGTGTAATGATGGAAAGTTTCTCGCTCTTTTTTCATGTTTTCGTAAATGACGGAAACGATGAGGTGGATTTTCAACGAGCATTGCAACAAAGCTTCGGTGATAGACGAAATTAACTTGCTTTTGACCGAGCGAAAAAAGTTGTTTAGATCAGATGTTTCTTCAGATCGGAAAGTCTCCTCGGTTAAAATATTTCGAATATTTTCGCCGGCACTCTTCTGCTTTTTTCGTGGCGCTTGATCGTCAACATCGAGCTCTCTCTTACTTGATCCTTCGCCATGCACATTCTTCCAATGTCTTCTCAAGTGAGAAATGGATATATATGTCCCACATTGGTCGCATGCACGTTTCGCTTCCTTCTTCTCCATTTTTTTTGCTAAGAAAAAAAAAGATGAAGTTACTAAAAATTGCACATTTTTTTGTGGTGTTATTTATATTAGATACGACCTCAATTTTTTTCTTAAATAACCAACATGAATCTTTTTGGTTTCCGAAAGCAAACAATGGAGACTGTACACCGCACGACGACAGATCATGAATTTCTACCTTCCGCGTTAACTAAACTCAACGGTCTGTTGATTATTCACCTCAACAGCATTTGGACGAAATTGGATGAGGACGTGGGCAAGATGTTTTATGTTTTTAATAACAATTTACATTTCTACGAAATTCCGATCGACGGGAAACTTCAAATTACCGTGAATCCGGAGAACGCAGGCGAAATCAAAATATCTACCGGCAAGAACATTTTTCGAATCAAGCACGACAAAATGCTTTCTAACATGGCATACGATGTTTCCGCAGGAGATTACCTGTACGTGGAACTCCTCGGAGATTACGACAAACTCATTCCTCTTTTTGTAGAATTACGAATCGTCTATCCTATTATAAATAACCGTTAACCAAAAATGCCTAACGACATTTTCGGCAACACCAAGCGTGTAGACCATGCAGAAGAGATTCTCATGTTGGACGTTCGAGTTAAGAAGTTGAGGACCGATTTGATTGCTTTGCAGGAGACCTTAAACAAAAGTTTAGAGTCAGAAATCGCTACGCTCCAAACGCAATGTCTCGACCCCATTCTGAAAATCGATTCCGAACTGAAGGCGCTGATAAAAAATTATGTCGACGTACCTTCTTACGACAACGTTCAAAATATACAGTTGAGCGTGGATTCCCTTCAAAATGATTTGGCCAAATTACAGCAATTTCAATCGAAAAATGAAGATTTGGAAAAATTGAAACTCGAAATCGAAGAACGAACTTCCGCAATCGAAAAAAATTTCTCTGAACTTCAAACCGTCGTGAACGATATTGATGTAGAACGCTTGCACGTCGTCGTTTCCAAATTACAAGAAGAATTCACCGGCACGTTGGAAGAAATTAAATCCAAGTTGCAGATTTTGGAAGATACCATGACGAACCTACCATCGTCGGACGAACTGCAGGTCATCGGTAAAAGCGTCGCGAACATAAAAATTCAATTGGAGGCCTATCAAGATTTCGAACACATTCAAACCACCATCGCTACGCTTCAGGCGTCCTTGGAATTGATCAACGAAGAAATTAAAAATATTCACGCCGAAGCGAGAGCGTTGACGAGCATTCAAGACACGTTGAGCACGGTTCAGCAGAAGATCGAATATTTAGAAAATTTGAACGTCGAAACGAATCTCGCTCATTTTCATCACGTACTCGACAACATACAGGGTGACTTGGAATCGTTACGGACGAGCGTACCTTCGAGCGAAGATTTGGAAAAATTGAAAACGGCGGTGACGGCACTATCCGATTCGAGTGACATCAAAAGTTCGTTGAGCGATCTCGAGAGTAGGGTGGCCAATCTCCCCACCTCCAAAGAATTACACGCTTTGAAAAGGAACATATCACGTATGCTGAAACGATTGGAAACGGAAACGGCGAACGTGGAACAGATTCGAGACGAAATTAGTTCGCTGGTGTCGACGCTGCCCACTTCGCAGAGCGTCGCCGACCTTCACACGCAGTTTACAGAGATGCGAAGCATCGTGAACGATCTTACCGAGAAGAGCTCGAAATTGAATCAAGTCGAGAACCTTCAGAACATCGTCGTCAACATCAGAGATCAAGTTGGAGTGCTGGAATCAACGCAGGAATCGACGCTGGCCTCTTTCGGTGCCAAGTTGCAAGAACTCAACGAAAACTACAAGCAGTTGAACGTGGAAGTGAAAATCAAACCGTCATTTTCTACCGTAACAGATACCATAGTCGAGCATTTGGTGCCCGTACAAAACACACTGGGTCAGCTTCACAGCAACCTCGTTAGCATCGATACTAAATTCGCTAAACTCTATTTTCTGCAAGCCATCGAAATCAACAGCGTACCCAATCAACAGAGAATCTCCACGTTCGTCGAAGGTAACAAACTGTACATGTTGCATCCTTATCATCCGTACTACAAGTTTCTCCTCGATGGCACGATTCAGATAAACGAATTTTCGTACTGGTCTCACGGCAGAAAAGCTAGCGTTCCCACCATGACTTTGATATCGAATCGTGGTGTCCAGAAAGCGGGAAATATTCCTCTGGCACGTTGGAACGAAACGCGCAACATATATGAAATACACGAAGACGAAGATCTCACCGTTTTCGACGTGAGTGCCGGCGATAAGCTGATCATTCAAAACACGAGCGAAGTGCCACCCTCTTTGAATCCCATCACGCTGGTGCTTCTCTTGAAACGTAATCTCTAAAAAAATGTCTAGGCAAGCCATCGTCGAAGAATTGCATAAACCTGCACGCCGTAACTACGAACGTTTGGCTGTGGTAACCAAGGGCATCGACGACCTCTGGCAATTTGAAAAACGTACATAAATTGAACAAGGGCAACAAGTACCTCCTCACCGTCATAGACACGTTTTCGAAATTCGCATGGGCTCTACCTTTGAAAGCCAAAACGGGAACATGCGTCACGGAAGCATTCAAGACAATTTTTCGCGAAAGCGGCGGCAGACGACCACGGTTTCTGCAATCAGACAAGGGTAAGGAATTTTACAACGCTGTATTCCAAAAGTTTATTCAAAAACATGACATTCGACATTATTCGACCTTCAGTCACATCAAAGCCAGCATCGTGGAAAGATTCAATCGAACCTTGAAAACACACATGTGGAAACGATTCACGCTTCGGGGAAATTACAAATGGGTCGACATCCTGCCGGAACTCGTCGACGCCTATAATGATACGGTACACAGAACGATAGGCATGAAGCCAGCTGACGTTACGAAATCTGACGAGCAGCGTTTAATTTCTACCGTTTACTGTCCAAAGTACACACCCGCGACAAAAAAAGCTAAATACAAAATTGGAGACCGGGTGAGGGTCAGTAAATTGAAGCGAACGTTCGACAGAGGTTTCACGCGAAACTGGAGCACTGAACTTTTTACCGTGGTTCGAGTTTTACCCGGGAACCGTCACACGTATATAATAAAATATAGTAGCGGCGAGATTTTGAAAGGAAGATTTTACGAAGAGGAACTCTCTAAAACGAAACACCCCGACACGTACCTTATCGAAAAAGTTTTGCGCAAGAGAGGCAACAAACTGTTTGTCAAATGGCTGGGACTTCCGGAAAAGAGTTGGATCGACGCGGACGAAGTGATCTTGTGAGTACGTGGAACGTGGTGAAGCGTCTACCGGATCCGAAAAGTCAAACGAAGAAAAAAAACGGTGAATTGCTCCCCGACAGCATCCGCTGTCTGATCGTAGGACCTTCGGGGTGTGGAAAAACGACACTGCTCGTGGACAATTTTCTCCTCGCACCAAATTGGTTAGATTGGAAGAACAGGCACCTGTACGTGTTCTCGAAAAGTTTGGAGCAATCCAAATACCAGCAACTGATGAAACTGTACGATGGTCTGGATATTGCAACGTTCGCCTCGGAAATAAAACCACTCGACGATTGTCGTGAAAATTCAGTTGTTGTGTTCGACGACGCCATCCTGGAAAATCAAAATGAAATTCGCAACTTTTTCACGCAAGGTCGTCACAAAGGAATGGATTGCTTCTACCTAGCTCAAACGTTTTCCAAAATTCCAAAACAGTTAGTGCGCGACAACGCTAATTTCATATGTTTGTTTCGTCAAGATCACACCAACCTCAAGCACGCGTACGATGACTACGTAGGCGGAGACATGAACTACAATCAATTTTCGGAACGCTGCTGCTCTACTTGCTGGAACGGTGACGATTTCGGATTCGTTACGATCGACATGACGAGGAAACCCAACGACGGAAAATACAGAAACAAAATCAACGACTTTCTAAACGTTGCAACGTTGTGAGAAACGACGTATATAAATAAACGTCATGACGAAACGAAAAATCGAGGACGAAAATCTCAAGCTTCGCGATTACCTCGCGAAACGCTTCAAAGGTTGGAAATCCGAGAATCGCGGATTCTACGAAGAGAAGAAACGTCAGGATCAACCCGTGATCGATGCCATCAGCGGTCTAGGTAAAGAAATTAAAAGTGTCACGGAACAAAATAAAAATTTGATCAACGAACTCGTACCGCTCGCAGCTAAAAGTTACGCCGTACCCACACCTATTTCGAGCATTCCTTCGACGCCGTTCGAACTGAAGGATGAACCGGCGCGACGTTGAGCTATTGGTAGCACGTCGTCGTCTTCGGATAAAATCGAGTTGGGACCTTTGGCACGAGACTACCTGAGCACGGGGAAATTCGACAAGGATGAAGTGTTCGGATTGTATCCCAGCATGGAAACCAGCGAAGGCGGCGGTGTGGTGTGGAAGATTGGGAAATCGAAGGTGACCTTCGAAGGCAACGACATTAAAGTCAATTTAGGCGACAAGGATAGTTGGAACAGGTATCCGGGTACGGTGGGACTGTGGGAACTCGTTGCCAAAAAGCAGCCGAAAGATTACACCGACGAAGATTACCAGAGTTACAAGGAAATTCTGATCATGACGGATGCCTTGTACCAGAACAACGACGCCTCGCAGAATAGGGTGAAATCGAGCAGCGGCGAGAAGTACAGGAATCTCATCAAACCGATTTGGAACCAGGTCAAAACAGGCAGCGGCGTCAAACGCTACAACACGTTACCCAAAGAATTCGTTTGGGTGGATGACGTGAGGAAACTCGTGGACCGATTGTTGGTGATAGCCGGCGAGGAGAATGCAGGCAACCGTAATTTCTACAACGAGAAGGTTGGCATCGTGGACATGATCAGCACGAAACTTTCCAACTTCATCGTGAACGACGACAAGGGCATAGGTTACCTGATCAAAATCATCAACACGCTACCTCCGAAATTTTGGAACGTGGCCGAAGGAAAGGGACTCGTGAACGACATCATCAACAAGTTACCTTTCGAGATGCATCTACCTGGCTACCAGTACTGCGGACCAGGTACCAAACTCGAGAAAAGATTGGAGAGAGGAGACAAGGGTGTGAATCTGTTGGACGCGGCATGCAAAGATCACGACATCGCTTACAACACCACGCAGACGGATCTGGACGCACGTCACGAAGCAGACAGAAAATTGGAACATGCAGCTTTCGAAAGGTTCATAAGCAGAGACGCATCGCTGGGTGAACGGGTCGCCGCACTGGGTACCACCATCGCCATGAACACGAAACAAAAATTGGGGTGGGGTATATAAATAACATACAGTAAAAAAAACAACATGGCTTGCATAACTGATTTGCCGCACGAACTACTATCTAAAATATTCAAAAAGGTAGTTAACGGAGATGTTAATAAACTTGTGATCATAGCTAGAACGACGCCGGCATTTCGCATGGGATGCGAAATAGTTCTCAAGGACCATCTTCGGGAGATCAGTGGAATAAGGTGCGGTGATCTCGACACTCTTCTGTCGGCCGCAGGGGAGAAATTGAACGAGAGGTTGGATGAACTGCACGAGGCGAGGCAGGGAAGAAGACGGTATACTGATGATTGGCGTAAGTCCAAACAGGAAACTGAAGAAATCATCACGCACATCATCGCGTTCTCCGAAGCACGAACTTTCTTCCTCTGTTAAAAAAATCTTCGATACAAATCGTGAAAAATATATATATATAAATAACACGCATCGTGAAAAAAAAATAATCTTCGGTATATATAAATAACACACATCGTGAAAAAAAAATTAAATTTCTCTAACACACACACTGAAAATTTCTCTTCTTCGATATGACAACTGAAAAAATGAGTGACCTCCAAGCATTAAAACAAATGCTAAATTTGTCATTCGAGTATGTAAAAATTCGGGAATTGGAAGTCGACAAACCTTACACGATAACTTCCGGTTCAATCGTTTCTACCCAGTATGGTCCCAAGGTACGCCTGTTGCTCAACGCACAATACAGTCTATTTTTACCAGATCGATACGCTAACATGTTATCGGACGAGAAGCTATCTATTTTAATCGAGAACAAAACTCGAATCGTGTACAAGGGGACAAAGGAACTTTTTGGCAAGAAAACGAAGCACGTAATAGAATTTGTGTAGCGACTGCGGGGCCGTGAAAAAAAAATCTCAGAATATTTATATATAAATAACATACCGTAAAAAAACTACACGAGAAAAAATCTCAGAATATATATATAAATAACATACCGTGAAAATAACACATAGAGCATCAACATGAAGCCCAAGGGTGTCGTGTACCAGATACCATACTCCAATCTGAAAAATCTAGGTGCCCTCGATGGGTTACTCACCAAGAAACAACGCGAGAAGAAACGTTCTTGCTTGAGCAAAGGACATGGAATGAAATTGCTGCTCAGCACACCTCAATTGAGACGGTTGCAGCGTTCGCGGAAACAGCAAAAGATCGGAGGTTTCATATTCAGCATCCCGGCCATCCTAGCAGCATTGGGGGCCGTTGGAAGTTTGGCTGGCGGAAGTGCCGCCATCGCGAAAACCGTCATCGACTCGAAGAAGAACAAGGCCGAGTTGGAAGAACAGAAACGTCACAACCTGGCCATGGAGAAGAAAGGGGGCAAGGGGGTGGGCGTGATGAAAAAGTTTAAAAAAAAGAAACGGCACTCACCAACCGAGATATTGAATCTCTGATCGGACCGTTACGAATCAAACACTTCAGAGGAGTTTTTATGTCCGACTCGTTACCTTCAAGCGTTAAAAAAAAAGAATGCGGAGTAGTCAACTTGGACGGTCAAGAAAATCCAGGCACGCATTGGATATGTTACCACAAAAACGACAATAACAAAGCATTCGTTTTCGATTCTTTCGGAGGTGTTCCACCTACAAATTTAATTCATTATCTGAAAACAAACAAAACCTCTATATACTACAACGACGAACGCATTCAAAATTTCGGAGACGTGAACTGCGGTCATCTCTGCCTCTCCGTGCTCGCGTTTCTCTCTAAAATAAATAACCCTACGATCGAGGATTTCCAGAAAGCATTGTGGAACCTCAAACAGCATCACTAGGATGGGCGTGTTCCATCTCACGAGCGAATCATCAATCTTGAAACTCACGCTGCACGACGACATCGTCTATCCTAAATCCGTGGCTCTGCGTGCATTCTACAGCATGTACCTCATACCCAATGTTACGCAGCACAACAACAAAATTAGCGTCGGAAGCGAACATATCGTCGTCACGCCAGGACAATACAATCTTTCCACTTTGCAAGCTCAGTTACCCAAAGGCACGTACTTTTCTCAAAATTCGGTCACGCACAGAGTAGAAATCCTATCCGCGACGGAGACCGTGGACCTGGGCACCATGGGAGAACTTTTAGGTTTCGAAAACAACACCAAACTCGAAGCTGGCATCAAGCACGTAGCAACCAACATTCCTAAATTCTTGGCCATAGAGACTCTGAACGTACACTGCAACGTGGCGGAAGGTATGATCACAAAATCTTCGGACGGATTGTTAGGAAGTCACAAGCAGACGGGAATCATAGCCACTTTCAAACCAAGTTCCGAGTTCATGGAACCGATCATCTACACGCCCTCTTCGCTGATCTATTTTCCAGTATGTCGCAACCGCATAGACGACATAGAGTTGGTGGTGACGAACGAGAAAGGAGACGTGGTGGATTTCGCAGGTGCCACTACGACGGCCATCGTGGAGATCAACGTATAATAAATAACCATACATGTAAAATGGAGCAAATCGAAAGTTACGAATTGCAATCTTTCCCTCCCAACCGTCGCACGTTCGCCAATCTGAACGAAGCGAACAGGGAGATCGAATACGACGTGGACGTAGGCGACGGGTTCATTCATCCTCACAGAGCGGACCTCTACCTTCAATTCGACGTGGTGAAGAAAGAAAGTGGAGACGCGTTTCCTGCAGCAGCAAACTTGATACTCGTGGACAACTTCGTGCCTCACCTGTTCTCGCAGGTGGAGGTGAGGAAACACAACACCGTCATCGACAGAATAGATTATCCAGGCATCACGTCGACGGCAGTGGGAACGTTGAAATTATCCAAAACGGACGCGGCATACTACCAGGCCGGGGGATTCGAAGCGGGGACCAAAATATCGACGAGAAGTCACACGGTGCTCTTTCCCATGCGTCTGCTGCCTGGTTTCTTCTCGGACTACAAGGAGATCATGTGGAAGGGAGGACTGAGGGTTACGTTTCGAAGAGCAGCCAACGACAACGACGCACTGATGCGATACGCTACTTTGGGTCCGGACGGCACCACGCCGATAGCCAACACTTTACCCGAAGCAGCGAAATGCGTCATCCGGAGCATGGAATTGAGAATGCCGATCGTGGAATACGAGACAAACTACGCCCTCAAGTACAAAGCAGAGATCTTGAAAAGTCCGCAGGTGCCGATTCACTTTCACGGTTACCAGTGCGTGCAGAAGATGACATCGGGAAGTCACATGGAATTCGACGTGACGACGCAGTTCAACAACATACAGTTCGACATGCCAGATTTTGTCGTAGTGCTTTTTCAGACCGGGCGCGATAACAACCAGGAAAAAGATTCCAGCAAGTTCGACGACTGCAAGATCAAGAACGTTTATCTGAAGAACGGGAGGAACGAAGTGTTCCCGCGCGAGAATTACAACCTCGACGTGACAATAAACGATTATCTCAAACTTTACGAAGCGTTCTCGGCTTACAAACGCGTGACCGAGGGAAGCGTGGACATGTACTACACCCCCAGCGAATTCAAAGCACGGAGACCCATGACTGTCATTAACACATCTAAGAGAAAGCAGGTCGTGGTTAACGATCGCACCAACATCAAGGTCGTCTGCGAGTTCCACGATGCCTTGCCCGAGGACACCGTGTGTAGCGTCATCCTGATTGCAGAGAAAACATTTGTGTATGACGTGAAGAACGAGAGGGTCACAGAGCAGTTTTAACAGGTTTTTTAACATCTTTTCTTGCACAATAAGAAATTTTTTGTACTAGCACAATCAGTTACGATAGCACAATACAAATTTCACTAGTTCAGATCAGTTACAAATGTCAATTTTATTAGTTATCAGTTACAATATCTTTTTTTCATCACTATAGCACGAGACAATCAGAATTTGCACAAAATTTGTTGTTGCGCGCGCGCATATGTGTGTGTGTGTGTGTGCCACATCGTTCCCGAGAGAGGTTTACAAAGGTCACGATATATAAACATTGCCCGAGTTGGAAAATTACAATAAAATGTATTCGCTCACCACTGTTGCCAGCTATAGGTCTCTTTCTCTCTCTCTAGCCCTTGCCAAGTTAAAAAAAAAGGGTGTAGGTAGAAGTTGGCAACACTGCGAGAAAATAAGGCTCATGCCTTACGAGAAAAATCCATTAAGGCGAGCCTCACCGAGCCTCATTTTCCGACGTTGAACCCGTGCAGTGTTGCCATCCACCCATCTCTCTCTCTTTTACAGCAGTGCCGGCTCTCCTTGCCCAGTGTGTGCAGGTTGGCAAAAATTGCTTTATGCGCTGTAAGGCAAGCCTCAAGCAAAATTGCCACCTCTTTGCTTTAAGTTAGGTTAGACCAAAAAAAATCTTGGTGATTTTTTTTACGAGTGAGGAGTTGGCAACGCTGATCTCCACTTGAGGGCGGTCAACCGGGTTGATTGCACAAGCAAAGTTGCCAGCTCCTTGCTTTAGGTTAGGTTAGACCAAAAAAAACCTTGGTGATTTTTTTTCGAGTGAGGAGTTGGCAACGCTGATCTCCACTTGAGGGCGGTCAACCGGGTTGATTGCACAAGCAAAATTGCCAACTCCTTGCTTTAGGTTAGGTTAGAGCAAAAAAAGCTGTGGGTAAGCTGTCGGTTGTTTAACTCTTCCCTTTCTCTTTTTTTTTCTTGTAAAAGGCTATGGCAAAAGTACCAGTGGGTTGGCAACCTTGCTTTATGCACTGTAAGGCAAGCCTCAAGCAAGGTTGCCAGCTCCCTGCTTTAGGTTAGGTTAGACCCAAAAAAAAACCTTGGTGATTTTTTTCGAGTGAGGAGTTGGCAACACTGCGAGAAAATACCTCAAGCAAGGTTGCCAGCTCCTTGCTTTAGGTTAGGTTAGACCCAAAAACAAAAACCTTGGTGATTTTTTCGAGTGAGGAGCTGGCAACACTGCGCGCGAAAAGTAGGTCAAAACACAGGTCTAGAATCGCCCATTCCACCTACTCTATTAGCAGGTCGTAGTAGATTACACTGAGGGGGGCCTTACAGTAAGAGGGGGGTAGCCTTATAGGAAAATGTCGTAAGTCATTTCAAATGTAGGTCAAAAAAACGAGTTGGCATAAAAAATAGCTTAAAAAGTGATGCCAGAGCTTTTTCTGTCCATTTTTTCTTTCATTGTAGGTTAGTTTAGTGCGTAAAACGTCGTAAAATAAAAAGTAGGTCAAAGGGCCGGCCCAGAACGTACGGTTTCACCTACTAAAGAATGATTTGAAGAGGTTTTCTCGGGCAATCAGCAGTGATGTGCCATAGACTATAAGTTTACGACTACATGCGTTGTCTACACGTAATCTACGCGTATATTACATTGGGTTGTAGTTTACATATAGACTACGCAGACAATCTAAAGTGCATTAAAATTAATTTTCAAGGGTTTCATGAAAGGAAAGTGACATTTTCAACTGTATTGGTTCCTAACGAAATGAAAAGAATTCTGTTTACAACAAAATTTATCTTCTCTTCTATCATCAACTATGGAAGAAGATAAATAGTATGCAAAAAACAACAACAGATGGCAGTCGTGAGGCAAAAGTGGTCTTTTACCCATAAAACACTAAAATATTTCCTATATTAGGTTTCTTCCTAGGTGAGAAATTGTTCGAATTTGGAAGAAAGAGTATGAAAAGTTCTCCTCACACATCAGCAACTGATACGTAGTATAATTTTATTTTAATTCCACGGCGCCCTTTGCTAAGTTATCACCTTTCGCCATGTTGTTTACATAGATTACATAATCTACGTGTATAAAATAGTCTACGTGTAGAATGTAGACTATCGTTTTTACGCGTAGACGCACATCACTGCACCCAGGTGATTTCCGGATAGGCTTACGAGAGTTAACGTCACTCTCATCTTCAGGGATTGAAGAGAATCCCTGAAGATGAGAGTGACTTTAGCTCTCGCTTGCTCGCTTTGTAGCTTGATTGACCGGAAACATGTAACATCCCTTTCTCGCTTCGTTGTCAAAAAATTTAAAAACATTCGAAATCACCTCTCGCTCTCACTATGTACGGTCTTGCCCTTCATTTCGGTACAAACAACAAACACAACAGACGCACTCCAACTCAATGACCTTTCGTCCATGTAAGTTTGGCAACATTGAAAGGGTGTTAGAAATCGAGCAGTCCTTGCTATAGTGGAACCACGAGCAAAACAACCTGCGCAGACCCGCGAGTCCTGTGTACCGTACCCCCGCGAGTAGGGGAGGGGGAGAGTTGACCATGCTTCCTTATGGCCCGAGGTGGAGGGAAGAAGGGAAAGTTGCGCGGGGACTTCTCCTCCCAAGGTTTTTTTCCTTGTGGTCGATCTATATCCCCCACCTTCCATCCGACCCCACCCTCCAACAAACAAGTTGCCCACAGGACAGCAGCGCCAGAGAGACTTTCTCATCTTTGCTGAGCAGTTGGTCTCTGCCCTATGTTACAAGGATCGCCAACGGAATACTGTACAGTTTATACTGTCATGAAGAATGTTGAAGTTATGATTGATATGATCCATATTTTTATGTGACGTCACAACTTTAAAATATGTCACTGATATATTATACTTTTATGAAAGGACACGTAAATGTTGTGTTATTATATGTAATATTGCACCCTGTTTGTAATGTATATCTTTTGTTTAATGTTTATTGTATTTTATGCTCTGTTATGAGTAGTTTAATGTATCTTCATGTTTGCGAGAGTGCACTATACGAATTTGTATTTCTAAAGATGTATAGATGTGCGTTTTGTTGATAGTATCCTTTTGTAGATAGTGAGTGATTCATCTGTACTTTAATCTGTGTTCTCGAAAATAGTATAAAAGGGAGGATATCGCGTAAGAAATATCACACACTTTCGCCACGGATCGACGAAGCTTTTAAACTAAAAAAAAACTCCTCGGTGTTGTATGGTAGTTCGGGGCGCAAGCTAGGCCTATATGATCATAGGCATGCCGATAGCCATGCATTGATGATATGCACAATACTGCAACCGTTCTACGTTAGATAATAAAGCTAGCCTAATGATTAATTTGGAAATAAAAGGCTAAAGAGCAAATATTGGCTCAGTTATTATTGCATATCTCTTGGTGTGGTAGTTCGGGGCGCAAGCTAGGTCTATGTGATCATAGGCATGCCGATAGCCACGCATTGAGTTTATGCGTTTTAGTTGAATCAATTCATCGACAAAGCGAAATCCTCGCCTTTGTCTCAAGTATATTCGCATTATAATTGCCATATATAAAGAATAAAACCTTTTAGTTTATCTACTGCACCAATGTGGTTTTATTTCTCTGTGCTGTGAATATTGTCTTTGCCTAACACTATCCCTGTGCCTGAGAGGAGTCTGTGTACTTCACCGAGTCTCATCGTTCACCGCTGATTATTATTAAGTTATTATTAATAAATATAGTAATACGTTTAATAGTATAATAAGACAGGTCTCGAACGTATCATGATGAGCAGTGTAGGACAGAAGGATAGTCTTATAACTTTTGACCTTGTTATCTACGTGAAGGCCGAAGAAATTCAATGGAGACGACCGGAAGAATTTGAAAGTTTTCTGATTCGCTTGGGTGGTTTTCACATAGCTCTAAATTAAGTATCACTAATGGGAAACAAGTATACTGGCTCACGGTTCGAAGATCTACTAATTGAATCTGGAGTTTATGGTAGCAGTACAGCTTCCTTGCTTCTACAAAAAAAAAAGTTCTACAATCGCGTAGTGAGGGCACACAAACTAATTATGGAGGCTTTCTTTCGCCGCCGGTGGGCAGAGTTTGCGAAATGGTTGCTAACAGATGAAAGTAATGTATATGATAAGCAGGCTTTAGCAGCATGTATTACAGCGTGTAGAGAAGCATTAGAGGCGGGTGGAAATGTTATCGAGACGTTTGAGAGGCTAATGGTGAAGATACCGGAAATAGAAGTTAAGTTCACAACTTTCAAAGACGAGGCCCGTGCGAAATCTGAACTATTTACCTTTTGGGATGACTACATTAGTATGGTTCAGCAGCTACTCCAATTCATCAGAGCGGAAAGGACAGGTGATTGGAACTGCTGCTATGACACCACACTTCATCGCAATGGACAGGCAAAACTACTCCCGGTGGCTACCAGTCTACATAGCCGACATGAATCTGTTATCTGAAACTCACCCAGCTGTTCACAGGGAGTTCATCTACCTGTGATGTAGCAGGCGATTGTCGTCGTGTAACCAAACTTAGGTTATGTTTGCTAGTGCATGATTCATAACATGTTAAATGCCACTGAATGTTAAGGTCAGAGAGTTGGTGTAGGTGAGGTTTTAAGCGCTGATAAGCTTCATCGTGACGTAATTCCAAAGCAGACTTCAGAATTTTCAAAGAACTGTCTCGTGGTTTTCGTAAACGTTCATTACTATTCGTCTGGCATATGATGCATTGATCAAAATTTGTATATTTCTTCCGTTTTGCAGGGGATAGTACGAGACTTACAGCTGGCTCAACTACTTGTAACGTGTCTATTTTGATTTGGATAGCTGTCACTCAACAATTCAGGAACGCTGAAAACAAAAGGCTGAGGTTAGAAAGTCATATAACTGTAATTCTTATTATTGAATATGTTGCTAAAATCTATATTTACAACAAAACCAACGCATCTACATAGAATGTGAATAAACCTTTTCTGTAGAGCATTTCATTATCTTTCATTTTTTATCAATATTATTTAAATCGCACCATTCTAACCGGAGTTATGCCCATTTTAAGCGAACGACTCCCGAACGTGACCGAAGTCACGTGATCACAACACAAAATGGCGTCCATAAAATTCATGATACCACAATTTGACGTGACACACTACCTAGGGTGTTCATATATAACTCATTCTACCAAACTGTGGTGTCAAACCTTAGATGTAGCGCCGGTTGAGCGAAACATTTTTTTTTCAGACATTAGCTCCTTGACTACACATTTATTTTTAGTTTGGTTAAAGATACAGTTATAACAATGGTCATTTTTTTTAACAAACAATAATCAGTCAAACAATGGATCTTGTCAATGTTACATTGTTGTAACATAGCAACTTAACTATGAAACAAGCAGTCTGTCCTTATTATTATTATTTTAGGTGAAGATTTTTATCACATTTTCTTTAAAATTATAGATCTCAAATATCATCTGGCAATTGAAGGGCTCAGGTGTAAAAACATGATAAGTAGAGCCCGGAAGTTTGGCAAAATGCCTCTTTTTATCTACTGCATATATTGATAAAATTTTTCCGGATATACGTTTCTTATGTTGTTTCGAATGTTTTAGAAGCCTTTTCATTTTGCCTGTTTTGCCTATTTGGGACCCCACTGCCTATTTTTAATTATAATGCCTTATTTTGCCTTTTTCAATGAAATTTGATTTTTTTAAAAAAAAATGTGTATATAAATTATTCTTCTCCCAAAAAACGTTGTTGGCATTTATTTTTCTTCCGTTTATTATGTGAATAATTTTCGCCTTATTTAAGTAATATTGAACTCACGCATGTTTCAACATTGCTGAAGGAGAAAAGTGTGAGAAAAATGTATTTCATGCTGAGTTAGGATATTGCCTTTCGGTTAACATTTCCTTGTGCATGATTGACTGCTGAAGTGGACAGGTTGATTTCGAACACAAAGAAAATATTTCTGAAATCTCCCTCTCGAACCCGAAAATTTCAGGAAGTTGCGATTGAGCTAAGTTTACCTCAGCAACCAGTCTTGACGAGATAGGGAACCTGGATATCAGCAGCTATATATTATGCTAACAACCTTCAAAAAATCAGTGAGATGATCGATGCTCTTCCAGAAAATGAAGCGGCTTCAGTTCGTGAAGTGAAAAAACTCCTGTGCTATTCAAGTTTACTTTTGCACATTATGGTGCATTGCCAGAGACAATTACAATTATAGCATCCATAAAAATCTTCGAGGAATCTATGCAGCAGATGATGGAAGTGCCAGGAGAAAAGGGGTGAGCTGTTGCGGAAAAGTGCTAACGGGTAGTGAGTGCAAATGAGGACTTGAAACAATTGAAAACAATTTGTGATATTCTAAAAGGTGAAAATGCTGTTACCAAAATGAGTCCAGCTACATTAGCTTGTTATACTGGGTGAGTCTTTTAAAAGAGGCCCCGTGGAAAATGTGCTCCTTGCTTGTAGGCAACCCTGGTACACCGAAGAGAAGAGCGGGGCTGAGAACAGTCCAGGATATGTCATGTCATGTCATGTTGTCGAATATGTTTGGCACCGATATCCTGGATTGTTCTCTAACCCGCTCTTCCCTTCGGTGTACCAGGGTTGCCTACATGCAGGAAGCACATTTTCCACGGGGTCTCTTTTAAAAGACTCACCCAGTATGTATGCTCCAATAACTTCTGTCGAAGTAGAAAGATCATTTTCTATTATGAAAAACATTCTCTCTGACAGACGACTATCAATGAATGTTTAGAACTTAAAAAGCACCTTGTAGTTATGTGCAATCAAGACGGAGAAAATTGAAATGCTCATCCCAATTTAGATTTTAACATTTTGCCAGATATTATAGATAAAAGTAAGCGACTTCTAAATGTGCCTTTTTTCGGTTTATTTTGCCTTTTTTTTCATTTTTAGTGCCTATTTACCACATTATAAATGCCTTTTGCCTGCCTATTTTAACGAAAATAAATGCCTGAACTTCCGGGCTCTAATGATAAGTAACATTTTCGTCATTTTTGCGTTACAAAGCATGACTTCAATTTTTAAAGTGAAATTGCCATGTCATACAATTTGCATTGGACTCACTCAAGCCTTCTGAAATTTGGTAAACACAACACCAAAACAATTTATCTGCAGTGCTTGTATTAACCTCTTTTCTTAATGAATTCAGAAATGACCAAAATGTCACTTACCACGTTTTACACCCGACCCCTTCAATTCAAAATCTTCATCTCTTATACATAGATTCTTGATGTCTTCCGTTTCATTAAATTTTAAAGATGGTGGCTTACCTCAGATGTGAAAAGGAAAAATCCATAGTGGGTCTATGTTGCCATTTTCATTATTTAATTTCTTCCACTGTTCTTCTGCAATGATCGAAGCTTCCCAGACATTCAAATCTAGGTTTCCCGTCACTATGGATCTTTTATACAATTGCGGTAAGCCACCATCTCTAAAACTTAATGAAACGGAAGACATCAAGCATCTCTGTTAAAGATATGACAATTTTGAATTGCCAGATGATATTTGGGATCTGTAATTAAAAAATATAAGAAACCTTCATAAAAACAGACTGCTTGTTTCTCAGTTAAGTTGCTATGTTACAAGACAAGATCCATTGTATAACTGATTCTTTTTGTTTAAAAAAATAGACATTGTTACAACTGTATCTTTAGTCAAACTAAAAATAAATTTCTGATGACGGGAGCGTGTGTTCTCCTGTAACGTCACAACAACTCTCTCTATGCTTGCAACAACCGTAGGCTATAAGAGAAATAATTCTACAATGCAAGCAATACGTACATACAAGAAAAATAAAGTATGCCATCAACAGTCGTTAACCAATACTTATGACATCGAGCAAGAAACGCAACCAATGATATTAGAATATGGAAGTTGGGTATATGGATTGTTTTCTTCGTGATGACGTAACGTCGGTACAAACTAATACCAAATATACAGACAGAAAAATATGTCAGACAACTGAACACACTTAACAGCGTTTCCACTACCTACATCTGGGAGGCCTACGTTGAGTTTCCGGGCGTCTTGGCAACTTATAAGTTTACACATCTTCCTATTACAGAGTTTAGACCTAATATATATATATTTAGATTACTATGATTTAACTAAATGAAGGTCTCGGGTGTAAAACATGGTAAGTGACATTTTGATCATTTCTTAGTTACTAAGTAAAATGCGTCATCCTTCAATTTTCAAGTGAATTGCATACAATTTGCATTGGACTCAGTGAAGCCTTCTGAAATTGGTAAACACAACACGAAAGCGATTTATCTACAGTATAGCTTCTAATAACTTTTTTCTTAATGAACTCAGAAATAACCAAAATTCACTTATCATGTTTTACACCCGAGACCTTCAAATGGCAATATCTTTACTTCACAATAAAAATGTATGTAATATTTTGTCATGTGATAACTATAGCGATTGAAATGCTGACACGTTACATGAGAAATAGTTACAGTGTTTTGAACTTTTTCACTCCAAGTGTTTTAAAGATATTCGAGTGGCTCACGACTTCTGACTCGCCCTGTATCTACACTTAATGCACAGTTTCATATTTATTATCAATTTTTAATAAATCTCAATTATACTTATCAACTATCTTCCATTTTCTTGGATTCCCAGTTCCAAATGTTTTATTTAATATTGTAATGGGGCTAATTTTATCTACACACTCTCATAAAAAAATCTTCACCAAATTTTAACATAAAGTTTCTCAGGGCGTTAAACTTTTAATTTTTCAAAATTTTAAATTTTGGGGCGCTTATAGAAGAAAAGGAGGTCCAAGCATATAATATGTTTAATGATTTTCGGACTTAGCTGCCACCGCAGAGTAAACATAGAATATGTTAAATGTATTTTGCTTTCTTCATGTTTATTTTGTACCCTAAAGATGAGAAATTTTGAAAAAAATATGCATTGGATTCATAGTAGAGGCAGGGTGATGATGCCATAGATATAAGGAAAGATCATTTATGTCTGAAGAAGAAAATGACTTTTGAACCATTACAGTAGGAATTACTAAAGAACTTAGAGCGAATTTCTAAATGTCTGTGGAAACGCTAAAATCACCGCACGGAGCTAATTCAAAATGACCGCCAGATAAAAAGGCAAGCTTGAAAATATTCTTGAATGTCTGTTTTGTACATTCAAAAGGAATAGAAATAAGTGGTTAAATTATTAACATTTGCT
Organism: Lepisma saccharinum; assembly: GCF_977018435.1. NCBI lineage: Eukaryota > Metazoa > Arthropoda > Insecta > Zygentoma > Lepismatidae > Lepisma > Lepisma saccharinum. The sequence goes on from NC_139238.1 coordinate 21,566,665, forward strand.
AAAATGATGAAGCAACAAGGGCTGGTTGAATTGGTACGAAATGACCCTCTTAAATATTCTCGAGTATTCCATTCAGTTTTGCAGGACGTCACCAGCCCGAGAACTTTTTTGATCTCTCCAAATAAATTGTCGACATAAACGTGTCCTCTGAGCGGGCAGCGTATTGAATTTCTTTACATCCCAATAACAAAACTGATTGTACCGGTTTCCATGGCAACGAGACTGAAATCTGAGCCGCAAATGAATTTCTTGGAATTGAGTTGAAGTGGATCTTTGTGACGTCATACGTTTCGTGTTATGCAATCCCCTGATGGGTTTAAATCTTGGAGGCTCCGGAGATGCCGGAATCTGTCTGGATTTTATGCATCGGATGTTTGTGTAAGATTCAGACATGTCTACACTCAAAGCATGTTAGTTTAGCCGACAAATATCTTGCACGTATCTCCTTTATCTTTGTTGCCGTAATTAGGGTGGTTTAAATTAAATCCTTATTCAATATTCATAGGCAACATATAAGCTCCTTGTCAGCACTGGAAAAAGTACCCTTATGCGAGGCTCGCGTTGGTCTGTCTGCAAGTGCCGTTACGTCAACTATCAATGTGACTTATAAACTGCCAGTGCTACTAAGATGAAACTGGACGGACTGACACATCTAACGAATTATTTAATTTTTGTTACTTAGTGTAACTTTTCTGCCACTTTTGGCTAATCGCGACGACGAGTGATGATATGATGAGGGACATTCAGAAAGATCGAACATGGCACCCCTGGCGTGCTGTGCTAACCACTACGCTTCGGAGGTCGGCACGTCTACTCGTATTTTAACTCAATCTGTTCGTGACTACTATTGATCTAAAGTAACCTGTTGATATATCTACCACGAATAAATATTAAGATTTAAATGTGCCGATAAGATGCGGTAAGTACCAGTATAATGCTACGTAAAATATTTTGACTAGCCTGTCAGTCTATTAATGGCAATAAAACAATCAAAAATTCTCAACTCTCTCGGTACTCATATTTATATAAAATGGGTGCGATTAGAAACAGAAACTCAAAAAAAAATAATACCTAACTACTTACCTCAGTGGCACTCATTGTGTGCTGCTCGTGTCACGCTGCAAATATCAAGGCGATATTCCCACTCATGCCACACGCGTTCCAACGTATCTACAGTGACGGTCTCGATGGCGGCAATGATACGACGTTTCAGATCTTCCAGATCTTGAGGCAGTGGACTTACGTATACAGGATCTTTTACTCGTATGTGACCCCATAAGAAGTAGTCTCAGACAGGCAAGTCAGGGGACCTCGGTGCCAACTTGCAGAACACAGCATCTTTGCTTCCGAAGCGCCCGATCCATCTTCCTTCAAGTTTCTCATTTAGCAAATTCCGAACATCGAGATGCCAGTGAGGAGGTGCTCCATCTTGTTGGAAAATAAATTGTCTTCTTCCTCTAATTCATACCGTTGATAGTGTCATTTACAATAACACATTAACAATCGAAAGATTTTTCTTCCTTTTTACATTCTTTTATTGTTATGCCATCTATTGTTGAAATTAACGCCAACAATTACACATCCGCTAAAATTCTTTGAGCTTTTCTTTCGAATGGTATCGGTGTAAATTTCGTAATATATATAATTAAAATGTTGTGGTTGTTTATTATCACGGAATCTTTTTGTCCACACGCTGTATATTATTTGAAGAGTTGAAGGAAATGTGAACTATCAACTTGATGCGATATATTAGTAGCTACTCATTCTCGATTTCGGTCTACACACCTTCGTGGCAGAGTGGTTAGCACAGTTTCGAATCCTAGCCTGGACATGTTTATATTTTCTTTGTGAGTGTCCCTTCATCAATTTCATCATATTATCACTCATCCTCGTGTTTGAGATTAGCCAAAAGTGCCAGAAATGAAAAGTAAAATAAACCAAATCATTTAACCAATTGCCACTAATCGTCTTCTCAGCAACTGCTATAGCTCTTTTCAGTTCTTACGGCGGGCGCTCTAGAAGCTGGCAGGGGAAGTGGGGAGCGGGGAAGCGACCAATCCAGCACAACAAGAAACGCAGCAGCTAGTAGAACGAGGTTCAAGTAGTACTTTTTTCTGCCGCGTCGTGTCTCTCGGCGCCACTGCTGTTGTCTGGTTGGTCTGCGGCGTAATCCCCGTGTAACGGGGAATTTGGACTCCGTAGAAAAGTGACTGTACAGCCAATTTTCTACGCAGTCCAAATTCCCCGTTTTCGTGACGGGGAATTTGGACTCCGTAGATAAATGACTGTACAGTCAATTTTCTACAGAGAAAAATGACTGCCCTTTTCAGTTCCCGTCAATTAAGCAGGGGGTAAAATATCACCGTAGAAAAATGACTGCATGTCAATTCCCACTTAAAAAGGGGGTACAAATTCCCCGTAGAAAAGTGACTGCCTCCTTAAATCCTGCTTATATTAGGAGGGGGTATAATTTCCCCGTAGAAAAGTGACTGCCCTATTAAATCCTGCTTATATTAGGAGGGGGTATAATTTCCCCGTAGAAAAGTGACTGCCCTATTAAATCCTGCTTATATTAGGAGGGGGTATAATTTCCCCGTAGAAAAGTGACTGCCCTATTAAATCCTGCTAATATAAGAAGGGGGTACAATTTCCCCGTAGAAAAGTGACTGCCCTATTAAATCCTGCTAATATAAGAAGGGGGTACAATTTCCCCGTAGAAAAGTGACTGCCCCTTATATCCAGCTTATATTAGGAGGGGGTACAAATTCCCCGTAGAAAAGTGACTGCCCCCTTATATCCTGCTTATATTAGGAGGGGGTACAATTTCCCCGTAGAAAAGTGACTGCCCCTTTAAATCCTGCTTATATTAGGAGGGGGTATAATTTCCCCGTAGAAAAGTGACTGCCCTTTTAAATCCTGCTAATATGAGAAGGGGGTACAATTTCCCCGTAGAAAAGTGACTGCCCTATTAAATCCTGCTAATATGAGAAGGGGGTACAATTTCCCCGTAGAAAATTGACTGCCCTATTAAATCCTGCTAATATGAGAAGGGGGTACAATTTCCCCGTAGAAAAGTGACTGCCCCCTTATATCCTGCTTATATTAGGAGGGGGTACAATTTCCCCGTAGAAAAGTGACTGCCCCCTTAAATCCTGCTTATATTAGGAGGGGTATAATTTCCCCGTAGAAAAGTGACTGCCCCTTTAAATCCTGCTTATATTAAGAGGGGGTATAATTTCCCCGTAGAAAAGTGACTGCCCTATTAAATCCTGCTAATATGAGAAGGGGGTACAATTTCCCCGTAGAAAAGTGACTGCCCCCTTATATCCTGCTTATATTAGGAGGGGGTACAAATTCCCCGTAGAAAAGTGACTGCCCCCTTAAATCCTGCTTATATTAGGAGGGGGTATAATTTCCCCGTAGAAAAGTGACTGCCCTATTAAATCCTGCTTATATTAGGAGGGGGTATAATTTCCCCGTAGAAAAGTGACTGCCCTATTAAATCCTGCTAATATGAGAAGGGGGTACAATTTCCCCGTAGAAAAGTGACTGCCCCCTTATATCCAGCTTATATTAGGAGGGGGTACAAATTCCCCGTAGAAAAGTGACTGCCCCCTTAAACCCTGCTTATATTAGGAGGGGGTACAATTTCCCCGTAGAAAAGTGACTGCCCCTTTAAATCCTGCTTATATTAGGAGGGGGTATAATTTCCCCGTAGAAAACTGACTGCCCTATTAAATCCTGCAAATATGAGAAGGGGGTACAATTTCTCCGTAGAAAAGTGACTGCCCCCTTATATCCTGCTTATATTAGGAGGGGGTACAAATTCCCCGTAGAAAAGTGACTGCCACCTTAAATCCTGCTTATATTAGGAGGGGGTATAATTTCCCCGTAGAAAAGTGACTGCCCTATTAAATCCTGCTAATATGAGAAGGGGGTACAATTTCCCCGTAGAAAAGTGACTGCCCCCTTATATCCAGCTTATATTAGGAGGGGGTACAAATTCCCCGTAGAAAAGTGACTGCCCCCTTTATTCCTGCTTATATTAGGAGGGGGTATAATTTCCCCGTAGAAAAGTGACTGCCCCTTTAAATCCTGCTTATATTAGGAGGGGGTATAATTTCCCCGTAGAAAAGTGACTGTCCTATTAAATCCTGCTAATATGAGAAGGGGGTACAATTTCCCCGTAGAAAAGTGACTGCTACTTATATCCTGCTTATATTATGAGGGGGTACAAATTCATCGTAGAAAAGTGACTGCCCCCTAAAATCCTGCTTATATTAGGAGGGGTTATAATTTCCCCGTAGAAAAGTGACTGCCCTATTAAATCCTTCTAATATGAGAAGGGGGTACAATTTCCCCGTAGAAAAGTGACTGCCCTATTAAATCCTGATAATATGAGAAGGGGGTACAATTTCCCCGTAGAAAAGTGACTGCCCCCTTATATCCTGCTTATATTGGGAGGGGGTACAAATTCCCCGTAGAAAAGTGACTGCCACCTTAAATCCTGCTTATATTAGGAGGGGTATAATTTCCCCGTAGAAAAGTGACTGCCCCTTTAAATCCTGCTTATATTAGGAGGGGGTATAATTTCCCCGTAGAAAAGTGACTGCTCCTTTAAATCCTGCTTATATTAGTAGGGGGTATAGTTTCCCCGTAGAAAAGTGACTGCCCCATTAAATCCTGCTTATATTAGGAGGGGGTATAATTTCCCCGTTGAAAAGTGAATGCCCCTTTAAATCCTGCTTATATTAGGAGGGGGTATAATTTCCCCGTAGAAAACTGACTGCCCCCTTAAATCCTGCTTATATTAGGAGGGGGTATAATTTCCCCGTAGAAAAGTGAATGCGCCCTTAAATCCTGCTTATATTAGGAGGGGGTACAATTTTGCCGTAGAAAAGTGACTGCCCCCTTAAATCCTGCTTATATTAGGAGGGGGTACAATTTCCCCGTAGAAAAGTGACTGCCCCTTAAATCCTGCTAATATTAGGAGGGGGTACAAATTCCCTGTAGAAAAGTAACTGCCTCCTTAAATTCTGCTTATATTGGGAGGGGTATAATTTCCCCGTAGAAAAGTGACTGCCCCCTTAAATCCTGCTTATATTATCAGGGGGTACAATTTCCCCGTAGAAAAGTGACTGCCCCCTTAAATCCTGCTTATATTAGGAGGGGGTATAATTTCCCCGTAGAAAAGTGACTGCCCCATTAAATCCTGCTAATATTAGGAGGGGGTATAATTTCCCCGTAGAAAAGTGACTGCCCCATTAAATCCTGCTAATATTAGGACGGGGTACAATTTCCCGGTAGAAAAGTGACTGCCCCATTAAATCCTGCTTATATTAGGAGGGGGTATAATTTCCCCGTAGAAAAGTGACTGCCCCATTAAATCCTGCTTATATTAGAAGGGGGTACAATTTCCCCGTAGAAAAGTGACTGCCCCTTTTATCTTTAATACATATGGAGGGGGTTCAAATTTCCCCCTCGAAAAGTTACTGTTCTAATAATTAGTTCTTACATGAGAAATTGCATACAAAATGCTACGGAGAAAAGTTGCTGCTTACTAAATTTACTTCACAAAACAGTAGGGAAATTAGATGTACTATATTGTCGTATAAAGCCTTTATAACTCTGGTATCTGGCTCATAATTGACTTAATTATTACGTACAACTTTCTCATTTGAATGTTCATCAAAACATTTGAATGAGTCTACCATTTGAGTAGGGTGATAAAGGTGTCCTCGGTTCAATACCCGGTGGAGGCACATGGTAATTCGGATCCAACTTTAAACTGTGGGTCCATTCTTGATTAGACTTAGTGTGCATAAATTAAAACGCTAACTCAATCAATCCATCAATCAAGACATTTGAATTGCATTTTCTTGAAACATTTTGGACAACAAATTTGTACACAATGTGTGTGTGTACTGTCACAAATAAATAGGTTTCTCATCATAAAAATACTTCTTATATAATCTATGCATAACTAACAAAAAGTAAAACACTTTGTCCCTTGTGGTAATTATATTTATTTGAAAAGCACGACGAGAGCCCGTAGAAGCGATATTTTAACATGGAAATATTTTATAACTTGTAAAATATAATTGAAAGTGGTTGCTTCCACATATCCGTAGTAACTCTCGAATTTAAAAATTACATTGATGCATTTTATGATAGAACCTTTGATCAATTTTTAAAATAATCGAATACACACGTTATTCGTGTTATGAGGTTGATAAATCATAATTTTGTTACACAGAAACATATATTACATATAAACATACTTACACACACCAACATATTTATGTACACACTAATCATATTTTCATAGGAACAAATAACAAGATACATCTACACACAGACTATAGTTTTAATTGTAACATTTTGATCAGAATCAATACGATTCAGAAACACCAGGAGTACACAAGTCAAATAAAACAATTGTTTTAACTTCAAAAAAATTGAACAAAAAAATAATATACAATGCATATAGCATGAGAATTATGATTTATCACATTTCACTAAATATGTATTTCAATAATGCTGTAGTGCATTTTAATATAATATGTGATGTATTTCAATTTATACAAAAACTTTATCAAATACAGACATTTATAATTTCGTTGTGGTTTGCAACTAACCTATTACATATTATTCACCATGTTTAACACATGAAGGAGTCAGTGGATGATATTCTTAAGCCACATGTTTGATTTTTATGTTGTTGTTGTTGAACATACCATCATGCACAATAAGCAACCCACTGTCCAAAAAGTGCGAGACATTGTCGTTTTTCTTTTCGAATGGCAGTATAATATGTACATCACTGAAGTTTTTGGCTCTCCAACCAGGTGGTCATCTGTGTAGTGATATAGTCATAAGCCACACTTTCCCGCTACGTAGGCTGTACATGCACCGTTAGAAAACATGGATTTTGGAGACAATAATGAAGGAAGTGACGAGTCACATCTTTTTGATAGTAATAGTGGAAATTTCTGGCACCCGTCAGCTAGCAGTTCAGTGTGGAACTCATCCTTCTGTACGTGTAATTATGAAATAGAGTTGTGGTTATGTCCGCTGTGGCTTGTGACTATCCGTTGAAAGTTTATATGCTGCATAAAACATTGATTACTACAATCCTCTGATCACAGTAACTAAATATAAAGTATATTTTCTTTCAAGCTAGTAAATATCTATGTCAAACGTGATTAATTAAGGCAGAGGTCCCATTAACTTGAGCCGACCAGCTGAAGCATTGCCACAAAAATCCACACTTTCAAGGAAAAGGCAGCTGAATCGCCCACGATAGAACAGAGAGAAAGCAAAACGGAGACGTAATAGCGGATGCCAATAAGTACCCGATAAAACAAAGAGTACGGGACATGCTGTTAGTTTAAGACATTCCTTCGCTTGTTCCTCAGCATTTTGTCGTACATTTCGTGTGTATTCGATTATTTTAAAAATTGATCAAAGGTTCTATCATAAAATGCATCAATGTAATTTTTAAATTCGAGAGTTACTACGGATAAGTGGAAGCAACCACTTTCAATTATATTTTACAAGTTATAAAATATTTCCATGTTAAAATATCGCTTCTACGGGCTCTCGTCGTGCTTTTCAAATAAATATAATTACCACAAGGGACAAAGTGTTTTACTTTTTGTTAGTTATGCATAGATTATATAAGAAGTATTTTTATGATGAGAAACCTATTTATTTGTGACAGTACACACACACATTGTGTACAAATTTGTTGTCCAAAATGTTTCAAGAAAATGCAATTCAAATGTCTTGATTGATGGATTGATTGAGTTAGCGTTTTAATTTATGCACACTAAGTCTAATCAAGAATGGACCCACAGTTTAAAGTTGGATCCGAATTACCATGTGCCTCCACCGGGTATTGAACCCAGGACACCTTTATCACCCTACTCAAATGGTAGACTCATTCAAATGTTTTGATGAACATTCAAATGAGAAAGTTGTACGTAATAATTAAGTCAATGATGAGCCAGATACCAGAGTTATAAAGGCTTTATACGACAATATAGTACATCTAATTTCCCTACTGTTTTGTGAAGTAAATTAAGTAAGCAGCAACTTTTCTCCGTAGCATTTTGTATGCAATTTCTCATGTAAGAACTAATTATTAGAACAGTAACTTTTCGAGGGGGAAATTTGTACCCCCTCCATATGTATTAAAGATAAAAGGGGCAGTCACTTTTCTACGGGGAAATTGTACCCCCTTCTAATATAAGCAGGATTTAAGGGGGCAGTCACTTTTCTACGGGGAAATTATACCCCCTCCTAATATAAGCAGGATTTAATGGGGCAGTCACTTTTCTACCGGGAAATTGTACCCCGTCCTAATATTAGCAGGATTTAATGGGGCAGTCACTTTTCTACGGGGAAATTATACCCCCTCCTAATATTAGCAGGATTTAATGGGGCAGTCACTTTTCTACGGGGAAATTATACCCCCTCCTAATATAAGCAGGATTTAAGGGGGCAGTCACTTTTCTACGGGGAAATTGTACCCCCTGATAATATAAGCAGGATTTAAGGGGGCAGTCACTTTTCTACGGGGAAATTATACCCCTCCCAATATAAGCAGAATTTAAGGAGGCAGTTACTTTTCTACAGGGAATTTGTACCCCCTCCTAATATTAGCAGGATTTAAGGGGCAGTCACTTTTCTACGGGGAAATTGTACCCCCTCCTAATATAAGCAGGATTTAAGGGGGCAGTCACTTTTCTACGGGGAAATTGTACCCCCTCCTAATATAAGCAGGATTTAAGGGCGCATTCACTTTTCTACGGGGAAATTATACCCCCTCCTAATATAAGCAGGATTTAAGGGGGCAGTCACTTTTCTACGGGGAAATTATACCCCCTCCTAATATAAGCAGGATTTAATGGAGCAGTCACTTTTCTACGGGGAAACTATACCCCCTACTAATATAAGCAGGATTTAAAGGAGCAGTCACTTTTCTACGGGGAAATTATACCCCCTCCTAATATAAGCAGGATTTAAAGGGGCAGTCACTTTTCTACGGGGAAATTATACCCCTCCTAATATAAGCAGGATTTAAGGTGGCAGTCACTTTTCTACGGGGAATTTGTACCCCCTCCCAATATAAGCAGGATATAAGGGGCAGTCACTTTTCTACGGGGAAATTGTACCCCCTTCTCATATTATCAGGATTTAATAGGGCAGTCACTTTTCTACGGGGAAATTGTACCCCCTTCTCATATTAGAAGGATTTAATAGGGCAGTCACTTTTCTACGGGGAAATTATACCCCCTCCTAATATAAGCAGGATTTAAGGGGGCAGTCACTTTTCTACGGGGAATTTGTACCCCCTCATAATATAAGCAGGATATAAGTAGCAGTCACTTTTCTACGGGGAAATTGTACCCCCTTCTCATATTAGCAGGATTTAATAGGGCAGTCACTTTTCTACGGGGAAATTGTATTCCCTCCTAATATAAGCAGGATTTAAAGGGGCAGTAACTTTTCTACGGGGAAATTATACCCACTCCTAATATAAGCAGGAATAAAGGGGGCAGTCACTTTTCTACGGGGAATTTGTACCCCTCCTAATATAAGCAGGATATAAGGGGGCACTCACTTTTCTACGGGGAAATTGTACCCCTTCTAATATTAGCAGGATTTAATAGGGCAGTCACTTTTCTACGGGGAAATTGTACCCCCTTCTCATATTAGCAGGATTTAATAGGGCAGTCACTTTTCTACGGGGAAATTATACCCCCTCCTAATATAAGAGGATTTTAACGGGCAGTCACTTTTCTACGGGGAAATTATACCCCCTCCTAATATAAGCAGGATTTAAGGGGCAGTCACTTTTCTACGGGGAATTTGTACCCCCTCCTAATATAAGCAGGATATAAGGGGGCAGTCAATTTTCTACGGGAAAATTATACCCCCTTCTCATATTAGCAGGATTTAATAGGGCAGTCACTTTTCTACGGGGAAATTATACCCCCTCCTAATATAAGCAGGATTTAAAGGGGCAGTCACTTTTCTACGGGGAAATTATACCCACTCCTAATATAAGCAGGAATAAAGGGGGCAGTCACTTTTCTACGGGGAATTTGTACCCCCTCCTAATATAAGCAGGATATAAGGGGGCAGTCACTTTTCTACGGGGAAATTGTACCCCCTTCTAATATTAGCAGGATTTAATAGGGCAGTCACTTTTCAACGGGGAAATTGTACCCCCTTCTCATATTAGCAGGATTTAATAGGGCAGTCACTTTTCTACGGGGAAATTGGCCCCCTTCTCATATTAGCAGGATATAAAAGGGCAGTCACTTTTCTACGGGGAAATTATACCCCCTCCTAATATAAGCAGAATTTATAGGGGCAGTCACTTTTCTACGGGGAAATTGTACCCCCTCCTAATATAAGCAGGGTTTAAGGGGGCAGTCACTTTTCTACGGGGAATTTGTACCCCCTCCTAATATAATCTGGATATAAGGGGGCAGTCACTTTTCTACGGGGAAATTGTACCCCCTTCTCATATTAGCAGGATTTAATAGGGCAGTCACTTTTCTACGGGGAAGTTATACCCCCTCCTAATATAAGCAGGATTTTAACGGGCAGTCACTTTTCTACGGGGAAATTATACCCCCTCCTAATATAAGCAGGATTTAAGGGGGCAGTCACTTTTCTACGGGGAATTTGTACCCCCTCCTAATATAAGCAGGATATAAGGGGGCAGTCACTTTTCTACGGGGAAATTGTACCCCCTTCTCATATTAGCAGGATTTAAGGGGGCAGTCACTTTTCTACGGGGAATTTGTACCCCCTCCTAATATAAGCAGGATATAAGGAGGCAGTCACTTTTCTAAGGGGAAATTATACCCCCTCCTAATATAAGCAGGATTTAAAAGGGCAGTCAATTTTCTAGGGGGAAATTATACCCCCTCCTAATATAAGCAGGATTTAAGGGGGCAGTCACTTTTCTACGGGAAATTTGTACCCCCTCCTAATATAAGCAGGATATAAGGGGGCAGTCACTTTTCTACGGGAAAATTGTACCCCCTTCTCATATTAGCAGAATTTAATAGGGCAGTCACTTTTCTACGGGGAAATTTTAACCCCTTCTCATATTAGCAGGATTTAATAGGCAGTCACTTTTCTACGGGGAATTTGTACCCCCTCCTTATATAAGCAGGATATAAGGGGGCAGTCACTTTTCTACGGGGAAATTGTACCCCCTTCTCATATTAGCAGGATTTAATAGGGCAGTCACTTTTCTACGGGGAAATTGTACCCCCTTCTCATATTAGCAGGATATAAAAGGGCAGTCACTTTTCTACGGGGAAATTATACCCCCTCCTAATATAAGCAGGATTTTAACGGGCAGTCACTTTTCTACGGGGAAATTATACCCCCTCCTAATATAAGCAGTATTTAAGGGGGCAGTCACTTTTCTACGGGGAATTTGTACCCCCTCCTAATATAAGCAGGATATAAGGGGGCAGTCACTTTTCTATGGGGAAATTGTACCCCCTTCTAATATTAGCAGGATTTAATAGGGCAGTCACTTTTCTACGGCGAAATTGTACCCCTTTCTCATATTAGCAGGATTTAACAGGGCAGTCACTTTTCTACGGGGAAATTATACCCCCTCCTAATATAAGCAGGATTTTAACGGGCAGTCACTTTTCTACGGGGAAATTATACCCCCTCCTAATATAAGCAGGATTTAAGGGGCAGTCACCTTTTCTACGGGGAATTTGTACCCCCTCCTAATATTAGCAGGATATAAGGGGGCAGTCACTTTTCTACGGGGAAATTGTACCCCCTTCTAATATTAGCAGGATTTAATAGGGCAGTCACTTTTCTACGGGGAAATTATACCCCCTCCTAATGTAAGCAGGATTTAAGGGGGCAGTCACTTTTCTAAGGGGAAATTTTACCCCCTCCTAATATAAGCAGGATTTAAGGGGGCAGTCACTTTTCTACGGGGAATTTGTACCCCCTCCTAATATAAGCAGGATATAAGGGGGCAGTCACTTTTCTCCGGGGAAATTGTACCCCCTTCTAATATTAGCAGGATTTAATAGGGCAGTCACTTTTCTACGGGGAAATTGCACCCCCTCCTAATATAAGCAGGATATAAGGGGGCAGTCACTTTTCTACGGGGAAATTGTACCCCCTCCTAATATAAGCAGTATTTAAGGGGGCAGTCACTTTTCTACGGGGAATTTGTACCCCCTTCTCATATTAGCAGGATTTAATAGGGCAGTCACTTTTCTACGGGGAAATTGTACCCCCTTCTCATATTAGCAGGATTTAATAGGCAGTCACTTTTCTACGGGGAAATTGTACCCCCTCCTAATATAAGCAGGATTTAAAGGGGCAGTCACTTTTCTACGGGGAAATTGTACCCCCTCCTAATATAAGCATGATTTAATTGGGCAGTCACTATTCTACGGGGAATTTGTACCCCCTCCTAATATAAGCAGGATATAAGGGGGCAGTCACTTTTCTACGGGGAAATTGTACCCCTTCTAATATTAGCAGGATTTAATAGGGCAGTCACTTTTCTACGGGGAAATTGTACCCCCTTCTCATATTAGCAGGATTTAATAGGGCAGTCACTTTTCTACGGGGAAATTATACCCCCTCCTAATATAAGAGGATTTTAACGGGCAGTCACTTTTCTACGGGGAAATTATACCCCCTCCTAATATAAGCAGGATTTAAGGGGCAGTCACTTTTCTACGGGGAATTTGTACCCCCTCCTAATATAAGCAGGATATAAGGGGGCAGTCAATTTTCTACGGGAAAATTATACCCCCTTCTCATATTAGCAGGATTTAATAGGGCAGTCACTTTTCTACGGGGAAATTATACCCACTCCTAATATAAGCAGGATTTAAAGGGGCAGTCACTTTTCTACGGGGAAATTATACCCACTCCTAATATAAGCAGGAATAAAGGGGGCAGTCACTTTTCTACGGGGAATTTGTACCCCCTCCTAATATAAGCAGGATATAAGGGGGCAGTCACTTTTCAACGGGGAAATTGTACCCCCTTCTAATATTAGCAGGATTTAATAGGGCAGTCACTTTTCTACGGGGAAATTGTACCCCCTTCTCATATTAGCAGGATTTAATAGGGCAGTCACTTTTCTACGGGGAAATTGGCCCCCTTCTCATATTAGCAGGATATAAAAGGGCAGTCACTTTTCTACGGGGAAATTATACCCCCTCCTAATATAAGCAGGATTTATAGGGGCAGTCACTTTTCTACGGGGAAATTGTACCACCTCCTAATATAAGCAGGGTTTAAGGGGGCAGTCACTTTTCTACGGGGAATTTGTACCCCCTCCTAATATAATCTGGATATAAGGGGGCAGTCACTTTTCTACGGGGAAATTGTACCCCCTTCTCATATTAGCAGGATTTAATAGGGCAGTCACTTTTCTACGGGGAAATTATACCCCCTCCTAATATAAGCAGGATTTAAGGGGGCAGTCACTTTTCTACGGGGAATTTGTACCCCCTCCTAATATAAGCAGGTTATAAGGGGGCAGTCACTTTTCTACGGGGAAATTGTACCCCCTTCTCATATTAGCAGGATTTAAGGGGGCAGTCACTTTTCTACGGGGAATTTGTACCCCCTCCTAATATAAGCAGGATATAAGGAGGCAGTCACTTTTCTACGGGGAAATTATACCCCCTCCTAATATAAGCAGGATTTAAAAGGGCAGTCAATTTTCTAGGGGGAAATTATACCCCCTCCTAATATAAGCAGGATTTAAGGGGGCAGTCACTTTTCTACGGGGAATTTGTACCCCCTCCTAATATAAGCAGGATATAAGGGGGCAGTCACTTTTCTACGGGAAAATTGTACCCCCTTCTCATATTAGCAGAATTTAATAGGGCAGTCACTTTTCTACGGGGAAATTTTAACCCCTTCTCATATTAGCAGGATTTAATAGGGCAGTCACTTTTCTACGGGGAATTTGTACCCCCTCCTTATATAAGCAGGATATAAGGGGGCAGTCACTTTTCTACGGGGAAATTGTACCCCCTTCTCATATTAGCAGGATTTAATAGGGCAGTCACTTTTCTACGGGGAAATTGTACCCCCTTCTCATATTAGCAGGATATAAAAGGGCAGTCACTTTTCTACGGGGAAATTATACCCCCTCCTAATATAAGCAGGATTTAAAGGGGCAGTCACTTTTCTATGGGGAAATTGTACCCCCTCCTAATATAAGCAGGATTTAAAAGGGCAGTCAATTTTCTAGGGGGAAATTATACCCCCTCCTAATATAAGCAGGATTTAAGGGGGCAGTCACTTTTCTACGGGAAATTTGTACCCCCTCCTAATATAAGCAGGATATAAGGGGGCAGTCACTTTTCTACGGGAAAATTGTACCCCCTTCTCATATTAGCAGAATTTAATAGGGCAGTCACTTTTCTACGGGGAAATTTTAACCCCTTCTCATATTAGCAGGATTTAATAGGCAGTCACTTTTCTACGGGGAATTTGTACCCCCTCCTTATATAAGCAGGATATAAGGGGGCAGTCACTTTTCTACGGGGAAATTGTACCCCCTTCTCATATTAGCAGGATTTAATAGGGCAGTCACTTTTCTACGGGGAAATTGTACCCCCTTCTCATATTAGCAGGATATAAAAGGGCAGTCACTTTTCTACGGGGAAATTATACCCCCTCCTAATATAAGCAGGATTTAAAGGGGCAGTCACTTTTCTATGGGGAAATTGTACCCCCTCCTAATATAAGCAGGGTTTAAGGGGGCAGTCACTTTTCTACGGGGAATTTGTACCCCCTCATAATATAAGCTGGATATAAGGGGGCAGTCACTTTTCTACGGGGAAATTGTACCCCCTTCTCATATTAGCAGGATTTAATGGGGCAGTCACTTTTCTACGGGGAAATTATACCCCCTCCTAATATAAGCAGGATTTTAACGGGCAGTCACTTTTCTACGGGGAAATTATACCCCCTCCTAATATAAGCAGTATTTAAGGGGGCAGTCACTTTTCTACGGGGAATTTGTACCCCCTCCTAATATAAGCAGGATATAAGGGGGCAGTCACTTTTCTATGGGGAAATTGTACCCCCTTCTAATATTAGCAGGATTTAATAGGGCAGTCACTTTTCTACGGGGAAATTGCACCCCCTCCTAATATAAGCAGGATATAAGGGGGCAGTCACTTTTCTACGGGGAAATTGTACCCCCTCCTAATATAAGCAGTATTTAAGGGGGCAGTCACTTTTCTACGGGGAATTTGTACCCCCTTCTCATATTAGCAGGATTTAATAGGGCAGTCACTTTTCTACGGGGAAATTGTACCCCCTTCTCATATTAGCAGGATTTAATAGGCAGTCACTTTTCTACGGGGAAATTGTACCCCCTCCAAATATAAGCAGGATTTAAAGGGGCAGTCACTTTTCTACGGGGAAATTGTACCCCCTCCTAATATAAGCATGATTTAATTGGGCAGTCACTTTTCTACGGGGAATTTGTACCCCCTCCTAATATAAGCAGGATATAAGGGGGCAGTCACTTTTCTACGGGGAAATTGTACCCCTTCTAATATTAGCAGGATTTAATAGGGCAGTCACTTTTCTACGGGGAAATTGTACCCCCTTCTCATATTAGCAGGATTTAATAGGGCAGTCACTTTTCTACGGGGAAATTATACCCCCTCCTAATATAAGAGGATTTTAACGGGCAGTCACTTTTCTACGGGGAAATTATACCCCCTCCTAATATAAGCAGGATTTAAGGGGCAGTCACTTTTCTACGGGGAATTTGTACCCCCTCCTAATATAAGCAGGATATAAGGGGGCAGTCAATTTTCTACGGGAAAATTATACCCCCTTCTCATATTAGCAGGATTTAATAGGGCAGTCACTTTTCTACGGGGAAATTATACCCTCTCCTAATATAAGCAGGATTTAAAGGGGCAGTCACTTTTCTACGGGGAAATTATACCCACTCCTAATATAAGCAGGAATAAAGGGGGCAGTCACTTTTCTACGGGGAATTTGTACCCCCTCCTAATATAAGCAGGATATAAGGGGGCAGTCACTTTTCTACGGGGAAATTGTACCCCCTTCTAATATTAGCAGGATTTAATATGGCAGTCACTTTTCTACGGGGAAATTGTACCCCCTTCTCATATTAGCAGGATTTAATAGGGCAGTCACTTTTCTACGGGGAAATTGGCCCCCTTCTCATATTAGCAGGATATAAAAGGGCAGTCACTTTTCTACGGGGAAATTATACCCCCTCCTAATATAAGCAGGATATAAGGGGGCAGTCACTTTTCTACGGGGAAATTGTACCCCCTCCTAATATAAGCAGGGTTTAAGGGGGCAGTCACTTTTCTACGGGGAATTTGTACCCCCTCCTAATATAATCTGGATATAAGGGGGCAGTCACTTTTCTACGGGGAAATTGTACCCCCTTCTCATATTAGCAGGATTTAATAGGGCAGTCACTTTTCTACGGGGAAGTTATACCCCCTCCTAATATAAGCAGGATTTGAACGGGCAGTCACTTTTCTACGGGGAAATTATACCCCCTCCTAATATAAGCAGGATTTAAGGGGGCAGTCACTTTTCTACGGGGAATTTGTACCCCCTCCTAATATAAGCAGGATATAAGGGGGCAGTCACTTTTCTACGGGGAAATTGTACCCCCTTCTCATATTAGCAGGATTTAAGGGGGCAGTCACTTTTCTACGGGGAATTTGTACCCCCTCCTAATATAAGCAGGATATAAGGAGGCAGTCACTTTTCTACGGGGAAATTATACCCCCTCCTAATATAAGCAGGATTTAAAAGGGCAGTCAATTTTCTAGGGGGAAATTATACCCCCTCCTAATATAAGCAGGATTTAAGGGGGCAGTCACTTTTCTACGGGGAATTTGTACCCCCTCCTAATATAAGCAGGATATAAGGGGGCAGTCACTTTTCTACGGGAAAATTGTACCCCCTTCTCATATTACCAGAATTTAATAGGGCAGTCACTTTTCTACGGGGAAATTTTAACCCCTTCTCATATTAGCAGGATTTAATAGGGCAGTCACTTTTCTACGGGGAATTTGTACCCCCTCCTTATATAAGCAGGATATAAGGGGGCAGTCACTTTTCTACGGGGAAATTGTACCCCCTTCTCATATTAGCAGGATTTAATAGGGCAGTCACTTTTCTACGGGGAAATTGTACCCCCTTCGCATATTAGCAGGATATAAAAGGGCAGTCACTTTTCTACGGGGAAATTATACCCCCTCCTAATATAAGCAGGATTTAAAGGGGCAGTCACTTTTCTATGGGGAAATTGTACCCCCTCCTAATATAAGCAGGGTTTAAGGGGGCAGTCACTTTTCTACGGGGAATTTGTACCCCCTCATAATATAAGCTGGATATAAGGGGGCAGTCACTTTTCTACGGGGAAATTGTACCCCCTTCTCATATTAGCAGGATTTAATAGGGCAGTCACTTTTCTACGGGGAAATTATACCCCCTCCTAATATAAGCAGGATTTGAACGGGCAGTCACTTTTCTACGGGGAAATTATACCCCCTCCTAATATAAGCAGTATTTAAGGGGGCAGTCACTTTTCTACGGGGAATTTGTACCCCCTCCTAATATAAGCAGGATATAAGGGGGCAGTCACTTTTCTATGGGGAAATTGTACCCCCTTCTAATATTAGCAGGATTTAATAGGGCAGTCACTTTTCTACGGGGAAATTGTACCCCTTTCTCATATTAGCAGGATTTAACAGAGCAGTCACTTTTCTACGGGGAAATTATACACCCTCATAATATAAGCAGAATTTTAACGGGCAGTCACTTTTCTACGGGGAAATTATACCCCCTCCTAATATAAGCAGGATTTAAATGGCAGTCACTTTTCTACGGGGAATTTGTACCCCCTCCTAATATTAGCAGGATATAAGGGGGCAGTCACTTTTCTACGGGGAAATTGTACCCCCTTCTAATATTAGCAGAATTTAATAGGGCAGTCACTTTTCTACGGGGAGATTATACCCCCTCCTAATGTAAGCAGGATTTAAGGGGGCAGTCACTTTTCTACGGGGAAATTTTACCCCCTCCTAATATAAGCAGGATTTAAGGGGGCAGTCACTTTTCTACGGGGAATTTGTACCCCCTCCTAATATAAGCAGGATATAAGGGGGCAGTCACTTTTCTCCGGGGAAATTGTACCCCCTTCTAATATTAGCAGGATTTAATAGGGCAGTCACTTTTCTACGGGGAAATTGCACCCCCTCCTAATATAAGCAGGATATAAGGGGGCAGTCACTTTTCTACGGGGAAATTGTACCCCCTCCTAATATAAGCAGTATTTAAGGGGGCAGTCACTTTTCTACGGGGAATTTGTACCCCCTTCTCATATTAGCAGGATTTAATAGGGCAGTCACTTTTCTACGGGGAAATTGTACCCCCTTCTCATATTAGCAGGATTTAATAGGCAGTCACTTTTCTACGGGGAAATTGTACCCCCTCCTAATATAAGCAGGATTTAAAGGGGCAGTCACTTTTCTACGGGGAAATTGTACCCCCTCCTAATATAAGCATGATTTAATTGGGCAGTCACTTTTCTACGGGGAATTTGTACCCCCTCTTTTAAGTGGGAATTGACAGGCAGTCATTTTTCTACGGGGATATTTTACCCCCTGCTTAATTGGCGGGAACTGAAAAGGGCAGTCATTTTTCTCTGTAGAAAATTGACTGTACAGTCATTTTTCTACGGAGTCCAGATTCCCCGTCACGAAAACGGGGAATTTGGACTGCGTAGAAAATTGACTGTACAGTCACTTTTCTACGGAGTCCAAATTCCCCGTTACACCCGCTCCCCACTTCCCCTGCCAGCTTCTAGAGCGCCCACCGTAAGAACTGAAAAGAGCTATAGTCATACGAAGATAAAATTTGGCGTACAAAAGCAAGTATGGTGCACTATGTTAATGCAATATAAGTAATATTACAAATAGAAGTTTCCGTCTGTATACTGAAGCCAAACAATAAAAGAATGACAATCTGAGTCTATTTAACCATTGGTATCTAATGTCTACTTAAGCTTTAAATATACAAATCTGCTTGCGGAAAGATTTATACTATAAATTAGCACAGTCATCCGTCATAAGTGTTCATTCCAGTCCATTGGTGTGCTGTTCTCAATACAAACGGAACTTTATGTATTGATTACAATACAATTGATACAAGCAAGCCATACGGAGCACTAAATTAAATTTTGCAATACTAGAATGTTTGTTTACGTTATTAATCATATTTCCAACCTGTTTCCACTTGGTTTGCATTGTCTGATAGAACACATTATTTCAATTGCAAATGAGGGCCTCCCCGATGGCGCAGTGGTAGTGTCGCCACCTTGTAATCAAGGGGTCCCAGGTTCGATACCCTGTGGAGGCACATAGTGGTTCGGATCCCACTTTAAACTGTAGGTGCAGTCCCGAAAAGCCTTTCTGTGCATAAGGTGGACTTAAGACAACAAATCAATCAAATCAATTGCAAAAGAGGTGATATGATATATCTGATATGTTATACTACAGAATGGCCTAACAAATTTTAAACCATATGTATGGTATGAAATAGCATGCCAGAAATGCCATAACATTTCTACAAAAGAAGCTAACATTATGGATGCATCAGAATTAACCTGTATTTGGCAATGGACGAGATCTACCTTCCTCTCAAATCAAAAAAAGAAAAAAAAATCGCACTGCCCTATGTCATCTAGGTAATAGTTCGATATACCTAATTTTTCATCTGGTATGTTTTGATGTTTATATTATAATTTCATATTTACCGAAATAACCTATTTTATTAATTTTATATATTTCAAGGAGTCGTTGTTGTTTTACGCGTATTTTGTGCATGACATATTACGTCATGTTTTAAAAGTACCCAATTGCAAATAATTACCCTCTAATTTTCATTACGTTTTACCCTATTAATTAAACGTTTCCGAATATCACAACTGAAGAGCTTTTCTTAGTTAGTTGTATAACTGAGTTTTAAGAATCTAAATTGATTATGCTTCCTGGATATAATATGCACGTTACTAATCAAATTTAATTTAATTAGCCTAATTACATTTCTCTCTACATACATGTTGCCATTCTGCTTCTTGAATTAATCTACGAATCGCAGTGCCATCTATTGAACAGAAACTGCATTTATTTAATATGTGAGGAAGCTGTTCTACAGAATCTACGAATAGCAGACATAAGAACGTAAAAACGTGAAATACTCAGATTCTTAAGACCTGAGGACATTGGGCATAATTACAAGAAACGTACAACACCTAGGCTTGTCAAGCTCTCATGGGTGGATCCGTATTCCATACCCCTGACACATAAAAGATTAATCTCATACACAGCATTCACAAGAGTAAGATTAATTTAATTCTTGTCATTAAACGTGGCTTTTCTGCGACTTTTGGCTAATCGTGGTGATGAGGATGAGTGGTAATATGATGAAATTTATAAAAGGATACCCACAAAGAACAATTCTCCTCAAGCTGGGAGTCGAACCCAGGACCCCTGGTGTTGTAGCGCGCTGTGATAACCACTCCGCCACATAGATGGGCATAAGTGTAAGAACAGGTCTGGTTAACATCAACGAACGCTCTCCTACGGACAGCAGAGCGAGCAGCGATGCTGTACCGTTGTAAGAGGCGCGAAAATGAGGGAGTGAGCTAGGCAGGAGGCTTCGTCGGCCGCGTTCGTGCAGTGGGAAAACTCTCCTCATCTGATTGGTGAGCAATAGTGTTTGGCGATATATCGTGGAGACGATATATCGAATTATTGTAAAAAAATATCGTCCAGGCGATATCAGCTAGACGATATATCGTCACGATATTTTGGCGACATATATCGTGTTGGCGATATATCGTCATGATATTTTAGCGATATATATCGTGTTAGCGATATATCGTCACGATATTTGACGATTTTTCTTGTCGGCGATATATCGTCAAATTTTAGCGATATATATTGTCAGCGATATATCGTCACGCTATTTAGCTATATATATCATGTCGGCGATATATCGTCACGATATTTGGCGATATATATCTTGTCGGCGATATATCGTCACGATTTTTGGCTATATAAATATATCATGTCGGCGATATATCGTCACGATATTTGGCGATATATATCGTGGAGACGATATATCGCCGATATCACAATACGGAAAAATATCATATCGTATCGTCTGTGACGATATTTTCTGACAATATATCGCGATATCAAATTTCCGATATCGTCCATCCCTAGTGAGCAACAGTGCAGTGTGGGATTGTAATCATTTCAGAGGAGACAGGAGGTGGTTCCGTGAAAAGAAAAGCTCCATTTAGCACAGTATTTTCTTTACCTTCGATTGCAAGCTGCTCCTCACCCCTGTTCTGGTGCTTACTGGCCTTGAGATACAGCATGCAGGCGGGAAACGTGGACCGGACGGAGCGTTCGCTAGCAGTCGTAAGTGATAGCGAGATCCTAAAGGCTGGATTATAGATTGATTGATTGATTTCGACTCTTAAATCCACTTTATGCACAGTAAGGCTAATCGGGACTGGACGTACAGTTTAAAGTGGGATCCGAACCACAATGTGCCTCCACCGGGTGTCGAACCCGGGACCCCTTGATTACAAAACGACGACGCTACCACTGCGCCATCGGGGAGGCCCTCGAAGGCTGGATTAGAACAATATACTTTCAATCACCGAAAATCATTGAACCTATTTCTATTAGTTGATAACTGTGTATTAATGTTAAACACTCCCTGCTAATATCTGACTTCCTGATCTTTGATCATATGTAGTGAGTGTGCTGCTTACGGAAGGAGGTCGAATTTTAATTCGTTGTTGGAATCTTTCACGAAGCAAGAATATTTATTTTCAGCACTAGCTGGAAAACATTAATTGATGTTCAACATTCTCAATGGGATAATGATGCCCAAGAAACAAAGAAAGAATCTCCCTGCCTCCCCCCCTCTCTCTCTCTCTCACACACACACACACACGCAGAGAGAGAGAGAGAGAGAGAGAGAATATCTATTCTCTCTCTCACACCACTTTCTCACTCAGTTTCTCAAGAGAGACAAAGAGAGAGGCAGATAGATATAGGGAGAGAAATGGAAAAAGGAAATATGAAAGAGCACACAGAGGGAGAGAGAGACAGAGAGTGAGAGAAGAAGAAGAAAAGGAAAGAGAGGGCAGAAAAAGGAGATCGATATATATATATATATATATATATATATATATATATATTTGTGTGTGTGTGTGTGTGTGTGTGTGTGTGTGTGTGTGTGTGTGTGTTTATCTATCTACAAAGAGATAAAAAAGAGAAAGAAAATAAATGGGAGAGAGATTGGTTGATTTGGTTTAGTTAGCTTCGCTCTTCTGCCACTTTTAGCAAATCACGCAGATGAGGATATCAGTGGCGTCTCCTGACCCTGAACTTAGGCGTTGGAAAAGAAGGAATGTTAACCCCTCACCCTCTCATTTCTGTGAACCAATATTACAAATTTTCTCCGTACCTTATTTGTGTAATTTTATAAATATTTAGAAAAACATTAAATTACATAATTGTCACGTGCCAGTTTCGATGACAATGAAAGTTGCAAGGAGGAATGGTTTCTCGAAAGCGACGATAGATGGCAGCATGCCATATAAAGAAGAGCAGAGCTCATTGCACAAACTAGGGGCGGAGAAGAGCGATTATATATATTATAGTAAATAAAAAATATATAAAGGAAGAGTATAAAAATTATAGAAGAAGTAAATAGAATGATGTATATAGTAACTTAAAAGAATAAAGAATATGGCCGCATACGAAACGTTTAGGGAAGTTCTTAAGTAAGAGAACGAATTCAGAAATGTATCTCTTTTAATTTCTCTGACGAGGAGAACATCGTCAGTGTTTTGGTTGTTTGTGCCCGGTGGCGCTGTGTCAAATTAGACGCCCCGAAGCACTTTTCGGTTTCGCTCTTTATTAGTCGCACTGGGCCATTGGCAGCGCTAGTTATTAGCGATTTTGGTTATTCCCCTTTGGTCGTCAAATAGGAGGTGGCGCTATTGTCAGTTTAGTCGACCCTACTCTTTCTACAAGTATAGCTTGTATTGTTTGACAAAGAATCGGGGGGGAAACGAGCACATAAATAAGATAACGCTTTAAAGGAAGATAATAAATTAAACGAAAGAAAAAAAGAAGAAGCCTTTTCGATTATCAAAGAAGAAGAAGCCTTTTGATAATAAAAGAAGAAGGAGCCCTTTCCATATTAAAAGAAGAAGAAGCCGTTTCCATAATAAAAGAAGAAGAAGCTTTTTCCATATTAAAAGAAGAAGAAACCTTTTAGAAGAAGAAGAAGCCTTTTAAAAGAAGAAGAAGCCGTTTTCCATAATAAAAGAAGAAGTTTTTCCATATTAAAAGAAGAAGAAGCCGTTTCCATAATAAAAGAAGAAGAAGCTTTTTCCATATTAAAAGAATAAGAAGCCTTTTAGAAGAAGAAGAAGAAACCTTTTAAAAGAAGAAGAAGCCGTTTCCATAATAAAAGAAGAAGAAGAAGTTTTTCCATATTAAAAGAAGAAGAAGCCTTTTTGATAATAAAAGAAGAAGAAGCCTTTTCGATTATATATATATATATATATATTCTCTGTATTTTGTCAAATTCTCAGAATATAGATCCGCATTTTACTATATCCTCTTGGCTATAAAACGCTTTCTCATTTGGAATTCTCAAACAAAGAACCTATCCCCCTGAGATTAAGATATCTGTAGCCGTGGTATAAATTTATTTTAAGAAGTGCACTAGAGGGACGTTGCATAATATAATAATAATCCTTTGCGCGACAGCCCATGAAGGGCCTTGGCATACCTACCGACTGCCGGTCTCCCTCCCACACTTTCCTTCGTCACCTCTAAGCGTGGAGATCTTCAACCAGTATTGGAATAGTCGGGGGGTCAGCCCGACGTATCCTCAGCCGTTATAGTAGGTCGTCTCGACCGGATTACGCTCTCTCACTCGGAGCTCCCCAATTTCCTCACGATGGTGGGTTGCCACCGACCCTATACGTAGGCCGAATAAATTCCGACCAGAGCCGGATTCGAACCTACGCCGTCCCGCAGCGAACGATCTCAAGACGAGTGAACGCCTTAACCCGCTCGAGTACGGAGGAGGACTTAAATTACATAAATTATTTTAAATGAAGTAAATACTTCATTTAAAGTATTAATATATTTTAAGGGTAAGGAGAAAATTAATGTTCAATACTTCGCCATGCAATTATTTTTTAAAGCACGAGTTTGCAACCAGAGGGGTTGGTGGAACTCCCACGACCCCTACAAAAAACACCGTGGACATAAGAATGATCCGTTCATTGAAAAATCGCTAAAATGCACATTCCCGGTTTTTCCCCTTACCCTTCATTTATCCTTCCAAAAAGTAAATTGTGAAAAATCAACTGCTCATTACTTACAGTTACTTGAATTCCAGCTCTATTCTTATTTCCTTAGAGAGTAATGCGCTGATCACCGCCTCACAAAATTGGGATTTATCCCCTTTTCGCAGCTTAGAAAGTAATTCTTTCTCGATGGAGATAATTTAAATTCGTCATCCGGTTCTGAGTTTGAGTAGATCGGCAGAATGTGTGGATCCTCTTCAGTGATGAGAACGATCTCTCGACAGATGACGTCGTGGAAGGAATTATTGCGATCAACACTGCTAATTTATATATTTCCGGAAACCCAACCCCTAGATTCGTGTCCAGTAGATAATTTACAATCTCAATTGGTGTTTTCTCTGATCCTTCAGTGGAAGCATACCAAACAAAGTTCATTCTGTAGTTTGGTTAAATTAAACAGACTGCCATAAATTTCCTGCAATTTATGTACACAAGATGGTGAGGAAAGTTTCTGTTTTATTTAAGTAGCCCCGTTTTGTGGGATTTAGTAAATCAAAATATTGAAATTCTTCAAATGATGCGAATCTAATTGTTATCTGGTTGCTGATATTATCAATGATTTCAAAGTAAAGCCTCCGGCAGTGGTCTTTCTGTGATTCGTTGTTCAGTCGCCTCCTTTTGATTTCAACAATCTCTTCCTCTTCTACTGCACCAGTTATAGAATTCCATAGTGTTTCGAAATTCTCACTTTTCTTTTTCAGCTGTCGTTGAAATTCAGTTATTTTATTACTGCAATACAAAATATCAATATTTTTAGACTGCAATATACTGAATAATACGTCTGAAAAGGCAAGCAAGTTGGATAAAGCCTTTTTTTAAAATATATTTTCGAAATCCTTCAGGAAGCTAGAAAATCCTCTTGGAGTTATTGCAGTCAAATGATCGAAGTCTCCACTTTCACTAACATGTTCAAAAAACATAAGCAGTGCTTTTCTGTTGTCATTGACTGTCCACACTAGCCTAGAGGTAAAATTCCCTTTCTGGACATGTAAGCAGAAAGTTCGTGTAACCTCTTTGGAGAATGAGGTTTAAGTGATTTAAGACCACAAAAGAACACCGTAAGCTCTTTGTTACATTCTAACGATTGGTGCAGCACCAAGTTCATGACATGAACATAACAATGCGTAAAAAAAGCTTTCGGATACTTTTCCAAAACTTTACTTTGAAGGCCATTCAAATGAACACTCATTACAGAATATCCATCGTATGTCTGGGCAATTAATTTATCCCCACACTTATATTTATCCATTATTTCAGTCACGTGACTAAAAAGAGCTCCTGCAGTTTTATCCGGGCTCATGTCATGAAATCCAAGAAATCTTTCAATGACTTTTTTCTGTGAGACCGAAAAAAAACGTAACACTGTTGACACCTGAGATTTTTTGGTAATGTCTTATGTTTCATTGACCATGATAGCCACAAAGTCTGTGTTTTGAATTTCATTGTAGATTTCATCTCTCAGAACATCCGAAACTGAATTTATTAAATCATTTTGAATGCCTGCCGAAGTACCGCGAAAAACTGTAGAATTTAATAAATGTTATTTTATGAGGGATCAAACTCGGCACTTGCAATAAGGAATTCCATGTAATTGCCCTTATTTAGAGATGCTACATTTTCCTCATGGCTTCGGAATGGCAGTTCTTGCTTTGCTAAATAGCAGACGGCGTTAATCAACCTCTTTAATATTTCCCTGTTCTCTTTTACTTTTTAATTGTGTAGCTCCATTTCAGCTTTTCGTTGAGTATCCAAAAGAACATCAATTCTAGTAGGGGTGGCAACAGAACTACTAAATTTAAAGAAACTATAAAGATGCAATTCAGACTCGCTATGTTTTCTCACTGCAGTATTGAGATGATTCAAATCCGCATACCCTTGATAATTCCCAACACCTTTTTTAGTCTAGAATAATAAACATGTCCAACAGTAAAATTTATTCACCACATCACACCCGCAAAGCCAGTCTGAAATTTCATAGAGTTCTTTTCGAAAATGTCTCTCAAAACCTTTTCCAGCACCACTTTTTCCTTTAACACATGTTGACATCGTGAGATTCGGACATGGTCGACCATTGTCAATCACTTGTTTCTTCTCTGAATACGAAAGCGAAGAAAATGAATTATTTAAATACTTTTGCACATCACTTTCACTATTCTCCATCTTATAATAATCACACCACACGTTTAAAAAATAATGCACAACAATCACGAGCAAAACAACGCGGAACGCGGGATGAATGAAAGCCAAAGCGTTGGAAACAAATACAACGCCTTGAGAAGGTAACCATGCTGGTGGGTGGCAGGGTGCGCATGCGCGGTCATACTATGTTTTGGCAGTGGTAAGACGTTGCATTTCCTCTCCAACGTCCTGGCAGTCCGGGACCGATCTGCCTGCCTGACAACCACTGCGCGCTGCGCCGCGTTCGAAAACTATCGGGCGCTCGAGACTGACAATTGAAGAAAAAAGCTCAAAATCATAATTTATAAAAGTACAGATACTTTCTTCTTTATTTCATTTTCCTTTGGCAGTTGACACACGACTTACACACCCAGAGAAATCGCCACTGGAGGATATCATGATAGGGGACACTTACAAAGAAAACCCATGCCCAGGCCAGAATTCTAAAACCGGGTAGTGATTGCTGCCACTACAGTTTTAAGCAATCCGATTGGCTGACGTGACGTCATTAGTGACGTTAAGTTAGGTTAGGCTGGGTTGGGTAAGATAACCCCTGGCTCCTGGCTTCGTAGCGCGCTGTGCAGGTAATCGTTCGAGATATGTAATTTTTCATCCGGTACACCTTGCCTTTTATAGTAGTTATATATTCTCACAATTCATATTTATCAAATAAAAGCCTAGATTTGTTAATTTTATAAACTACAAGGAGCCATTGGTGTTCATGTTTGGCATGACAAATTACATTATTATTCAAAAACATTCAAACTATGCAAAGAACTTGGAGGTTACGTTTTACCCTATTAATTCATTATGTTTCTAATATTTATATTTGCAATATTTATAACTGTGAGTCTTTTGTGTAATAATTGTAT
This sequence comes from Lepisma saccharinum, assembly GCF_977018435.1. Taxonomy (NCBI): domain Eukaryota; kingdom Metazoa; phylum Arthropoda; class Insecta; order Zygentoma; family Lepismatidae; genus Lepisma; species Lepisma saccharinum. Next base: position 21,594,241 of record NC_139238.1, read on the forward strand.
GTATGAATTGTTAGCAATCTAAATTGGTTATTCTGCCTTTGTTGTAATATAGGTGCTTTCATAATCAATATGATGCTTAATTAATTCCACTTCTCTCTCCATATGTTTCCCTTCTGCTTGTTGAATTAATCTATTGATTACAGTGCCATCTACTCAACAGAAACTGAATTTATCGAATATGTAACGAAGTGATTTAACTAATTGTTGTACCTGGACTTCTTCGTGTCAAGTCAAATCCATATCGAGGGATAGGGTAATGAGGGCTGAAGCCTAGAACGCCATTGAAAACTTCTGTTTAAGACATCAAAGTCAGAATATGCGACGTAGAATATAAAACTACATGAGATCGTCAATGGGCCAGGAGAGATTAAACATTCTCTCAATATTGTCAATTGAAATATAAGTTCCAAAAATGGTAAATTTTGATTGGACAATTGACGATTTTGCTTCATAGAAAGGAAGAAATGTTATATTATAATTATTTCCTTTTTGAGATATAAATCGGGTTTCATAAATATTTTCTAAATTTTCGTTAGAATACTGTGTAATGCGTAATTTATGAAGATTTTTCTACTCAGAAAATGCTGCATACTATATTTTTCTTAACTTCTTTTGTTTTACTTGTAAGCTAATATTCCGGTAACACACTCCTGGAATTTTCTGTTTCCCCAAGTAGTAGTAGTAACCGGTCTCCGTGGCGTAGTGGTTAGCACATCGCGCTACAACACCAGGGGCCCCGGGTTCGAATTCCGGCCTGGACATGGGTGTTTGTGAATGTCCATTCATCAATTTCATCATGTCATCACTCATCTCCATCTTCGCAAATTAGCCAAAAAAAATGGCACAAAAAGCGAAGTAAAATCAATCAATCAGAAATGCAAACAAGGAATCTTTAAATATAACAGTAGATGTATTTACAATAGGATGAGCGCGAGAAAGTACGAACCCCTCTCCAGCAGCTTTGGCCATACTTAAAACTTGCTCAACATGCCCATATGAGTTTTTGCTCAAGTGTGGAGCTCTTATAATTCAAGATTTTTGTAAAAAATGCCCTCGGGAATTTTTCAGAAAGTACGAGCTCTTCAGATTGATTTGTGCATACTTACAAAATTGCATTAGTTTGTCCATAAACTTGTCAAAAAGTGATATATTTTTGGCCATACCAGAAATTAAGCTTATAGTATGTTTTTCTGTCAAAATCCCAGGAATTTTGAATTGATATCTATTGGGTTCTGAGACCGAGTGGAGTGTGGTGCATGGTTTTTATTGTCTTGTAATCAAAAGGTTCGGGTTTGAGTCCTCATAAAATCTGATGGCAAAATGTTAATATTGTAGTTTTGTAAACAAGGGGCTCTGGGTTCGAGTCCTGATAGATGTGGCATTCCATATGTGAGATTTTGAGAATAAATACTGCTAGTTGATAGCTCCCAGATCTTAAACCTGGTAAAAATGTTATACAACAGAGCAAAATTATTCTCTATTAAGAATCACCAGAGTTTTGTTATCTGGGTAAAATATCAGCTCAACAATACGGGGCAAAACTGCCTGATCAATACAATAGAATGGAGGTCAAGTAAACATTGCATGTTCTTTCCAATCTTTTGATCAGTCCCATGTTTCTGCCAACAATTAATCATGCTTGCCCGGGAGTTGTATGCCAACAGATATAATCTATATTGCGTTCTTTCAGAGAGTTATTCATCATCAAAGAGTAATTGCCTTCTTTCTGTATGCCTGAGTGATTATATCTGTTGATATTACCTGTACTGTGCCTTTTCCGAGGGAAATTACATGTCATTTGTCATGGAACTCAAAGAAAAATTCTTATCTATACTATGCACCCTTTCAGGGACCATCCATCATATTGAGGAAATTCCTTCTCGGATGTCATGCAAACCGAATTGCGGGTTTAGTCTTGTTGTACACAAGTCTTTAACTTACAGAAATAATCATTGCAATATTTTTGTATTTTAGCTTTTGGCAAATGTATTGTATTTTGGGTAGGTATCTGCTACGAGCAGAGGTGGTATAAAATGGGTAGGTAATATATTTTCTGACGGTAAAGTGTTGTTTTATATCCAAAGGGCCTCTGTGTTTGAATCGTGCTTCTAGAACTGCTCCGTGACTCTTTCATTTCTTACATCATAAACATATGATTTTTCACCTATGAGAATAACGCTACATATGGTGTCATCTGGTAAAGCCTCGTGGAATTCACAGATAATTTTAATGTTTGTCCTGTCATTAACCACAACTTGTTTTCTTTTTGAAGTGTTAATTATAAACATGGGTCTCCGTGCTTTGAATTCATCTGGTGTGTAATATATATCAGTACTGCCAGTAGTGACTCTTTTGAAGGAAGAAAAAGCCTCATATAATTTAAGAAAATCATCCTTGGAAATGTCTAAATTATAATTTTCTCTAGGAAATACCTCATTTCTGCCATTTTTAAGATATATGTTCTTGATGTTGCAGTTATCAAATCTACTTGAATTTTTTTCCTGATTGTTGTGTCTCCCAGTCTGAAACAGTACCACCACAAAATCAGGCATGTCGTATTGTATGCTGGAGAATGAATTTGTAGCATCAAATTCATAATATGTGCCAGTGGCAACCTTCTGTACGCATTGATATGTGTAAAATTGCAGAGGAATTTGTGGATTTTTTAGGATATCTGCTTTGTATTTAAGAGCGTAACCGGCCTCATATTCAACAACCGGGATTCTTAGCTCCATAGTCTGAATAATGCACTTGCCCTCATCAGGTAGGGTATTAGGCATAGCTTCCCCTGTAGAGTTTAATGTGCTGTACCTCATCAAAGCATTGTTATCATTTGCAGCTCTTCTAAATGTAATTCTTAACCCACCCTTCCACATAATTTCTTTGTAATCCGAGAAGAATCCTGGCAATAGGCGCATGGGGAACAATACAGTATGATTTTTAGATAATATCTTATCACCAGCCTCAAATCCGCCTATTTGGTAGTATGATGCCTCGGTTTTGGATAATTTTAGAGTGGCCAAAGCCGTGGAGGTAATGCCGGGATAATCTATTCTGTTTATAACAACGCCATGCTTTCTGATCTCGATTTCAGAGAACAGATGCGGCACAAAATTGTCTACCAATCTTATGTTTGAATTTGCCGGATAATCTGTTCCATCGAGCTTTACAACATCAAATTTGATGTATAGATCTGCTCTGTGAGGGTGTATAAAGCCGTCCCCTACATCAAGATCAACCTCTATTTCTGTGTTGGGTTGATTTAAATTTGCAAATGTCCTCCTGTTTGGGGGGAATGATTGTAGCTCATAACTCTCAATATTTTCCATTGTATGTATTTTTATTTAAATGTTAATCTCTATGATTGCAGTTGTTGTGGCTCCAGCAAAATCAACTAATTCTTCTTTTTCATTAGTGACCATCAATTCAATATAATCTATTCTATTATGGCACACAGGAAAATATAATGTTGGGGATGGATTGTAGATGATGGGCTCCATGAATTCGGAATTAGGTTTGAATGTTGCAATGATGCCAGTTTGTTTGTGAGTGCCTATACCATTTGATTTGGTGATCATACCCTCAGCCACATTACAGTGAATATTCAGAGTCTCTATGGCTAAGAATTTAAGTATATTCATAGCAGTGTGTTTGATGCCTGCTTCAAGTTTTGTGTTGTTCTCAAATCCTAGCAGTTCTCCTATAGTACCCAGATCCACTGTCTCTGTAGCAGATACAATCTCTACTCTGTGAGTGACAGAATTTTGAGTTAACACTACACCTCTGGGTAATTGAGCATTTAGAGTGGACAGATTATATTGCCCTGGAGTGATGACAATTTTTTGATCCCCTACTGCAATTGTGTTGTTGTGGTGCGTAATATTAGGTATCAAGTACATGCCGTAAAATGCTCTGAGAGCTATTGTTTTGGGATACACTATATCATCATGCAATTTGAGTTTCAATATTGAATTTTGGCTGGTGAGATGGAATACCCCCATGATGTTTCAGATACCACAAGGCCTTTTGAAAATCTTCAATTGATGGTTTATTTATTTGAGACATATATCTGAGAACTGATAAACACAAATGTCCGCAATTAACATCTTTGAAATTTTGAACACGGGCATTATTGTAATAAAGATTAGCTGATTTTAAATATTTTATTAAATTTTCAGGTGGAACACCTCCAAATGAATCAAACACAAATGCCTCATCTTTTAAATATTTAAGATAACAGATCCAGTGAGTGCCCTGATTTTTGTACTCATCCAAATTAACAATGGCACACTCTTTGTTGAGTGGTTGTTCCGGTAAAGAATCAGACATGTACACACCCCTAAAATGTTTGATGCCCAGTGGCTTGATTAAAGCTTCAATATCTTGGTTTGTAAGCGGCTCCTGTTTTTTTTAAACTTATTCATGGCTCTCTTAACACCTTTGCCTTTTTTCTCCATGGCCAGGTTATGGCGCTTCTGCTCATCTAATTCTGCCCTATTCTTCTTGGCATCTATTACTGTTTTTGCTATGGCAGCTGATCCCCCGGCCAAGCTCCCAACAGCCCCCAAAGCTGCTAAGATGGCCGGGATGGTAAATATGAATCCCCCCACATGTGATTTTTTCCTTGATTGCTGTAATTTTTTTAATTGGGGGGTACTAAGCAACAATTTCATACCATGCCCTTTTGCAATACAAGAATTTTTTTTCTTCCGCTGCTTTTTGGTTAAAAGACTGTCAATAGTTTTAAGAGATTTGAGACCTGCATAAGGTATTTGATACATAACACCCTTGGCCTTCATTGTAGGTTTATTATATACATATTCACAACCCCCACCCCAGTTTTTGTTTGGTGCTCATAGCTATGGTGGTTCCCAATGCTGCTATTTTCTCACTCAAAGAAGGATCTTTGCTTACAAATCTACCAAATGCAGCCTCTTCTAATTTCTTGTCTGCAACATGTCTCTTGTCAAGATCAGAATGTGTGTTGTATGCTATGTCATGGTCTCTACAAGCAGCATCTAGGGGATTTACACCAGGATCACCTCTGTTTAATCTATGGTCCAATTTTGTGCCTGGACCACAATACTGATAGCCTGGAATATGTAGTTCAAATGGCAGCTTGTTTATAATGTCATTAACAAGGCCCCGACCCTCAGAGACATTCCAAAATTTGGGGGGTAGAGTATTAATAATTTTTATGAGATATCCAATCCCCTTAGTGTCATTCACTATAAAATTTGACAATTTTGTGCTTATCATGTCCATAATTCCAACCTTTTCATTGTAAAAATTGTGGTTGCCAGCATTTTCCTCCCCAGCTATCACCAATAACCTATCTACAAGTTTCCTGACATCATCAACCCACACAAATTCTTTGGGCAGGGTGTTGTATTGTTTGATTCCACTGCCAGTCTTGATCTGTGACCATATGGGCTTGATTAAATTGTTGTATTTTGCCCCACTGCTCGACTTGACTCTTTTTTGTGTGGGATCATTGTTCTGGTATAGAGCATCTGATTTTATTAATATTTCCTTGTAATGCTCATAATCCTGATCTGTATAGCTGCCAGGCCTTTTCCTAGTCATCAGTTCCCACAATCCAGGTGTGCCGGGGTACTTAACAAAAGCACCTTTTTCTCCGAGACGAGATTCTGAATAAACAATTATATCATCTCCCATAAAAGTTACTCTGAAATTGCCAATTCTGTGTATGATGCTCCCATCAAGCTCTGTGTCAGCATATAAGCCAAAGACCTCATCTTTGTTGTCTTTAGGTGTGGTTAAATATTTTTGAGCAAGAAGACCCAATTCAATAGGATCCTGAGTAGCTTCAATTCTTCTAGGAGCAACAGGACTAGGTGTATGAATACTGGAAAGTGGGGTGAATGGATAATCTAATATGTTCCTTGCAGCTACAGGTACAAGCTCTGTGATCAAATTTTGATTCTGCTCTGTAACAGTTTTGATATTCTTACCTAAATTATTAATAGCATCAATGACAGGCTGTTCTGTTTGTTTGTGTTTTTCATAAATTCCACGGTTCTCTGATTTCCATCCCTTAAATCTTTTTACAAGATAATCTCTTAACTTAAGATCATCAATGATTGGCCTTTTCATGGTTATTTATTTATGTCTCAACGTCTAGAAAATCGTTGATTTTATTTCTGTATTTGCCAGTATTGGGTGTTCTTGTCATATCAATTGTGACAAACCCATAACTGTCCTGGTTCCAGCACCTGCTGCAAATCTTGGAAAAATCATTGTAGCTCAAGTCCCCACCTACATATTCATCATGTATGTGTTTGAGGTTGGTATGATCTTGATGAAACACACATATAAAATTGCTGTTGTCTCGGATCAGCTGCTTGGGTATTTTTGAAAAAGTCTGTGCCAGGTAGAAGCAATCAATGTTTTTGTGCCGGCCCTGTGTAAAGAAATTTCTAACCTTGTTTTGATTATCCAGTATAATGTCATCAAACACAACAACAGAATTATCGAGACATTCATGGAGTGGCTTAACATCTGATTCAAAAGTGGCTATATCCAATCCATCATATAGCTTCATCAGCTGCTGATATTTTAATTGTTCCAAGCTCTTAGAGAAGACATACAAGTGCCTGTTTTTCCAGTCTAACCAGTTGGGTGCCAATAAAAAATTATCAACCATTAGTGTAGTTTTACCACAAGCAGATGGCCCAACAATGAGACATCTAATATTATCAGGCAGCAGCACTCCATTTATCTTATTCTGCTGTTCAGGTTCTGGCAGCCTTTTTATAACATCCCAGGTGCTCATATTATTATTTTGTCTGCATCGATCCAGCTGTTTTCCGGATGACCCAGCCATTTGACAAATAACTTGTTGCCTTTTCTGCGGATGATTTTTTCTATGAGATATGTGTCAGGCTGTTTAGTTTTGCTGAGCTCTTGTTCATAGAACCTGCCTTTGAGAATTTCTCCTCGATGATCTTTTATTATATATGTGTTAAGGGTCCCGGGTTTAACTTGAACCACTGTAAATAATTCGGTGCTCCAGTTTCTTGTAAAGCCTCTTTTGAATAAGTGCTTATATTTGCTGATTCTTACTTGATCGCCCACCCTGTATTTGGCTTTTCTTGTTGTTGGCTGGTATCTAGGATAATAAACAGTCCTGATCAATTTTTGCTCATCAGATGAAGTTACTTCAGAGGGTTTCATGTTGATTGTGGAATGGACCGAGTTGTTATATTTATGTAGAAGTTCTGGAAGAATATTAAGCCATTTATAATTACCTTGCAGGGTAAATTGTTTATACATAAGATTTTTTAAGGTTCTGTTGAATCTCTCTACAATCGAGGCCTTGAGGTCACTGTAACTCGAATAATGTTTTATTGCCTGGCTTTTAATAAATTGTTGAAACACTGAATTATAAAATTCTTTGCCATTATCTGTTTGCAAATAGCGCGGTGATCTTCCACTCTGATTGATGATTGTCCTGAAGGCTTCTGTAACACATTTTCCAGTCTTGGATTTGAGTGGCACAGCCCAGGCAAATTTTGAAAATGTGTCTATCACAGTGAGTAGATACTTGTAGCCCTTGTTGATTTTGTCTAAGTTTTTCAACTGCCCACTTGCCATTTCAATCAAGTCGCTCTGCCATAAATCATCTATGCCCTTTGTGACTACTGGGAGTCTCCTAAAATTATGTCTGGCTTGTCTGTGTAATTCATCAACAATAATTTGTCTAGACATAATATGTAAACAAGAATATTGCAACTATGGGATGTTCAGCAGCTGATACTGCAGGATTTTCTAAATATAATTTGTCCCCTATTTGTATTTTAAATTCCAAAGTGCCATCATCTTCAGTATAGGCTGTTTCTAATGTATTGGGGTCTGTAAAATCCTCTAACTCTACACTGGTGATTTTCACTTTGTTATCAGCATTTGTTATCGATAAGGTAGGGTAGTGGTGTGCCTGTGGTTGAAGCCAATATTTGATCTTGATTGGTCTCAATGTGCCCCCAACAAAAAACTGGTAATAAAATTGTGCAGGGGACAGCATATATATTTTGCCACCTGGTGTAAATGGTGAATCATATTCTTTGTTGGGGATGCTGTACAATTCAAGAATTACTGTATGTTTTGGATTCTCAATTATGCCTGTTATTTCCTTTTCTGCTGTGAGCAATCTGCTTGTTACAGATTCAAGGTGCTCATTGATGGTTCTAACAACATCATCATGGCCTGGCTTTATTTTTATGTCCACAGCAAGTCTCTTGTATTGTTGCACAATTTCTTGAAGCTGCGTGGCAAAAACAGACAGAGCATTTGCTTGATTGGATTCCATGGTCCCTAGCTGTTGCTTGATATTAGCTACAATTTGTTGCAAATTTTCAACAACTGCCAATTTTGAATTTTGAGCAGTAAGATCATGGACCTGTCTTCTGATATCCTCAAACAGGGCATGCAATTCATTAATATGTTGATTGGTTGGTAGAGTGGCCACTGTCTGAGTGAGTTGTTTGATCTCTGTCTGGATATTCTTGATATCTTCTGATTTCAATATCCTATTCACTGCCCTCTTTATATTTTTAAGTTCCTGTGATGTAGGAAGATTTGACACTGTATTCTGCAAAAATTCAAGTGCCAATTTTACATTGTTTAATTCAGAAGCATCAGCCACATTTTGCATAGCATTTTGGAGCAGGGCTATATCTGCCTGAGAGGGTGTGGATTGTTGTAAAATTTCAAGTTTTGTTTGGATATCATCTATCAAGTGATGAAAATGAGATAGCTCAGATTCGGTGTTGAGGTTTTCAAGCTTTGTGATCTGTTGCTGGACACTGACAAGTGTATCTACAATCCCAGGCAATCGGGATTCTAGTACATTTGCCAAATCACTTTGCACTGCTGCTATTGTACCTTCAAGATGGGTTATGGAACTTTGAATTTTTCCAAAATCTTCATATGTTTCAAGTTGCAGCTTAATATTTGCTACACTCCGAGTTATTGCATTCAAAGCATCAGAAGATGGCAAGTTGTTCATAAAATTTTCAAGTGTCTCAATTTTTTCTTTAACCTCGGCTATGGCATTGTTCAGAGGATCCAGATTAGGTATCTGGAGTGATTGAATCTGTTCTTTTAGAGTGGAAATCACTAGATCAAAATCTTCTTGTGATTTTATGCTTTTGACAATTGTTTGGAGTTGTGTCTGGACATTATTTATCTGTTCCTCCAATTGCTGTTTCAATTGCTCGGAGTTGGTGGCCTGGGTCTTAAATTTGGCTTGAAGAGCTGCTACAGCTTCTTCCAAACTTTGAAAATTATCTAATGTGGCCAAATCAGTATATTTCTGAAGCAGCACTTTGAGTTCAGAATCAATTTTAAGAAGACGGTCCATGCATTGTGATTGCAAATTTGTAATTTCTAATTGAAGACTGGCATTGAGTGTGGTCTGTAAAGCTTGTAAATCACTTCTTAATTTCTTGACTCTGACATCAAGCATCAGAATCTCGTCACTGTGATCTTCATGTCTTGTATGGCCAAATATATCATTAGGCATTTTTGTTTTACTGGTTATTTATTATAGAGTATCTGATTCTTAATTCTATAAAAAAGGGTATAAGCTTGTCATAGGATCCAGGGACCTCAATATATAAGCAGTCACCAGCAGAAACAGTATATACAGTGCCAGAAACCATGTTTGAGTGCTTAATTCTATAAATATTTCTCCCTACTGAAATCTTGACATCACCCTCAGGAGTTGTAATAAATTGTAATTGACCACCTACAGGTAATTGGTAATGATTTAAATTATTGTTAAATATGTACAATATTTTGCCTGTTTCTTCATCATTATCTGTAAGTATGCTGTTCAGATGAATAATTAACAAGCCACTCAGTTTAGACAGCATATCAGAAGAGGGTTGTGGTGTTGGTAGCTCCATAATACCTTGTTTCTTGAACCCAAATAAGTTCATAGGCATGTTTATTTATTTCAAATCATGCTCTGTAATTGGGCATTGTTTGCCATTTTTCAAATCACAATGCCCCCAAGGTAAAGTATGTATGTCACATGATAAAATGCATCTCTTATCATCATGTGGGTCCAGGGCCACTTTTCTTACAATATTGCTAGTCAACAAGTGATCCTCACTCTGAATTCTATTTTCTGATGTTCTAATTGAACTCTGTGATTTGATGCAATTTTTATAATCTTCAAATTGGAGATGTTTTTCAACAGTCACTCTGCCAATGCCCTTGGCCTTTTTGGCAACAACACCACTACATGTTTCAAAACTGTACATCTTGGCCCTTAACCCAGCAAATGCCACAATAACATCACCACATGTCTCATCTTTTAACTTGCCAGGTACCTTTTTGTTGTGGGGTTGAATTATTGTATGTTCACTGGTATCAAAATATTGAAACAATTCAGGCTGTGACATATCTTGATAAACATCTTCTGTTTGAATATCAAGAATAAAACTATCCGTGTCCATGTACAATAATTTTACACGATCACCATAAAAAGGTTTCAGCACATCATAATACAATGTTAACATATGTAATTTGGACAATTCCAATATCACAGCCCCTACATAAATAGGTTTATCAAATTTGATCTTTGTTTTCATCATGTTGAAAAGTGCCATGTGCTCATCATAAATTCTTCTGTAATTGAAGTTGGGCTTTGCAACCAATTTTTTGCTCAGTCTGGGGTCAGTAATTATTTTAACATCGGTATGTTTCCTGACATTTTCAATTGTTTTGCCATACACTGAATTCACCATCAATTTAAACAAGCTCTTATCAAATTGGCTCTTTGCAGATGTTCGAAGCTCCGTGTTTGTATCAATGTATGGTTTCAACCATCTTGAGTGCCTGAACCTTAAGACTTTGCCAATTTTGGTCACTTGAACACCATGTTTCATCAGGAACTGGAGGTTTTTGTAATATATGACATATCCTTGTTTTGGCTCCAGAGTCATCATGAGCTTCTTCTGTTTAGAGCCAGGTGAGCACTGAACCTCGGAAATTGGGGGCAGATCAGAAAATTTATTGTGCAAATCATCAGGAATTATCAGATCAGCCTCTAAGAAGAGGCCATAGTCACTGTCATCAAAGTCCTTAAGATCTTCAATATTGAAATCTTCAACCCATTCAAGCCCTGCATATGGCAGTTTTTGCATCATAGCGTGACCATAGAGGTTGTTTGCATCTACATACAGTATATAATTTGATGGCCGTGCTGGATCATAATCAGGCATATGCTTGTTATTTGCTCTGGCATATCTCTGGGAACATTGCACCATCCCCCCTCTTATACATTTCTCCATAAACAGATACATATCTTGATCGTGGATCAGATCCAATTGCTTTTTGGTGTTGAAAAATGTTGCGGCCCATGCTAGACCCGGGGCACTGTAAAAATACACTGGGTCCAGTCCATAATTTTGCATGGAAGATTTTCTGAATGCCTGCAATATATCAGCTAAGAGGGTGACATCAAGTTTCAAATATGCCATGTGATAATCACCAAATGTCTTGCATTTTAAATTGTTCCACATCAACTGAGCATGGTGATAATCTTCATCAGTGATTCCAGATCCTCTGATTCTGCTGTAAAACTCTTCTTGTGGTGGCAGGGAACACTCATCAAATTTAGAAAAATCTGTGACATAGTCATATGGATATACACCCTTCCGCCTAATTAATTTCAGGTCCTGATTTGGAAACAATGCACGTGTGATTTTTAATTTATCATCAGGTAATTGAGAGGCCAGTGTAGCCAGGCTAGCAGATAAAAATCTGTAAGAATCAAGAAATCTTATGTGAATAGGAACACCATCAACTTTAATTATCTTGCTAATAGATATATATTTCTCATCATTTTCAGCTAAAATATTTAAATTCTGCTTCTCAAACCCCTCGTACCTGATCAGATGATGGAAATCATAATTGGATGCTCCATGGCAAAATATGGGGATAAATCTTGGTCTCTTGATCTTAATATTACAGCTATTACACAGGGCCATTAAGAATTTACCATCTGTATGAGAATGGTGATGTACCTTGATATTTGTATCTGAAAATTCACAATCACATACCGGGCATTTTTCTGCATTGTTGAAATCCTCAATCTGTTCCTCTGTTAAAGGCAACATAGGCTTTGATTTTAATAAGATGTTATATGCTATGTCACGGCACTCATTTTCTATTCTATGTGCAAATATTTTGATGGCATTTGGTCCCTTGTATGAATATTCTTTAATAACAACACCATCCTGTACAACCACATAACAAAAGCTGGAAGGTTCATGTTGCTGGTATGATGTAATTGAAGATTCTTCTGGATCTGGGCTACAGAATGCAAGAGATTTGAGGTTCGATTCAGAATCCCAGACAATATATGCTGGGTGTTCCAACAAGGCTTCATTCTTTTTGAATTTGCAATTTTCACTTGGATTGGGCATCACCATATGAACAGGTTTATGGTTGCCACAGTATTTCAGATGCTCAATTAACTTGTTTTTGGCAATTTCTGCATTCACTTCCCGAACCCCCTTCACCATTTTTTGACCATCAAATACAGTTAAGCATCTTCTGCACAACTTGAATATTGTATTGGATTTGTCTATTTGCTTTCTCACTAAAGCTTCAAGATTATGTATCAGAGTATAATGATGTGTGCCATCCCCTTCAATTAAGAGCAGATCAATCGGAATAGCAGATTCATCATCAAGTGTACTGATTCTGAGAGGTGCTATCGGGCAATTGCCAGTGGAACAAATAAATACATTAATAGATAATTGTTTGCCATCGATGTGCCTGGCCCTTTTTTCAAATTTATCAATATTCTGAACAGACATTGGATATTCCAAACCCTCCATTGCATCGTCCAAATCGTGCTCATGTTGTTTGTAATAAGTTATTCTCTGAGGATCCCTTGAAACTGGATACAAAGCAGCTAATATACACCACAAAAAGCATTTCGCGTCATTATTTTTTATATTGACCACGGCTCTTTTGTTTTTGATATTGGCAGGTAATGGCAGATATGTAGATCCTTGTAATGGGTTGAATTCAGAAATATTAACATATAACTTGTGTGATGAACCACATAGGCTCCATCCTGATTCTTTTGCCGCAAATTCAGAGTGTTTAATATTCAATTGATTTATCAAGCTGCTTATTATTGTGTCTGAATTTGCATTTGAATATACAGGTACAGTTTCTGTTATGTGGGGCTGCGTAAATTTTGTGTAATTTGGCTTCTTATATTGTACAAACAATTTGAGGGAGAGCTTATAAGAGCCATTTTGTGCATTAACAATTGCCTGCAGATTAGGATTTATACTGTTCAAGAAATTCTCAATGCCGCATCTTGGCTCCGATACAAACCGATAATCCCTTAATTGGCCGTTAAAACTGCTACGGATGGGTGCATGGCATGGTTGCTTTGCTGCTCTGGCATTAACAGGTACTTCGTGCCTTCTTTTCAGGCCAGATGTGGATGGTTGAGGGGGCAATGTTGATGACTGTACAGAGCAAGTATCTTTATGTTTATATGTGAAATATTCCATGTTATATTTTCTATTGCATTTGGGGCAAATTTTTGTGGGAGTTTTGTATTTGTCTGGATTACAAATTTTTTGATGCTTGGCCCAATTAGAGCTGGATATATTCTTATTGCACTGATTACAATATTTTTGATTCGGCATTTTTGTTGTTGTTTATTATATACAATTTCCTGGGTTTCAATTCAAAACTTTATACTGAATAAAAAATATCAGTTGGGTTCAGCTGTGTGATTTGTATGTGTGTATATGTGTGTATGTGTGTATACACTTAATATTTTTGGCTTTGGTATTTATATAAAATTTCCTGGGATTCAAATCTAATCTCTATGGATTAATATTAATAATATTAATCTTATGACAGGTTGTAAAGCCAATAGCCCACAAGTATAAAATCATTCACACCAACCTTCCGCAAATACCTGCACGGACATGCATGTCTTGAATAGCAATAACCTTGTTATGTATAACACGCTGGGACAAATATAAGCTTGACTCTAAATATGAGTGGATTACAACAAATATCAGATTTTATATTGTTCAATATGAATTTAAACCTGTAAGTATGAGAAGTACTGTATCAACACATCTGTTCTCCTCAGTCAGTCTCACAATACTGAATGATGCAATACTCGGGAATTTCTGTAAATACTGGCGCTGAAACATGCAAAGCAAAAATCAATACTACCGTCTCGGGAATTCCACACACTGACACAGAGGAGAAACATGCAAACACGAAGCGATTCTAGAGGTAGGCTCTGCATATTGCATTGTTTTAATATTAAATAAGCAAATTAAATTGTATCCAATTGAACTTAAACCTGAAGTAAATATGTATAGGTGGGTATGGATACAAGTTTATAGACAAACTGATGCAATTTTTGTAAATATGCTTGAGGGGGGTTTGATATTTTCCGAATTATAAAATTCTTGGGTTAGGCAGGTGCTACACTTAAACAAAAAACTTATATGAACATGTTGAGCAAGTTTTAAGTATAGCAAATCTGCTGGAGAGGGGTTCGTACTTTCTGAAAAATTCCCGAGGGCATTTTTTACAAAAATCTTGAATTATAAGAGCTCCACACTTGAGCAAAAACTCATATGGGCATGTTGAGCAAGTTTTAAGTATGGCCAAAGCTGCTGGAGAGGGGTTCGTACTTTCTCGCGCTCATCCTATTGTAAATACATCTACTTATAACCTGTATTGTTTTTTTTATTTGAAGGGCGGGCAAACCAGAAACCTGCCTAGGGCGCCAAAATATCTAGCTACGGGGTTGTCGCAGTTGAATTAACGGGATTTCCCCTCTTCGCCTGTGGTCGTCCATGGTGGACTCATAGAACTCACCTCTTAACACATTATGCTGTCTGCCAATCATGCAACCTCGCTTTATAATACATATACATACAGCGTGCGAATTAAGCTCTTTGCTTTGGGAGGAACCCCACTCAGTGTCTTATTTGTGATTTCCGATGGGAGTAGATTTTTCTTTTTTTAGATATGCAAATTTGTATATATTACGAGGTGGAAAACTCTACTATTGCCTTCAGTAGGACATTAAATCTTATGAAAACATTTACACGCAATTTATAAAGAGTATTTTTACATTCTAAGAAATCCCAAACCCATACACAAAAAGAGCTATTGAACTAAAGGTCTTTTCCACTCTTACTGCGGCCGGTCCTCATGCTGGCAAGGTAAATGGGGAGCGGGGATTACGCCGCAGACCAACCAGACAACAGCGGTGGCGCCGAGAGTTATGACGCGGCAGGAAGAAGTACTACGTGAACCTCGTTCTAATGGTTGTTGCGTTTCTTATTGTGCTGGATTGGTCGCCAGCCACTTCCCTTGCCAGAATTAGGATCGACCTCCGTAACAGTAGAAAAGACGTTTAGTAATGGCGGCGTGCGGCGAGAAACGTGATCTACGTGCCTCCAACGAATAAGGCTGACGAAATCAGCTCTTGCCATGGCGATAGGTTTTCAAGCAGTTTATTTTACAATGGACAGAATAGCGGCGTTACACTCGCACACTGAAGATATACGAATAGTAAACATTTCAAGATTAAATACCTATATACAAATTTTCCTGAAACAAGCAAAAATGTCTTCACGAAACAGCCTCAAGAGTACGTCTAACTTTTGTAGTTCCTTTTTTCCAAGAACTTCCCACTCTTTTCCCTCCTGGGAGCTCGAGTTAATTTCATATACGAGTATTTAACGTTTGCCCATGTTGTTCCGAGCCAGGAAGTTCAAGGAAAAGAATCAAAAATTAATTCAGAAATATTTTACAAAACGCGAAAAAAAAGAGGCAGCGAAAAAGATAGGGAGATTCTAAATTACCGAGTTTGCATCGTGAATTTGCCTTCCTTATGAAAAATGAATTAATAAGAATAAGCATAAGCAATTATATGGGTACTTGCAAAATTGCATTTCTAAAGTACGTGAAGTTGAATCTTATTCCCAGAATGTTGTTTTAATAATATTCTGTTTCTGCTGTAAAGAACCTCGCTCTTACATGTGTTTTTTTGCACATAAAGTATGAGCTTTCCAGAACTCCTAGCAGATGGCACTGCTGATTTACTTGGAATGAAAGCCAAGCAATTAGAAGTTTGTTAAAGATATGTATCAGCTAGCTCTTATATACTTCTGCAGAAAAATAGGCGAAAAAATGCACTGTGTTCCAACAAGCATTTAAACAATATGCATGTGATGTTTGCGCAAAATACTGAGCAGGTTTTTCCAATTGAAATTTTATTAGGTGAGTGAAAAATAATGGAATTCACCAACAACCACTTCACTTACAAATTCACCTTTCTCAATCTACATTTCCCCAGGAAAGGACCACAAATGTTCCTTTTAATAAAATGTTATTACCCTACCTAATTCTATGTTTATCGTAGTTAATTGTAATTGATAATTATCGAGATTTGAGTCATAAATCTTACAATTTTCAAAATCAAGAAGCAAGTAGTACAAATGCGTATAGTTCTTTTATTTTGTGCTTATCAGATCCATACCGTATAGCGAAATGATATCATAACACCGTCCAAACGATTGAGAAAATGTGCAGAAAATGATAAAGTATATTTTGTTTGAGAGAAACGATGCACACTTAAAAGAAATAAATGAAAAGCTGTTCCCTGCAAAATGCCGTGAAGGCATGTGGAAGTAATCAACAGAGTGGGGGTGACGTGATCAGCACCACGCTCCGCCTGCCTATATCCCAAGGGTTGCCTAGGTACCAGAGACGTTCCGTGCAGGGAAATTGCTGGTAGAATCGAACCCGGGTCACCCGTTTGGAAGTCAGGCGCCCTAACGAGTTGGACCAACGCTGCGAAAAGAAAAAAAACAACAACACTTATGATTAACCTTGCTTTCCAAAATCGCCTTAACCTCGTCAGCTTACCAATAATGCGCTGCGAAGTAAAAAGACAGGCAATAGGGTTTCTTCGCACACTACACACGGACAAAGACTGCAGTTGCTGAGAAGCAGTGTTGCCACAACCTGAGGACATAATTTCCCTTTGCATGGTGGAAAATCTCCCTTTTTCTCCCAATTTTTTCCTGCATGATTATAAGAAATCATAGATTAATAATAAGGTAACGGTTCCGATTGTTTTATGATTCTTTTCAAATTCTCCTAGCAGGAAGACGAATTATCGTAGAAATTTGGCAATCATTGTCACACGAAATTTGAACCTTCCTTAACGTAATGAGCACTATTTGGATTTCGAAAAAAGTTATGGAAAAAAAACAACTTACGCAAACATACGCGCTTCCCATGGACAATGTACAGGGCTAGCATAAATGATTCATTCATTTTGCAAAGGCTAAATTTTCAAAAGGATTACACGTACACACATGAAAGATATATGAAAAGAACCACAAACTCACCAAGTTTGTATTGTGTATTCCAGGTGGCGCACGAGATTATTATCCCAGTTCGTGACTACCTAAACGATGAACTTCCACATCGCTGCATTGGGAGTTTTTGTGAGGGTGACCTAGCTATGTTCCCCTGGCCTCCCAGATCTCCTGATTTAACGCCCTGCGACTTCTTCCTGTGGGAGTACGTTAAGGACCTTGTTTACGTACCCCCACTACCGCAATCCTTAGTCGAGCTCAAAGAACGCATCAGTGCTGGAGTGGAGACCATTGTCAGGACTATGCTTCAAAATGTATGGAATGAGCTCGAGTATCGTCTGGACGCGTGTCGTGTAACCGAAGGGGCACATATCGAACATTTGTAGAGGGTGTATAAACTTGGTGAGTTTGTGGTTCTTTTCATATATCTTTCATGTGTGTACGTGTAATACTTTTGAAAATATAGCCTTTTCAAAACGAATGAATCATTTATGCTAGCCCTGTATTTTCCGTTGACAAGCGACTGTAAGTATCGTAGACTAGTGGAAATTAATGTGGAAGTAAATCGGAAGCTTAGAAGAATGCATTTAGGGACTTTAGTTTAATGCAAAGAGAACCTGGCCCGACTACATAACTACGAAAGCACATATTGAACAAAATCTTAAGTAATCCCTATAACTCAGCAGTATGTGTTAACAGAAATAAATCGAACCATGTAAAAATTGCACTCGTAGCATGATGAAATCACAATAAAACAAAAGGAACTTGGTCCAATAATAATAATAATAATAAGCAGTAGTAATATTTTTCTTGACCCATGGTTCATATATGAAAAATGGCCTCAACGATGGCGCAGTGGTAGCGTCATCGCCTTGTAATCAAGGGGTCCCGGGTTCGATTCCCCGTGGAGGCACATAGTGGTTCGGACCCCACTTTAAACTGTAGGTCCAGTCCCGATTAGCCTTACTGTGCATAAAGTGGACTTTATAAATCAATCCAATCAATCCAACATATGAAAAATATCACATGGGCCAGATGCCTCAGGTTCTAACCTAGCCAATTTCATCAGTTCATCATTCATCATTATTGTTGCTATGTAGAAAAGTGATGCAAAATGAAAATATAAATAGATATGTATGCTTACATTTAAAGAAATAGAATGATGAAGAAATAGCAAAAAATGATGGGATACGAAATTGGAACCTTGTAAAATCTGTATAAATACTTAGTCTGTCTCAGTGGCGGCGATTAGGGGGGTTTGGGGGAGCCGTTGCCCCCCACCCCATGCCACTTTTGCCCCCGCACTATGCTAAACCTTAAGGTGCGTATACATGTGAGAACCGCTTGTTCTCACCATTGGGACTTGGTTTTCAGCGCCGGGCGAACTGCTTGTGAACCGTTCGTGGCGATCCATCTCTTGTCGGTATTTCTGACGAACACAAAGGCGTTCGCAGTTTACACTGCGACGGCGTCGTGCGTAGTTCGTTGCTTTTGGTCTGCTCGCGAACCTTCAGATTTTCTATTGGTTTTGTTGCAGTTTTTGATGTAATTATGGAGTGGTCAGAGGAAAATTCACTAAAACTTATTGGTATTTATGAAACCAAATCTTTATTCTGGGATCCTAAACATAAGGCCCATTTTAAAAAAAAAATTAAAAGAAGATGCCTGGAGGGAAATAGGTGCCGAGATGAATATTTTTGCGGACAAATGTGACTTCAAATCCATCATAAGCTCCGTACCAGTGATATTTTTATACAGGTTGGTGTACCACCAACGTCGTTGTTTCCTCTTCTTCTTGCACACCCTAGTCATCACTAAAGCCGCACCACTCATCACCAACATCGCATACTTTTCCTCACGCGAAGACATGATGACAAGATGAACACTGAACAAATGATTGCCTGTGGTTCGCGGTTTCCCATTCATCGTTGAAAGTTCGCTGTAAGAATAATTTTAGCGAACGGTTCGGTTCGCACATGTATAGACCGTGTTAAAAATGTAAACATAAACATTGGTGAGGTCTTGCCCGGTGTCCCCGGAACTTCCGGTTTAGGGCAGTCCCCGTTGTTGCCAGTGCAGTTTCACACGTGCGTCAAGTGGGAATCGCCACATATTAATAAATTATGAAATTATATCTCAAACGTTTGCACATCGTTAGCACACGAAAGCACACTATTTATTTTAATAAGCACACAAATATTAATCAAGATATTAAGGAGTTTATTGTGGCGATTCTGGCTTGATATCAAGATAAAATCGCCACAAATCAAAAAAATATTTTTGAGCAACCAAATTGTACTATCTTTTAGGCATTCGTTAGCACCCGAAAGCACACCATTTATTTTAATAAGCACACAAATATTAATCAAGATATTAAGGAGTTTATTGTGGCGATTCTGGCTTGATATCAAGATAAAATCGCCACAAATCAAAAAAAATATTTTTGAGCAACCAAATTGTACTATCTTTTAGGCATTCGTTAGCACACGAAAGCACACTATTTATTTTAATTAGCACACAAATATTAATCAAGATATTAAGGAGTTTATTGTGGCGATTCTGGCTTGATATCAAGATAAAATCGCCACAAATCAAAAAAATATTTTTGAGCAACCAAATTGTACTATCTTTTAGGCATTCGTTAGCACACGAAAGCACACTATTTATTTTAATAAGCACACAAATATTAACCAAGATATTGAGTTTATTGTGGCGATTTTGGCTTGATATCAAGATAAAATCGCCACAAATCAAAAAAAATAAAAATATTTTCGAGCAACCAAATTGTACTATCTTTGGCATTTTCTTCGTAGGAAGTGTACATACGAATTATGTGCCTTTGATAATTATATATATATATATATATATATATATATATATATATATATGTACAAATGCATTCTAAGTTTGTTAAGATAGTCTGCAATATAAAATTTGTGTAACGGTTAGGATGATGTGTTGTTTGTGTCTTCTATAACTTTGTTATCCACTGCGTTATATTTTTACCCATTTGTCTTGGCCAATCCAGCGCGATAAGAAACGAAGCAGCCTGTATGTAGAACGAGGTGCGTGTAGTACTTCCTCCCGCCAGGCTGTAATTCTCGGCTCCACCGCTGTTGTCTGGTTGGTTTACTGCGTATACCCCGCTCCCCACTTCCCTTGCCAGCATGTAGAGCATCGCCGTAAGAGTAAACAAGAGCTTGTCAAGCAGCACACTTTTATTTATTTCTTCTCTCATTCCTGAACCATGTCCACCCCCCCACCCCCGTTCTTTGTTCCCTACCAAATTGTTGTAACTCGCCTTACACTACTTCCTTGCTATTCCTTTGTGCGACAGACAATACCATTCTTTTCTATATCCATTATGTGTCACTATTTGATTTTGTACTGATGTGTCCATCCATCTTACCGAATCCCACACCCCCCACTAGATATCATTTTTTCTATTTTATCATATTATTTCTAGTGCCCAAATGTGTACGTGTTCCTCTTTTGTTTCCAGCACTTGCTTCTTAACGCAGTGATAGCCTATCGTTACGTTGTAGCTCATTTTTGCTTGCACTGTGTGTGTGTGTGTGTGTAAAGCCGACTTTTTTGAATGGACTGGGTTTTTTTTTCGATAAAAAGCTGGCTTGAAATTTTGCAAAGTTTACCAATTGTGGCTAACCTACTTCACTTGCAGTGTTAGAAGAGTTTAGAGGTTCGTAATGTCATATTTTGAAATTAGCTAAATAATTTTACATGGTGTAGCAACGAAGAGACACATACTTGCCATTTCTTCTACAGGGTGTCCAAAAAGTCAAGGAACCAAGACTTTGAACGTACGTTACTTTTGTACAAATAGTTATTGAGACATGAATCTTCTACTAGGTATTAACTTTGTCCATGTGGATATTTTTAAAACTTTAAACTAGAAAATTGTGCTGTTCATGAACATTCACTATGGTGGAAAGTTACTAAGGTTTAAAAAAATGTACGAAGTGAAAATGAGCATGGATGAATTACAACTATGGAGTCGCTTGCAAGAAGTTTTCAATATGTACCGTTGGTCTCTGGAGGTATTTACCGAATTGATAAAAGAATGTCCAAATGAAAGAAATATTTGAAATTTATTGTATGAACCTAACCTAACCTAACCTATTTTTTGTACAATAAATTTCAAATATTTTCTTTCATCTGGACACTGACTATCATAACCAGATGTCAGGCACACCTGATACTGCCCTCTGACCCAATCAATGTTGCCAGTAGACCACTTAATTTTTTAAAAATGCTTCTTCGTGAACAAGTTATAATTACCCCCTAAATCGTCTGTAATGCATAAAAATTTATTGTTCTTTTATCAATTGTGTAAACTGCCCACAGAGACCATCGATACACGTTGAAAAGCTTTTCAAGCGCCTTCACAGCTGTCTCTTATCCATGTTTGTTTTTAGTTCATACAAAAACTTTTTCTTACACTAGAGTACTGCATGGGACCACTTTCGTTCGCTGATAGTCGTTCGAGTTTCCCACGCTCAAACATGCTACCACAGTCTCTCTAGTCCTTTCATGGGCAAGTTCGTGCGTCTGGTTGATTCTGACATTAAATGGCAATCGTGCGGACGTGTGCTTTCAGTCTGAGTTATTGGCCCTGCTGTGACACACCTGATAGTGGTTCATGTTTGTTTGGGTTCGGTTGAAAGTTCGTGCTTACAATCAGTGGTTCGTGATTACAGTAACAATGCAGTACAGTATGAGTCAGTACTCAGTGGAACAGCGTGTGTTGATCGTTTGCACATACTGAAAAACCGAATCCATAAAGGCATGCTAGCAACAATTTATTACGAGTTTTGGGGTCCAGAAACTGCCAGAAAAGTTCTCCATTCAATATTTGGTGAATGAACTGGATACAACCTGTGCAGGCAGGCATCCATTGATGCTCTTGAAGACCACTACTCCAGACACATATCCAGGAATATCTTTCGGGGCAATGCCGAACACCATTTTTATGGGGTATAGATAGAACCTCACAATTGTATGTTTAAGGCCAGTGGTGGCAATTGGGTTCCAAAACGAGGGGAGGGGTGGGGGGTTGCAAGAAAAGTTTACTTTCTCGTGTTAGACAAAGCTTAGCATTGAGAGGCTATAGTGTGATAGTGTGAAGGCAAAAAAAAATTGGGTGCAATTATCCCTTAAATCGTTGTCACTTTTTACTCACTGCTTACTCATTAATCTCCAATTACGTGCCCAAGGGAGGGTTGATGGGGTCATAACCCCATTTGACCCATTTCAATCAGAACGTGAAATCGGAACATTTTTTACCACTCGACTCATCTGTTTCCATGCCGGAACCATCTCAGTATGTGTGTTTGTTCATTTCTTCTCATCAGGCATCAAAACATATATGTATCAGAAGTGTTTTTACGAAGCTGATACATATGCACAAGATGGACAATTCACTCGACAACGTGAGATTCAAACTGTGGGCTGCGAACTGGACGCAGATAGTTCTCGAAGATTTCTCTCTGATTCGAGCCTGAACACCACTAATGTGTCTTGCCCTCCTATGTTTGGTGCCTCCCCGATGGCGCAGTGGTAGCGTCGCCGCCTTGTAATCAGGGTTCGATACCCTGTGGAGGCACATAGTGGTTCGGATCCCACTTTAAACTCTAGGTCCAGTCTCGATTAGCCTTACTGTGCATAAAATGCACTTAAAACAACAATTCAATCAATCAATCAATCAAATCCTCCTATGTTTGCAGCTCTTATAAAAGCCAATACCACAAAATTGTTCATATTCAGGCCTAAGCAATCGAAAGTGTTCAAAACTGTCTGTCAGAGCTTCCGCAGTCTTGTCATATATCGGCACGAAACAAAGGAAGTCTTCTAGAATACAGCTGGATCGCGAAACAATTAATGCAAAGTGAAAACCCTTCCGTTCCCAACACATCTAATCTTTCGTCTCCCAAAATGATCAAATGCTTACTCATTAATCTCCAGTGACGTGCCCAAGGGAGTGTTGATGGAGTCATAACCCCATTTGACCCAGTATTCCTTAAAAAAAAAGAACGTCAATACAGGAAGAGATGGCAAAATGAGGACTGACTACCAAAATTTGTATGCATAACCCCTCTCCCTTCCGAAAATCCTGGGAACGCCACTGTTTATTGCGGACACATTTTTTAAAATAAACTCACCAGAAGTTTTTTTATAATTTCTTATTGGAGACTGATGCGGCGTTCTTCATGCAGGTTTGGATAATATTCTTTAGGGCACTGTCGCCTGCCTTCGCACCTGACCTTCACAAAGCCCTAATTATCCATTCTTGTGACTTGGATCTTCAAGACTTAAGAAGATTTCACACCGAAGGGACACGCGATACATGTAGTTTGAAATGAACCAATCAACAGCAACGTTTCACACCGTAGCGACAAAATATACCGCACGAACCTACTTTCGACTTGTGAAATCCTCAGGCGACACGGTGTGGAATCTCCTTAGTAGGCCACTGTCATCGTCACCTCGAAGCGGTAGCTCTTGTTAACCACAGAAGAAAAAAAAACCAACCGGTGGGAATGTCCCTCAGTCTTCTTCCTCCTTTATTTTCTGGGCTTGTTCACTGTACAGGCAATCTTACGATTTGACACATACAGGACATGTACTATGTAGGCATTTTAACGAAAAATCAGTCGAAGTCAAGGGTGGCTCTGTGGCTCAGTTGGTAGAGGCCTGATTCGGGTCCTGGTAGAGCCTACAATTTCCTAAAATGTCTACTTCTTCTTGTTTTCTCTTCTGCACATTCATAAAATTTTCGGCGGTCTCTTTATGGTAGTTAAGTGTTTGAGTGGTTGTCGAATCCAGTAAGCTTAAACAGAAGTATCCTTTTATGCCATGAAATTTTCGGACTGCATACACGAAATTCGGCCGTGGCACAACTAAATCATCACTCGAAACTTTAATTTTCAGTTGATCTGTGCAGCTTATTTATTTTTTAATAAACCGCTCCAATACCCGGTATTGCTTAAATATACACTTTAGATAGAGAGAGAGAGAGAGAGAGCGAGAGAGAGAGAGAGAGAGAGAGAGAGACCTACCTTCGATCTCTTCGGCCCTCGACCTGAACTATAGCACTACATTGAGGCTCCAGAAGTTCCGCTGTCGTCAATGTTTTCAGTTTTGGACCCGAACTGGAATTAGTAGTAGACTTCGTTACTTTACGGTATTTAGTTCTTTTCATTTTCAAGTCACTAGATCTTATAAAGCAACCAATGGACACTGACTGATCACTAATCGACTGTATGAATTGTCACGCTTACCTCTTAAGTCTCATTTACCGATTCTGTTGTACAGATCAACCAGGAAATTGAAGCAGCGTATTTATATCCTCATTATATTCTAGAACATTCCGCAGATAAAACGATTCGTTAATATTGCCAGTAGTTCAAGAACGTTCCCTCTCGCGCCTTCCAGAGATTAAAAATTACAACGAATCGCCCAACGTGTGGCGCTACCTTTGTTGTGCAGCTTCCAATTGCTGACAAGTGCCCAAGTTCGCTGCGACAACGCCGAAAGCGAAAGAGAAGTTTAGGGTTATAGAACATTCTCCGCCTTGGCTTGATAAGTATTTCTCTCCTTAAATTATAGTCACATTATTCAAGAAGACAAAAACCTAATTTTATGTAAACTAAAAAATTTCCTGGGGGCTTCAGCCCCCTGATCCCCACCTTGGATACGCGCTATTAACAATAACAGGATTATAGAACATTCTCCGTCCTGCCTCGATAATTATTTCTCTCTTTTAAATTATCGTCACATTATTCAAGAATCCAAAACCTAATTTATGTAGTGTAAACTGAAGAATTTCCTAGGGGGGTGGCGTCGATACCCCTGTACCCCACCTTGGATACGTGTTATTATCAATAACAGAGTTACAAGACATTCCCCATCTTTCCTCGATAATTATTTCCTACCCTGAATTATATATAGTCACATTATTTTATTTCACACCACAAGAAACCAAAAACCTCATTTTATCTAGTTAAACGGAAAACTTTCGGGGCGTGCTCAAGCCCCCTAACCCCCTCCCCCACCCTTGAATACGTGCCTGCATTACTCATACAGAAAATCAGGAGCGGAGAGCGAGTGAAACACACTGTAAATTTTAACATGGAGATGATTATTCATTGTGTCTTTCACTTCACGATCCGGGCCCACTTAGCTACAGCCAATTCTTGTTTTACGTGAACTACGCGTACTTGTCTTCGAACAGATACCGCTCATATTTTTTGTACGAATTATTAGACACTCGAGAAAATAGCCCTTGCTGCAGCTCTTTAGTTTACACCTTTGTAACTTTTCCTCACACTGAATGTTCATGAATAGCACGATTTTATAGTATAATGTCTAAAAAATATCAGCATGGGTAAAATTAATAACTAATGTAACGTTTTTTCCTTGAAAAATGTAGTCTGGAGATAGTTCTTTCTGAAGATGTCAGAACTTTTCTCCACATTCAATTGCAAGATTCAATGATCCATTCAATGATGAAGATTAAATTATTAATGTGGCCAATAATTTCGAAACCGACGAGCCAGAGTACTTCTCGCTGTCCTGACACTAAAAGATGTTTCCTTCTTCTATCTCCTGTTTTAATGTTCATAAATCAAACCTTATTTTTCAAACACTTTAAGAACAAGTTAGTAGGATGGGATTTATGCTGTTAAATCGGATGTATTCTAAAAATAAGTTACCAATTGCAGAAACAGAAATCCTGATGTAATTTTTAATACTTATGAAAGTTTATTTTAAGTTCACTTGAAGATCAGATAGACTAATCAGGACTTGCTGCTGATCCCACTTTAAATTCTATATTCAGTCGCGATTAGATTATCTGTGCATAAAGTGGACTTTAAACAAAGAAACTCAAACTCCAACAAACCAGTGGACAATGTGCCTCCACCGGGTATCGAACCTCAGTACAGGACTTTACTGAGCTATTGGGAAGCCTCTTGAGTAATGTCCTTCAAAACAACAAAGGCAATCGAAATGACCTGCACCCTCAAAATCTTAGGTTCTATTCACTAACTTTTGGGAGAAAAGAATAGCAGTACATGTTGAACAGTATAAGGGAAACCCTGCAGTCACAACAGAAACGTCACGATGTCAATCTAGATGTCTGTAATTTATGACCTTCTTGTTGAATTGTCAGCAATACTCTGTTGTAAAGTTCATTTTTCGGGTCAACTCCAAGAGCACAGTATTAGCACTTTCCCATGGAAACGTGAGATTTTAGTAGATGCCGTGTTGAATTTTACTATTGTGACGTCGACATGACTGACCAATGAGAAGACTCTATCTAAATTTCATAAAAGTTTCTAGCTCCAGGATTTTCGAAATACGTTTTAGTTGAATTCTATTACGAAGTGTTTAGATTAGTTAGTTAGTTAGTTCATCGGGATCTGTGAAAATACAACAAGAACATCACTGTACTGTAAGGTAAGTTGTCTCTTTTAAAATCATATTTGAAATGTTTGTTTCATGTGTATGTATATTTTTTCGGAATCTGTTAACGTTCTTTTAAATTTGTAAAATTGCTAAATAATTTAATGCGACTAATAGTGTGTAATACAGCCCCATTCCAAGTAGCTCTCCAATTACCCTCAAGATCCTGAATCAACGCAGAAATTTTGGAGCTTCCCCCGATTATGCAAAAAGCAACAAGCCGGCCTTCGTGGAGGAGTGGTTATCACAGCGCGCTACGACGCCAGGGCTCCCAGTCTGGTCACGAGTATTATTTTTGAGTGTTCCCTTCTTCAGTTTCATAATGTCATCACTCTTCCTCATCGTCGCGATTAGGCAAAAGTGGCCGGAAAGCGATACTAAAGAACAGAAGTCAAATCAATATCATAAGCTGAAAAATTTAGTTGTTTTAGACATTTCAGATCTTGATCTTCAAGTCTAGGGGTGGCGATCGCATTAAATTATTATGTTAATTAAAAATTCATTATCGTTGTTGGATACTAATCAGCATAGCCTGATTCATGCCTCGGCTACGTCCGTCCGTCCGTGTCACCTGTCAATATATCTAAAGACAAATTTGGTTGACTTAACAAACAGCTAATCAACGCAACTTATATTAACTTGATCGGCTAGATCTGGCTATCGGAGACAACGGTAGATCTAAAAATAGCGTCGATATTTCTGAAGCTATCAAAAGTACAGATTTGAAATTTTCTGAAATTGAAAGACACAGAATTTGTCAGTCTATGGCAGTATAACCGAATGTCAACACTGATTAATTACCTTCGGTTCCCATGTCATCTACACAGGGGCGTCGCCACAGGGTGGGCTAGAGCCCACCCTAAAATAGTCTCAGCCGACCCATCTGCCCACCCAAATAGAATAAATACATGACATGCATTATTTACATAACAAAAAATAACAAACTAGAAAATAATTATATTATAAACACACAAATCGACCTTAACAATTGACTATCATAACTCAGTTTCACTTAAAAAGTGAAGGACGTTTCTAGTTTCTCTATCTCAGTTTGTTTTCTTTCATTAACGTGTGAAGTGTATTAACGCATTTTCCTCAGAAAAAATTCGACAATATAAAGAGAAGTTTCCAAGGTGATTTGTATAAATCTTTTAAATGGTTCGAATACAGCGTTCAAGCTGATTCAGCCTTTTGCTTCCCCATGAACTTTGGAACTGAAATTAAACATAGGATAGTTACATTCACAAAAAACTGCTTTAATAACTGGAAACGTGCTCTGGATAAAGATTCTTGTTTTCGAAAACATGACAACAGTCAGACTCATAAAGCAAAGCTGTTCAGTTATCGTGGGAGTCCTACATTAAAATGAAAGAACAAGGTAAAGAAGTGCCAGTTTAAATAAGTGAAGCACATGCGGCTCAAGTAGAAGAAAACAGAATATTTGACACAAATAATAGACATATTTCGATACACTGCTGTTCAGGGAATAGCGCAAAGAGGGCGTCATTAGTCCGACCAAAGTTCTAATAAATTAAATTTCCTTAAATTGCTTCACCTCTCTTCAAAAACCAATTATTTCATTACATAATTACATGCTTTTTATGAGTTACTAAAACTAATATTCATGTGCAGTTATATTTTTAAATCTTAAATTCTCATAATTTATTCTTCACCGTAGTTTTCGTCTTTTCGTTCGTTAGTGCGTGTGTGTTTCTATATTTGTCAATAAATCGACCAACATTGAGTGTTCGCATTTCCATCACCCTAAAAACGCAGGCTCGGAGCAAGCGGAGCGACCGCGCTAGGAGCAGTCTTCTGGGGGCGTCAAAATTATCAAATTAAACTTTTAACACAAGTAAAAACAATGAGAGTGTTCGGAATTTATTCGGCCTACGTATAGGACCGGTGGCAACCCACCATCGTGAGGAAATTGGGGAGCTCCGAGTGAGTGAGCGTAATCCGGTCGAGAAGACCTACTATAACGGCTGGGGATACGTCGGGCTGACCCCCCGACTACTCCAATACTGGTTGCAGATCTCCACGCTTAGAGGAGACGAAGGAAAGTGTGGGAGGGAGACCGGCAGTCGGTAGGTAAGCCAAGGGCCTTCATGGGCTGTCGCGATAAGGATTATTATTATTATTATTATTATTATTATTATTATTATTATTATAAAAACAATGAGAAGACCTACGAAAATTAATTATTTTTTTAATAAATTTGATTAAAATGGTTATTCCAGAATTCTATTTATTATTCCAGTAACTGTGACTAAATACAAGAAAACTTGGTAATTCATGAACTTTTAAAACTAATATTAGTTTTATGAGTAGTATTTAATATGTAACTTCCCACCAAATATTTCAAAGTGGGCCCAAGTCTTTTCATATTCAAATAAGAACTGCGACAAATTTCCCTCATGGTCCACACCTGTTAAGTGTTACAGATTATTTTAGATTTTTAGCTATAGTGTGATAAGGTAGTTTAATTTTGTTTTAATTGTTAAACACTTCCAAAGGGGGGTAGCTAACTGTTGTATGTCCTTTACCCTCTGACGTCATCAATGATATGTATATGTTGTAGTACTTCCGATATTTTTACTAAGGGGCTCTCAATATTTTTTAGTTGCATGGGGGCCTCGGGGTACCGTGCTACGCCACTGCACGTAGTATTATCATATTATCTTGCGGTTGGTGTTATATGAATCCTCATACGTTCCTTCTCTAAAACAAGCATCGGATAGCTACCTGAAAAAGCAGTGATCTAAAAATATTAACACTGATTACTAAATAAGAAGTCCACAGTCTCACAAGTTACCATTTTCCTCCAAAATGGTTTGCTGGAGGAGAAGGGGTGGAGTGTTCACCTTAAAATTGCCCAGCGACAGACTGGAAACAACATTTTGTCATGGCATCATGGTTACCAGGTCCACATGAAAATGTGGTAAACTTGCAAAGAAGATTTGTGTTCGCGTGTTCGATCTTGTAAATATCTCTTTATCAAACTTATCAGGAATGTTAATTTTACTTCAGTTAAATAACATTTGTGTCGCCTCTTCGTAAATTTAATGGCTAACATCGACTTTTTCGGGAAGGGTAATTTTTAATAAGCAACCCCCAAACCAATTTAGGTTTGTCAATTTTTTATATAATTTATAAGGCTCGCCTAAGTATTTATAGGCGACTCAATTTTAACTCGATATTCATTCTTAATCTTCTTAAATGTGTAACGAGCTGTCCAATTCAAAGTATATCCTTTCTGGTGCAGATTTGAAGAAATTGTGAAGTTTCGTGAGATTTGTCCCTATCGAAGAAAGAAATGCCATCCACAAGGACGACGAAATGCCACGTTTTCAAATTATTATATGCGTGTAATGTCCTAAAAATTTAACAATGTTCGATACCGTCTTGCAACTCGGGGGCGGTGCCAGACAATTTTGACCGGGTGGGCAGGATCCACATATTTATAGATTAGGGTGGGCAGTGTATGTATGTACGTATGTATATACACACATACATAATCAGGGCTCGAAAAATCCCGGTCGCCAGATCGCCATGGCGACTAAAAATTTCAGCCTGGTGACTGTGTATGCTGTAATATGTACGAACGTTTGATGATTCTAAGTTCAAATTGCAGTACAGCTTAAGTTAGCAAATGATATATTTTTTTAATCAACGTTGTGAACATTCCAGAGTGTCAGTAATAATTTCTTACTCTTTGTCCCCCAACACCCCATTTCCTGCTTTCTCAAATAATTTAGCGATGTTTTGAATACACTCATACAGACTGTTTCAAAAGTCGCACAACTCAAACTTTGGAAATGTGGTATATCATGAAAATCAAAAGAGATATTTACACCGGGTTTTCAGCATTATAAAGCCTCATACATTGAGATATATTTCAATGCTTCAAATTCTCAGTTCACTCCATACAGAAAATTATATAAATTAATAACTGACGGAAAGCACCATTCAAATTTTTCCAGAAATGAACTTCTGAGTAAGAAAAATATGTAAGAAATTATCGAAGGGTGTGTCATAATTAGACATTTGATGACTGATGCCATGTCATTTGCGACCAATATTGGTCATGAGCAACATTTGATGAATTTTTGACTGGCGATTTTATGGGTTGAACGAAAAGTGCCATTTTTGGGACATATCTTCGTATATGGCAACATTAGCAGATCGAAATATTGCCAACAGTCGCAAACATGTGTCTAAGTATTGGCTATACATTTATGTGAAAAATCGTAAATCAAGATTTTGTGCCGAAATTGGACTCTTGAGAGAATCCTAGGCTTCCCCTGGTTACATTGAATTCTCTTCGCTCACTTTCGCCGCTACTGTGCCTGTTTGTTTTAATTGATTCAGTATGGCGTATTCATTGGAGCAGTGCCTGTGCATTGCTGAAGAGTATTTTACTACTCATTCTTACACTCATGAGCAAGAAGTTTTCAAAGAAAAATGCCCTGCTTGTGCTGTGGCTACCTCACAAAGCAACTGTTTTACAACCAAACACCAACACATGATCCTACAAATTGTTTAAGAGTTGGTATTTATGGTTGAAAATTAGTTCTCAGATGTTTTCAGCGCCTAGCTTTGAAGAAATTTTTTCGAGCACTGTACATAATATATATATTCATTCACACACATGTATTCTCTCTCCCTCTTTCTCTCCATTTCGTTTGTATTTCTTTCCTAATTTCTTTATGTTGGTGCACATTTTCTTATTTATCCTTTGCATACCTTTTCCTCACGTTTGTCAATTTTTCTCTCTCACACACATGCGTAACCCTTTTGCCACTTCTTCTAATCAAATTCCTCATCTGTATTCTCTCCATTCACTCCACTTTAGAAAAAGATGGAGAAGGGACTCGATACCGCCTCCTATTGAAAACCACCTGGCAGGTCCTGGCCCTCAAAGATCTGCTTGCTGCTCAGGGTTTTTTCCTCTCTATTATTTCTTATGTCTCTTCTATATTGATATAAGCTCCATATTTCTCTCTCATTTAAGTCTTTCTTCCATTCATTGTATTACCCGATCCATGCTTTCAACCATGTACTTCGTTCTGTGTAGTGGATATATTGTCTCACTGTATCCCTTCAAGTTAGGAAAGAATTTCCAACATACTACTTTATTAGGTGAACGTAGAAAATAAAATGTTGTTTGATTCATGCTAAAATTATGAAACATATGGAAAAAAATGTTTACCAATGCAAGAGACAGCGAAAGTCATTAGGTTGCAACAAGTATTTATATTTGTGAAAGGAGAGGGGGAAAGCTTCGCCCAACATGGAGGTAAGCCGTCTAGCAGCTAAAATATTTGAAATGTAATTTTACCATACCCGATCGAGTCCGTGAACTTAGCTCGCCACTTGTCTAGAAAAATAACCAAATTTTGTCCATCGTTAGTCTACGTTAGTGCTCGTTTCTGCCGTAAACAGTTTCGTTAGTGCTCCTATAATTCCAAAATTAGAGCAATTCCAAAATGGGGCGGGCTAACTTCACGTAGCCCGCCACTTATCTAGAAACCTCATGAAACTTTGTCCATCGTTAGTGCTACGTTAGTACTGTTTTCTGCCGTAAAGACTTTCGTTAGTGCTGCTATATTTTTGGAACAAGGGCGTTCCAAAATGGGGCGGGTTAACTTCACGGTTTTCGAATTTTCCACAAAACAACCGAAACTTTGCCAATTGGGTGGTGAACTTTTGGGGACTGCCACTGGTAAACTCCTTAATATCTTGATTAGTATTTGTGTGCTAATTAAAATAAATAGTGTGCTAACGAATACCTAAAAGATAGTACACTTTGGTTGCTCAAAACTAATTTTTTGATTTGTGGCGATTTTATCTTGATATCAAGCCAGAATCTCCACAATAAACTCCTTAATATCTTGATTAATATTTGTGTGCTAATTAAAATAAATAGTGTGCTTTCGTGTGCTAACGAATGCCTAAAAGATAGTACAATTTGGTTGCTCAAAAATATTTTTTTTTTTATTTCTGGCGATTTTATCTCGATATCAAGCCAGAATCGCCACAATAAACTCCTTAATATCTTGATTAATATTTGTGTGCTAATTAAAATAAATAGTGTGCTTTCGTGTGCTAACGAATGCCTAAAAGATAGTACAATTTGGTTGCTCAAAAATATTTTTTTGATTTGTGATATCAAGCCAGAATCGCCACAATCAACTCCTTAATATCTTGATTAATATTTGTGTGCTTATTAAAATAAATAGTGTGCTTTCGTGTGCTAACGAATGCCTAAAAGATAGTACAATTTGGTTGCTCAAAAATATTTTTTTGATTTGTGATATCAAGCCAGAATCGCCACAATAAACTCCTTAATATCTTGATTAATATTTGTGTGCTAATTAAAATAAATAGTGTGCTTTCGTGTGCTAACGAATGCCTAAAAGATAGTACAATTTGTTTGCTCAAAAATAATTTTTTGATTTGTGGCGATTTTATCTTGATATCAAGCCAGAATCGCCACAATAAACTCCTTAAAATCTTGATTAATATTTGTGTGCTTATTAAAATAAATAGTGTGCTTTCGTGTGCTAACGATGTGCAAACGTTTGAGATATAATTTCATAATTTATTAATATGTGGCGATTCCCACTTGACGTACGTCAGATTCTCCGGCATCCGAAGTTAAGAAATGGGCGCTTGTTTTCATCAGTTGTGCGACGATAGTGAAGAAAGGTATTTGTTAAAGTTCTACTATGAAGGAGTGGACGTCTAGAATCCGTCGGATGATCAACTGCAGAGCAGATTATTAAAATATGACGTGTCTTTGTGGCCGCCAGTTTGAATAGCACACTACGTACCACATAATCTACGTACATACAAGTACACGCATGACGAACGTTTAGATATATTGAATTATTTTGTAAATGGAAAAGTGAGGGAAAGAGAATTCTATAAAACTAGTGATATTATTATATTATAAAGTATGCTTAAGTGAATCTTTGCCAACAAATCTGCAGAATTAATGAAATGACACATAACAAATTCTAGTAAATATATG
Source organism: Lepisma saccharinum (assembly GCF_977018435.1). Classification (NCBI taxonomy): domain Eukaryota; kingdom Metazoa; phylum Arthropoda; class Insecta; order Zygentoma; family Lepismatidae; genus Lepisma; species Lepisma saccharinum. The sequence continues at coordinate 21,628,186 of NC_139238.1, forward strand.
TGCTTTGAACGTCGCCTTTCCGCCTGAGGGATTTAGGGAAAACCTATGATATGGCATGCCACTTTCACTTGCACGAATTTACTTCAAGCAACAAGGGAGTTTTCAGACTGAAGCGACAAGCTATATCGAGATTTCGCACAGAAGCATTCCATCTAAAGCAAACCATTTACCAGTCATGCTTGCGCAAATAACAGGCCCGGAGCAACACAATGCACGGTATTGATAAAACGGCTCATTCCGAGCGACAAGCGACACCTGCAATTTGTCGTGTCTCTTTAATTCGGAAGGTGTTGTTTATTTTTGAATGTTGGTTCCAAAGAGACACGTATCGCTGCAGTCTGAAAGCTTCCTTTCGAACCAATTCACCACGAGAAAATTCACAAGTCGCTTGGACTGGACTGTTGTTTTCTCAGTAACATGCATCGTGTCGCCTCGGTCTGTTGTACTCGTATGCAAGGTGAATTGTTTTCTTTAGAGTAAAGGGGCTGTTGCTTGTCGCTTCGATGTGTAATCTCCGTGCCACTTAAAAGTGAATCCTCAGTGATCAATGACATTTTTCGAACCGAAGCGACACGACAAGTTGCACGTGTCGCTCAGATTCCCAATGGCGTGTATTGTGCCGCCTGAGATTTGATTTCCCATTAGCGGTAAATGATTATTTATAGACTAAATGGGCCTGTGACGCTTGTCACTTCGGTACGAACCACTGCATCGCGTGTCGCTTCGGTTTGAAACCTGACTAAGAGGCGTGCTTTTCACCACAACACAATACGCAGATATACGATCAACATGTTTGTAACAAAATGCAAGTCGTACATATCCTTTCCGGGTACCAATCCTTTCTCCGTTCTGCTTGTATCAATAGGTTTAGTCTCTCTACGTCGTTCGGAAACCTACGAAGTGATACTTGACTCAATAAATTTATTCCCGATCAAACTGTGCAACCATATGCTACACAGCTGATACCCTATTTCCTTGTAAAAGAATCTCCACTTTGCCCTTTCATATTAACGTCCATAGCATCATAAGCGTAACCGGATGTTCGAGGGGGACCAGACGAGTGCGCATGCTCCGCAGTAGCTCCGCCTTTAACACCGTCTATACGCACCTTTATGTACAAAGGGAAAGTAAACTGTCCTTGCCCCGTCAGTTTTGGGGCCCAATCGCCGCCACTGGTTTGTCTGCATATTTCCCCACAATGATTCCACAGAATTTCCCTCTTTATCTTAAAAAATCGTCACGAATTTTCCTCCCAAAATGGAAATTTCCCTTCACGTCGCAACATTGCTGAGAAGTGGCCCGTTTGCTGGCGCAGGGCAACATAAACTTCCAAATATGTACCCTTGGATGTGACCATCTGTCTTCGGGATTCTAGAAAAACACTCCCCGGGTGGTTGGAACTTTGCAAGAGCATGGGTGGGAGATCCTTTTTCCGGTCGGGAGGACCTGAGGAGAGGAACCACGAGAATGTTAGGAGTTGGTAGTTCCGAAAGAAGAGGGGAAAAAAACAGTTTGGAGAACTTTTCGGGATCGGTCGCAGGAAGAAGAAAGAAAGAAAGAAAAACCCTGTTGAATTTTGGATGACGTCCACAGTTTGTGCCGAGGAGAGGAAGGGGTATTCTGTTAATGGTATTCCCCCTCCCCCTCTCAATCCCTTCTGCTTACCTCCGACTTTCTTCCTTTTGTCTCCCAAGACATTTCTCTGACTTTCAAGGAATTCTCGACGATAATTCCAAACTTCAAATTTTTCCTCAATAAATTCATGATACCGCCCTCGTTAAAAATATACTTGACTTATTTAAAATTGTTTAAGTCTATATATGTGTAAAGCAAACTCTACACGCTACAAAATTCATTTTTATACATAATTGTTATTACATTGTACAGCCACGGACATTTTCGTGTTGTAAGCATCCTATATCTGCAATGAAACGCCTTGTGTGTAGGCAACCAATTGACATTATACTTCTCCGGGGGTCGCATACCCTTCGAGGATATACTGCGTGTTCATGACATATTTTCCTGATCAAGAAAATCTATAGCGTGTATTTGAAAAGATAATCCTTCTGAATGGGGTGAGGGGACAGGTGAGTGAGTCGAGAAGATTACATAATTTAGATTGATTGATTGATTTAGTTTATTTTACTTCGCGTTTTGTGCCTCCGGGCTAATTTGCGAAGATGGGGATAAATGGTGAAATTGATGAATGGACAATCACAAACTACCAAGCCCGAGCGGGATTCGAACCCGGGACCCTTGCCGTCGCAGTGCTATCCACTCGGCCACAGGGTCTGGCTACATAATTTAGAAATGCAAAATTTGTATTCATGTCCGGATATTATTAGAATAATTAAATCAAACATACATAGATGAGCAGGCCATGTGGGAAAGATGGGAGAGGAAAGAAGAGTTTATAGGATTCTTGTTGGGAAACCTGATGGTAAGAGACCTGTAGGAAGACCAAGACGAAGATGGATGGATAGCGTTGAGACGGACATTAAGGAAATCGGTAAAGATGATGGAAAATATTGTATTGATCTTGTCCAGGACAGGAACAGATGGAAGGCTTGTGTTGCTTAAACTTTCGGGTTTAAGAAGACTAGAGAGCTAGTAAACTATAAGAGCTAGGGACATTCCGTTTGCAACAATACGTAACGTAATAATGCAAGTTGTTATTCCTGTACAGTGCTGCCATCTATGAACCACGTTTGTTGTATCAGAGAACCTACGAGAACAATTAAACGCACCTGACTGCAGAGAGAGAAAAGACGTATCCACTTCGAAATAATGTTAAATGCTGTGTAAAAACGTAGGTGTAATGTGGGTTCATTACAAGAAACATGTGCCTACAATTATGTCTAGGTGAACGTTAGTGGTTTTCTCAAATATATTTGGAACCGCATCCCTCTTGCTGAAAGGGCTATAATTAGAGATTCATTTTAAATATTGCATTCATGAATTATTGAATTAAATCAAAGTTTTGTACCGACTATTGAAGTTTACATTAAATGAGTACTTGAATGATAATTGGATGCAATCCAGGAACACGTTTGGAGTGTAGGTTATTGTGTGAAGCTAACATACGGAAAAGCCTGAATTTGATTCCATCAGAGTACATCCACCCGCCCCCCTATATATATATATATATCTCTCACTCCCTCCCTCCCGCTCGCTCTGGTGATGTATAAATCAGAGGCGTCTCCTAAACGCATGCGTCAATTGTGGGAAAAAGGACAGCTTGCTCTGCGACGACATTAATGAGCATTTCTACATTCTAATTTCTTCATATAGGAGAAGTATTAATTTTACACGAGAACGCTTAACAAAGATTATATTACATTTCTTGGATCTGAAGTGACGCATGCGTCAATTGTGGGAAAAGAATTATTACTTTTTTTCACTTGAGATCCAAGAAATGTAATATAAGCTTAGTTAAGCGCTCTCGTGTAAAATAAATACTTCTCCTATATGAAGAAATTAGAATGTAGAATTGCTCATTAATGTCGTCGCAGAACAAGCTGTCCTTTTTCCCACAATTGACGCATGCGTTCAGGAGACGCCTCTGGTATAAATGCTCATATTGTAGATTCTGAGGGTGTTAATACGTGTTGATTATTTGCATCAAACTCTCCATATCTCTAACCAGTTAAATGGAGAGATTAAAATTTGCAGACAAGCGTAGTGCATATAGGCAGTGCCATTGGAGTACTTTCTGCTCCCAGAAGTACCTCAAAGAGTGCAAAGTACCTTTTTAGCTCCTCCCAAGTAACATTCAGTCTCAGTTAGGAACTACGTATTATTTAGCCGGCTCGGTGACGGAACGCGTTAAGTGATCGCCTGTCGATCTCGTGAGCGAAGTTCCAGTCCCTTCAGGGGCATGGGCATTCTTCGCGAGCAACCGAGAAACAACATCCGCACGGAAATCGGCACCATTCCCATTCAGACGTTGAACTCTGTCGCAGGCTGAGTTTGAACATTCTCGAGATGGTCACCTGCTGGAGAGAGTTTATTTCACAAATTACAATGTGTAAGGTTAAAATTCGTCTGTTCGTAATGTTTGTCTCATTAAAACAGACATCACTTTTGTTCAATTTTTTAAATGAGCCCATATTATTGAAACACCCTGTATATATGAGCCCATATTATTGAAACACCCTGTATATATGAAGTTGCCGTGCGCTATCACAACTTATTTTATTAGCTTGTGACGATTACGTAATACAACCGCCTCGGGTCATGTTCATTCCCATATAAACCGTTGAAAACTGTCAACATTATCTAAACTCTGATTGTAGATTTTGAAAGTTCGTGTCGTCCATTAACGTATTTGATTCGCAACGTGTGTAGATCTGCCTTTTATAGTTTAGGAAGTGTGTTAAAAGTAACAAGAGCAGCAAACTTAAATGGATGAAGAAAGATGGCAGCACCATAAAGCAAAATTTTCTAAAGTTCTTAAGTTGACAAATCGATAGAAACGCAAATAAATGTTCAATAGAGAAAATTGTGAATTACCGAATAAATATACGGTAAAAGTTCGGTATATCGGAGACACATTTCTTCATTTTTACACAAGAAACTACTTACGGAAATGAGTTTCTGCAAGCTTTCCAATATTTGTCGAGGTATTTTCTTTCATCGTGGAATATATTTGACCGGGAAATCATGTATTTTTCAAGAGAAATCACTCACCGACGCACAATTGCCATTGCTTTCGCTACGTGAACTGCATGCTGCGTACGTTTGATGACGTAAGCCCCTGTAAGTGTTTCCAACCCCTTTTTTTCACTATGTTTGCCTAACCGAACCAAACCTAACCTAACCTTATCAGAAATGGTTCGTGGGGCTATCCGTGAATGGTTCGTGGGTCTATACGTCAGCTACCCGTGCATAATGTAAAATTTTCACACTTGACGAACACGATAGTAGGTATTTTTCGGTGAAGAAGGTTGGAAACACTGCAAACCCACAACATGAGCCAAAATGTGCCCGCCATAACGTGTGTTACGGAAGCGAAGAAAAGAATAAGAAAATCACTCTGTATGTAAAAAAATGTGTTTGTTTTCGTGTAAAAAGCATAATGGCACCTTGAACTATGTTCCGCAATACACAATTTGTAAGTACGACCCATTCGAAACACAAAATATCCGATTTTAATGTGTCTCCGATATACCGAACTTTTACCAAATATACGAAAGAGGACAAGAATGTAATGGAGAAAGGAAAAGTAGTAAAATAAACAATAACAAGTTACACTCGCTCTAGTTGTACTGAGGCAGATTAACTGGTCATCGGATATAGTTGCCGGAAAATATTATTATTTAATAACTGGTTTCCATTGCTCGTATCATCGGATGGTCATATCAGAACCGTAACATATTGCATGCTTGCAGAGAGCTCATAAGAAGTATACATAAGAATAGATAATACCTCAACATAAGGGAGTAGCAATGGTAAGCTGGACAAGGGAAAATTTTTGTACGTTTTTTTATTAAATTTGTAACAATATTAAAACATAAAAACTACAAACCTGGAATTAAAGTCTTTTAATTGTTGTTTAAATGACATATATATACAGGGTGTCGCAAAACAACTTAAACAACGCTTGGCTGCTGGTAGACGACATAAAAACAAGTAACTTTTCCTACTAGTATACTTTACCTCGAATGCGCTTAATTTCGGCGCTATAAGCCCTTAAAATATATCCTGTATGTATGCAACCCAACACAGCAAACGACCGCTCTGACATAACTTCCAGGGGCGCGCGGCAGGGTTGCCACTAACGTCACTTTGCAGTCTTACCTGAGCAAAATACGAATGAATAATGATACTTGCGATGTTGTAACAAATATTTACAGTACTCACAAACTCACCCAAGCGTTGTTGAAGTTGTTTTGCGACACCCTGTATATATTTCATCCAGATATACTACAACAGTTACGTTCTCAATCTTGTGCACTAGCATAAGTAGGATTTCTATCGAAGAGGACAGGAATTGTAAAAATTTACATTACATAGTAGCTGCTTTCTTGGGGGTAGGAGTGGTATACACAGTAAAATATGTCGAATTTCCCTTTCTAACCTTTGTTTTAAAAGTTGTTTAACGATAAAAATGGTAATCGGAGGTTATTTGAAGTGGGTTTGTATTTATCACTTTGTTCTTTCTCAAGTTCTTAACTGATATCATTTGAATATTTCAATTTCCTTAAAATTTCGGAGAGGGCTGCAGCCCCTTCAGCTCTTCCCTGTACGCCAGTGTTCTTGTTAAACCTCGCTTATAAACATTACGCGCCGCATGATTATTACTATTTTGTAAAATATACACCCTGTTGAAGCTTTTCGCTCTGCATATTGTATTAAAATTGTAACTACTGTTAACAATGAAGCCAAAAAAAATGGTTACGGTACCGAAATGCACTGTCGTACACGTATTTTTTTTCGGGGGGACTGGATTTGTAAAGGTGGATAGTAACTAGCAGCTTTCTAGGGGGGAAGCATTCACAATAAGATATTTCGTACATTTAGAACTCTCCACTCTCAAAGAATGGCAATCAGTGGTCATTTTAATTAAAGGCGGGTACACTTACTACTGGTTTCACACCGAATTTTTCACTGCTTTTCCTTGAAAATATTGATTTTCTCTAAATTTCGGAGAAAGCTGTAACCCCATCCGCCCCCGTCCCCCTGCGTACGCCAATGCTGAGTCTCAATTTCTAGGGTACGTTTCATTGCTAGCAGTGGTACTGAGACTCCAAGCCAGTGACGTGCGTCTACGCGTAAGCAACGATAGTCTACATTCTACACGTAGACTATTTTATACACATAGATTACGTAATCTATGTAAACAACATGGCGAAAGTTGATAACTTAGCAAAGGGCGCCGTGGAAGTAAAATAAAATTATACTGCGTATCAGTTGCTGATGTGCGAAGAGAACTTTTCATACTCTTTCTTCCAAATTTGAACAATTTCTCACCTAGGAAGAAACCTAATATAGAAAATATTCTAGTGTTTTATGGGGAAAGGCGACTCTTGGCTCACGACTGCCATCTGTTGTTGTTTCTTGCATACTATTTTTCTTCTTCCATAGTTGATGATAGAAGAGAAGAGAAATGTTGTTGTAAATTGGATTCTTTTCGGTTCGTTAGGATCCAATATTGTTGAAAATGTCACTTTCCTTTCATGAAACCCTTAATGCACTTTAAATTGTCTACGTAGTCTATGTAAACTACAACCCAATGTAATCTACGCGTAGATTACGTGTAGACAACGCATGTAGACGTAAACTTATAGTCTACGGCACACCACTGCTCCAAGCCCAGACGAAACTTGAGATAACGCCAGGAAATTCCGCTTGAAATTGGTGGCGCTGGTAGCGAAGCAGTGTGAACACAAGTCCAGGCTTACAACAAGATTAGATTCGAGATTAAGAGCGCTGCGGGCGTGGAATAACCAATAGGCGACGCCATGTTGTAAACAGTCTTTCAGCGGCCTGCAGGCAAGCAGCTTTCGCGAGAGATCTTTCCCTCCCCCCCTGCAATGCCAGTTCCCCCCTTGGAATTAGGTCGTGTTTCTCGCAGAAAGACAATAAGTTTGGCTTGTTTGCTTCTTGTTGCTAGTCACATGCTCTCGGCCTTGCTTTTCGAAAACCGATCATTGTTTCACAGCTTTGTTTGCCGTGGTAATATCGCCATAAACCCCTGGGCTTAATGTTTTATGTACGTGGTTAAGTTAGCAACCTTATACTCGACCATTAACGCAGGACAAGAAGGTGACGAGTTCCGTTCCAATTATTAAAATTTGCAAGTTCTTTTCGGTTTTATTTTGAAAGGTTGCTCAACTCTGGGTGTGCACCTTCGATCTTTAACGGCGGACGTGTTGTATTCCTTTTTGCTGGTGGGTGTTAGAGAAATGCAGGATTTGTGGCGTGTCCTAGAATGTGGAAAAGGATTTCCTTTATGCCTTTAACGAAAAGACGAGTACTTATACAATGCTTTTCACGGTCGAGCAGCGGTTAGCGCGCCGGGAAGTAAGAGCGCGTCTGTCGCAAACTGGATGCAACATCCGCGTAACTAGAACCGCTAGCTATGTAGTGAAATAAGCTCGTACAATTATATTGGCGTTACAGTTGGAATGAGCACGTGCCTTGTTACAAGATGTGTTGGAAATGTTGTCCTCCTGCATCCACACATTTACAGCATCTTTTTAGGAATTTTTCACTGACACGTATCAGTTCCTCTTCCGAAATTGCTTCAATTTTTCTACCGATAATTTCTTTCAATTCTTCTAGTGTATGGCTACAGGTTTAAAAGCTTGGTAGCTCGCCATGCAAATGTCTATTTCTTGTACAAGGCGCCGGAGGGATTTTGGAAAAGTGTGTAACAATCGCGCTCCAACGTCGTCTAGTTTCTCCCCAGTAAGCACACACTGTTTCACCCTTCGCTTCTTATCAAAACAGATCCTGATTCCCTAAATTTGTTCAAAAGTTTTCGAGCACTGTCTCTGTTTGGAACAGAAGCATCTGGGAATTCAGCTGCAAAACGTCTTCTAACGTCCCTACATGAATTTGTAATGACGTAAGAGTCATACATAAAAAATCTTTGTTTTTTAAATTGTACGTATGATGGCATTGTTAGACTGTAGAAAAGCACTAAAACAAAGCAATCTAAACCACTTGTTAACACCTTAACACTTCACAAACACGTGCAAACTGGACACCAGCTATCTGGATACTGAAGCATTGACGCGTCCAGTGCCGAAGTTAGCGTAGAGCTGTGGGTCTAAATGCCGGCTGACGCGCTCTTACGTCCCGGCGCGCTAGCCACCGCTCCACGGGCGACATGACCATGAAAAGCACTGTATATTCTGCCAACTTCTGCTGCTTCTCGTGTTAGTTCTTCGGGAAAGCTTGAAGAAAACCCATGGGGGGGGGGTACGCCGCCACAGGTCCCCTCCAAATAACCGGAACAGACCCATCTACACTCCGTCTCTGGAATCTGTGGAGCAAGACCGCGCATAACGGTAGAGAAGGGGAAAAAGCGAGTAGGCGGAGCAAAGCAATGCAAGCTGCTGCAAACGGCTGATAAACATTCTAATGAGGGTTTCTGGTTTGAATGAAGGTTAATCTTCTACTTGCTATTAAAACAAGAAGCAACTCATTCCCTTGCGAACTTTCTAGGTGTGTCAATGATAAAAATGCACTAGAAATTATTTTAATAAGAAGAAAAATAATGTGCTCAAGTGTCCACGAGCACGTTTATCTAATCCGTGCTCATTGTTATAAAATGCAGATAAAATATAAATTACCTCAAGAAATAAGTTGACAGAATTCAAGCCAGATGTAAAAAAATACCATCGTTTTTACAACACCAGTGGATTTTAATTCGGAAGGTAGAGAGTGAGCCTAGAATGCGCAGTAGAGTTCTACGCATTTGCCGGAACAATAAAATAGTGCCGTGTGATAAGGTGCTATCTCTGCAACGTCACAATGTCACTCGCTTTGAGGATGCACAAAAGCATTAGCAGCATTTTTTAAAAAAATAATAATCCAGCTTTAGCATCTCACAACTCGTGCAAACATCTCTGTTTCTAAGCATTATTCTGGACTTTTCCTTTTGTGTTAAAACAAAACAAATGTTCTCTCTGCAGAATAAATAAGCTTCTGTCACCTGTGGGCTGCCGAGCAAGTTTTAATAGACCAACTGTCTCGACCACTTTTCGCTGCAGAGTTTGTGGAAAACAGGCAAAGGAGAGAGCTCGTTACTATCCAGTTATTTGACTTAGAACCGCGCAAATCGCAACCATTTAGTGCTTTGAAAAATGAGAACTCAAGTAAACCAAACATGGAAATCAATTTTTTATGGAGCAATGGATATATAAATAAATTACACATTACCTCCCTTGCAAACAGAAGAACCATACATCAGCTCCTTTTTCTTTTCAAACTTCTTAACGACAAATTGGATTCTTCCTCTCTGCTTTCAAAAATAGCTTTCTATGTCCCCCATCCAAAGTTGCGATCAAGAAAGAAACTCTTTGCAATGTCCCGCACCCGTACAAAATCCGCTGAAATGGCTCCCCTGCGAAGAATGTGTAGCTTGTATAATGAATGGTTAGAGAGGGGCATACACTTGGACATATTTGCTAAATTTTCTGAGTATAAACGCTATTTAATGGACAACATTCTTACTTAATTTTTTATTTTTTAATTATTTATTATTATTACTATTATTATTATTTTTACCTTCTTTATGTGAAGGTAATCGTGTAAGGTTTGATTCATTTTTTATCCACGGTAATGTTTAAGGCCGATATATATAACCTCTATATGTATTTTTTTATATCTGAAATGTGTATAAATATTATTTTGATGTGTATAAATCCTATGTAAGACATTTACTGTGCACTGTAAAAGGGCAGATGCCTGTTGTGCGCAGGATAATAAATAAATAAATGTTAAAAATTAAAAATTCAACTGGTCAAATTACCTCAAAAATGTAATGCTTGAGATCAGTGATATATATTTTTTAAAGTTCATTATTTGCTTTGATCACATTATTTTATTTACTTTCAAAATAATGAAGCACCAAATATTATAATAATAATAATAATATTAATAGTTTAAGTGCTGAGGACAATATAAAACCTTATGCCAGATGCAAGTGACACACTATATCTCTAATAGTAATTATTGATTATTGTTACTTCATCAGGGTATCTACCAGTCAAGAAAAGGTAAAGAAATGATGCTATTTTATTTAACAATACAGTGAATTTACATTGTTATAAGCCTGTACTGGGATTTGATAAAATTGAATATTTTGAAAGCTAAAATTGTATTGGGTTGTGGTTATGATTTGTTCACTTATTTATTAAAATTACATTCTTGTATGAATGAACTTTTGTAAAAATATTACATAAAGTAATGTGGCCATCCCCCATCCAGGATGAAGCCTGAAGCATTCATTTTACATGCATTAATAATTACAGCAGGTCTAAATCTCTTGTTAAAGTACAGCTTCAGTTTTCATCTTAACCAGCCTTATGGTTGGAGTTTTTCATTGAATAAAAATTTATATTTTTTTTAATTTCCAAATATACCTAAGTAGGGGGCGATTTAAGAAATGTTCCGAAAAATGTGATAAAGATCAAGAAAAAGAAAGACAGGACAATAAAAAGTCATAAGAAAGTAGAGAATTTTGGATTTGTTACTTTCGTAGACACCCTGTTCTTACTGAGAACATCAATGTCCAGATACGCCACCACGTCCAATTTCTACAATTATTTCATAACACTTCATTAGGGACATTGAATTTTCGCGATGCGCGAAATCGCGAAATGTGAAAAAAAGATGCAATTTTGAACATTCTGCACGTAACTACACCTCCAATGATGAAATATGCATGAGTTTTATTCGCGACGTAATGCGAAATGTGTGCTTTTCCACGAAATGAAAGCTTTTTCGCGAAATAACCGTGAAATATCATCAAATTAAGTAGAAAACACGCAAAAACCGGCAATCGAGGTTGTGCGCGCAAACTGTCGATTTGTAACGAAACGTTTGCCTAAAGTTTCCTACCACTTGCAGCTGAAGAACGTTTTATCTTCGATTACATCAGGAAGACGCTGCAAATTGGGAATTCCCATGCACATAATCTCAGTTCGAAAACTTCGCTTCCTGTCTAGTTGCATTCCTTTCTTCCCCCCGAATATGCAATTTAGAAATGAAGTGATTTTTGTTGATGTTTTCTTTTTGGTTGGACAGCTAAGCACTTGTGTATGTGTACAGTATATAAAAATGAAGTAGTTTTCCAATTTATAGCTCTTTTGTATGTTGTTTCCTCTCATGATAAAAAAGTGTGTGCCAATTATTTTTTTCCACCGCTAATCTAACATTTTATTTACCGCCCTCCTCAGTTTTTATTTACCATAAATTTGTCTCCCTACGCATCATCCTTTCAATTGTTTATAATTACACAGCGCCGCAAATTAAATTCAATTTAATGTTGTTTTTTGTTTAATAGGTGTACTTTATTATTTGTGCCATGCTGATCACGAATATGAAATTCGTTTTTCTCTATCACGCAAGGTTTTCTTACAAATCAAATTTCAAAATTTGGGCTTTGTCCAATATTGCATACTGTTTTATTATTTTTTTCTTTTCTTCAATCAGAATAAGTAGCTTATCACACTAAACGCATCAACATGTTTATTATAAAATGAATATAGACAGACACAAAGGACCCATATAATATAGAAAACGACATATAGCAGTATATAATATACACACAAGAAAATCATTACACAATACATATTTTTCAGTTCTGTTTAGCACGCTAAGCTTTCCTAACTTTCTTGTGATTTTCTTCTGGCGTTTCTCTGTACAATGCCCAACAGTAGTCAGTCATCATGCTAACACTCCAATGTCCTTGATACCTTTTCTCCATATCCCTCATGTCTTGATGGAACCGTTCGCCTTGTTCCTCACTTAATTCACCGAGATTTTGTGGAAAGTTATCAAGGTGTGAATGCAAAAAATGTAATTTAAGATTCATGTTGCAACCCAGCTCTTGAAATTTAAGTAACATATTCTTAACAACTTCTCTGTAATCAGGACTTTTGTGGTTCCCCAAGAAGTTCAACACTACACTTTTAAATGCTATCCAAGCATCTCTTTCAGCTACAGTCATTGTTTCCTCAAAGTCTTTATCATTCATTAATTTCCTAATGTCTGGTCCAACAAAAACACCTTCTTTCACTTTGCCGTACGCCAGGGATGAAAATTTGTTGCATATGAACTGGAAACATTGTCCTTCCTTGTTAAGTGCCTTCACACATTTTTGAATCAGCCCTAATTTGATATGAAGAGGAGGAAGTACAACTTTCTCAGGACTGACTAAATGTTGTTGTACGATGTTCTTTGAACCCGGGTTAAACGTTTTCCGTATTAGCCATTCTTTTTTTTCCCAGTGGTAATATCGTGCCCTACTATCCCACTCACAGATGTAACATGGCATTTTCGTATATCCACATTGTAGTCCAAGTAAAATGCTCAAAACTTTAAGATCACCACACACCAACCAACCATGGTCCTCATATTTAATTTTATTAAGAACAAGTTGAATATTGCTGTAGGTTTCTTTTAGTGACACAGAATGAGCAATATTACATATTCCATTATGTAACAGAACAAATTTTAAACTTGTTTTATTCGAGTCAATGAATAGCCTCCAATCAGTTGAAAGACAAGGAAAATTTAACTTAGTCAGCAAACCGGACACATCACAACAAAACACGAGAGAATCTTGTTTCGAGAAATAAGGCACAAACTCTTTTTCTCGGTGTCTGTACCAGGAAAATGTTGTTCCACGAGCCAGCAAGTTCTTTTCGTTAAATCTGGAACCAAGAAGCTCAGGTGATTCTTTAGATAAATTTAGGTCTCTAACTAAATCATTGAGTTCGCTTTGAGTGAACGGTATAGGGTCCCGAGATCCGTGAGAGGGGTCATAAATGTCATCTTCCATTTCACTTCCTTCCACTGAATCACTTAGTGAACCAGGATCACTTACACACTCAAGACTTGATGGAGGTGTCGGTACAGGCAAGTCTGGACATTGCAACACAGGTCTCATTGCAGAGGGAATATTGGGATACACTATCCTCTTCTTGTTTCTAATATTTCGACCTACAATTTCACAGAAACAGAAGTAACAATCATTGCTGTGATCCTGAGGCTCCCTCCACACCATAGATATTGCAAATGTAGCCGCTTTCCCGTGCTCCAGTTTCGTAAAGATTCCACGCATGATCTACATACCTTGTGTGGGGCCCACGATTTATCTTGATCTCCTAGTTTCATTTTAAAGTATGCGTAATATGCTCTTCTTACAAAATCTGTAATTTCCTGTCTCTGTACCCGGGGAACAAATTCACAGCAGATGTAGCAAAACATATCTGGGCTATTCAGAAAACCACGAGATGCCATGGCCACACCATGCAAATTAGGACTTTTGAGAGTTACATATAAAATTAATTTCAAATGATATATCAATGTTTTACATAGTATTATTTTCAGCATTTAGGCAAGAAACATATTAATTGATTTAAATGAAACAAAATTTCTCTGTATTTAAAGCTTGTTCGTCTTTATTACTTGTTGAATAATTTTGAAACGTACCAGTGACATCTAGCGACAATCACTTCAATTGCACTGCACTGCATACCACAACCCACATATAAAAATCGTGAATTGTAAAAAATTCTTGCTTGATGTGAGAAAACTAATGCCAGTTTCAGCATCAGCAAGTTCAAATGCATGTAAAACACCCAAAATTATAAAAACAACAGAACCCATGCGGCCCTGTGTATTAGTTCACCACCATCGTTACTATTTACTGAAAAAAGGAAGTTGTGCCTAGTGGTATATTTGGAAATCTTGTAAGCAATAGCTCTCATGAAATGGCCGCTATCAAGCTTGGATGGAAATGCGTTTATTATGTACAAATACACTTATTTGTTTTTTGTTGTTAAGCACAGTGTTTGTAATTTAAGTTATTCCAACCGTTCCTCAGTAGAAGGTAAATACGATAACGTCTGTTTTCTTCGTGGGTGGTCCTTTATTTGCGTATAATTAAGAACTAATTTGCACGGGTTTTAATTAATTCGCATGTACTTAGAACTAATTTGCACGCACTTAGAATACTTTACATTTATGTATTTGCATGTTTATAACTTTTATGAATATATAATTATTTATTTTATGAAAAATATGTATATAGAAGGTAATTAGAGGTTCTAAACGCTATGCATATGTTTTTATATTCATTACTGCAAAGTATGTAATGTATAAAATGTTAATAATTAATGTTTATAGTATTGAAAATAAGAGTTTATGGTTTATGAACCGCTATGAATGGTGGTAATGGGTGTAGGTACAGGTCCAATTACGATTGGGGACGGTCCCGGTACTCGAACCCGCGATATGTAACGGTATTAATTAGTACTATGCAATAATGTATGTTATTATGTTATGAAACACGGTGGTTTCACACGCTAGACAGAATACGGTGTTTGAATCTCGACTCCGCTCTGAGGGTAGACAGAGAGAATGAATTAATATTCCGCGCAGGTAGAGAAGAAAGGAATTTGGGGAGTGTGCGTTCAAGGTCAAATGACGTCAGAACGTCAGAACAAAGAAGAAACCCGATTGACCAATCAGAGATCGCGTCGGTAGATTTTCAGAACCGGTTTTTCCAAGGTTAACCAGTACGCAAGAACAGGGGAAAGGTATGCAATACTGTAGGGCAGGGAGGGATTGAACCAGACAACAAAGGATGTCTGGAAATGCGCAGCAAGGGTCAAATTTTTTGAAGCTATGCGTCGCTTGTAGAACCGGTTTCCGCCGACAATTAATATTCCGCTCAGGTTTGCCCCAAGGCACAGGACGCACACAAGGAAAAAGGATTTTTGGATACCCAATTAGATTGGAGCGAGAACTTTAATTTGAACAAGGAGAACGAAGCGTAAGGGTTTTTTACCTGTACTAGGAAGAAGGGAGAGCTATCAGGGACTGGGCCTACAGTTTTCACTATTTGCTTTTATCACGGGGTATCGAACCTAGGGCCCTTTGATTATTGATTTAGGTAGTAAATTTATGTTACTGTGTGCTATTTAATATATTATCGAGTTTATTTTTTACCAAACTTTGACTTTATGTCAAACATTTTCACAGCTTATTCTTATTTTTACCAAAATAACACAATTCATTCTGTTCAGGAAAGACTTTTAGTTACATTTTCGACACACAAAGTGTGTGTTCTCAACTTCTATCTGTTTATTGTACAATTTTATTCATATTTTTACCTAAATAACACTATTTATACTATTAAGAAAAGACTTTTAGTTATATTTCCTACACACAAAGTGTGTGTTCTCAATTTTTAGTTGTTTATTTTACAAGTTTAGGCTTATTTTTACCAAAATAACACTATTTATACCATTCAGACAACATTTTTTGTTAAATTTTGGATTCACAAAGACATTTTTTCAACTTTTAATTTATTATTTTACATTTTTATGTTAATTTTTTACCAAAATAACACTATTTATACTATTCAGGAAAGATTTTCAGTTACATTTTCGACACACTATGTGTGTGTTCTCAACTTCTATCTGTTTATTTCACAAGTTTAGGCTTATTTTTACCAAAGTAACACTATTTATACTATTCAGGAAAGACTTTCAGTTAAATTTTCGACACACTATGTGTGTGTTCTAAACTTCTATCAGTTTATTTCACAAGTTTAGTCTTATTTTTACCAAAATAACACTATTTATACTATTCAGGCAACATTTTTTGTTAAATCGTGGACTCGCAAAGACATTTTTTCAACTTTTATTTCACAACTTTATGTTAATTTTTTACCAAAATAATACTATTTGTACTATTCAGGCAATATTTTTTATTAAATTTTGGACTCACAAAGACATTTTTTCAACTTTTAATTTATTATTTTACATTTTTATGTTAATTTTTTACCAAAATAACACTATTTATACTATTCAGGAAAGATTTTCAGTTAACTTTTCGACACACTATGTGTGTGTTCTCAACTTCTATCTGTTTATTTCACAAGTTTAGGCTTATTTTTACCAAAGTAACACTATTTATACTATTCAGGAAAGACTTTCAGTTAAATTTTCGACACACTATGTGTGTGTTCTCAACTTCTATCTGTTTATTTCACAAGTTTAGGCTTATTTTTACCAAAATAACACTATTTATACTATTCAGGCAACATTTTTTGTTAAATCGTGGACTCGCAAAGACATTTTTTCAACTTTTATTTCACAACTTTATGTTAAATTTTTACCAAAATAATACTATTTGTACTATTCAGGCAATATTTTTTATTAAATTTTGGACTCACAAAGACATTTTTTCAACTTTTAATTTATTATTTTACAACTTTATGTTAATTTTTTTTACCAAAATAACACTATATGTACTATTCAGACATTTTTTATTAAATTTTGGATTCACAAAGACATTTTTTCAACTTTTAATTTATTATTTTACATTTTTATGTTAATTTTTTACCAAAATAACACTATTTATACTATTCAGGAAAGATTTTCAGTTAAATTTTCGACACACTATGTGTGTGTTCTCAACTTCTATCTGTTTATTTCACAAGTTTAGGCTTATTTTTACCAAAGTAACACTATTTATACTATTCAGGAAATACTTTCAGTTAAATTTTCGACACACTATGTGTGTGTTCTAAACTTCTATCAGTTTATTTCACAAGTTTAGTCTTATTTTTACCAAAATAACACTATTTATACTATTCAGGCAAGCCCGACCCTGTGGCCGAGTGGTTAGCACATCGCGCTGCGATGCCAAGGGTCCCGGGTTCGAATCCCGGTCGGGTATGGTTGTTTGTGAATGTCCATTTTCATCCATTGCATCATTTCATCACTCATCCCCATCTTCGCAAATTAGCCAAGAGGCACAAAACGCGAAGTAAAATAAACTAAATCAATCAATCAATCAACTATTCAGGCAACATTTTTTGTTAAATCGTGGACTCGCAAAGACATTTTTTCAACTTTTATTTCACAACTTTATGTTAATTTTTTACCAAAATAATACTATTTGTACTATTCAGGCAATATTTTTTATTAAATTTTGGACTCACAAAGACATTTTTTCAACTTTTAATTTATTATTTTACATTTTTATGTTAATTTTTTACTAAAATAACACTATTTATACTATTCAGGAAATATTTTCAGTTAACTTTTCGACACACTATGTGTGTGTTCTCAACTTCTATCTGTTTATTTCACAAGTTTAGGCTTATTTTTACCAAAGTAACACTATTTATACTATTCAGGAAAGACTTTCAGTTAAATTTTCGACACACTATGTGTGTGTTCTCAACTTCTATCTGTTTATTTCACAAGTTTAGTCTTATTTTTACCAAAATAACACTATTTATACTATTCAGGCAACATTTTTTGTTAAATCGTGGACTCGCAAAGACATTTTTTCAACTTTTATTTCACAACTTTATGTTAATTTTTTACCAAAATAATACTATTTGTACTATTCAGGCAATATTTTTTATTAAATTTTGGACTCACAAAGACATTTTTTCAACTTTTAATTTATTATTTTACAACTTTATGTTAATTTTTTTTACCAAAATAACACTATATGTACTATTCAGACATTTTTTATTAAATTTTGGATTCACAAAGACATTTTTTCAACTTTTAATGTATTATTTTACATTTTTATGTTAATTTTTTACCAAAATAACACTATTTATACTATTCAGGAAAGATTTTCAGTTACATTTTCGACACACTATGTGTGTGTTCTCAACTTCTATCTGTTTATTTCACAAGTTTAGGCTTATTTTTACCAAAGTAAAACTATTTATACTATTCAGGAAAGACTTTCAGTTAAATTTTCGACACACTATGTGTGTGTTCTCAACTTCTATCTGTTTATTTCACAAGTTTATGTTAATTTTTTACCAAAATAATACTATTTGTACTATTCAGGCAATATTTTTTATTAAATTTTGGACTCACCAAGACATTTTTCAACTTTTAACTTATTATTTTACAACTTTATGTTAACATTTTTTACCAAAATAACACTATTTGTACTATTCAGACAACATTTTTTATTAAATTTTGGACTCACAAAGACATTTTTTCAACTTTTAACTTATTATTTTACAATTTTATGTTTGTTTTTTTTACCAAAATAACACTATTTATACTATTCAGGAAAGACTTTTAGTTACATTTTCGGCACACAAAGTGTGAGTTTTCAATTTTTATCTGTTTATTTCACAAGTTTAGGCTTATTTTTACCAAAGTAACACTATTTATACTATTCAGGAAAGACTTTCAGTTAAATTTTCGACACACTATGTGTGTGTTCTCAACTTCTATATGTTTATTTCACAAGTTTAGTCTTATTTTTACCAAAATAACACTATTTATACTATTCAGGCAACATTTTTTGTTAAATTGTGGACTCGCAAAGACATTTTTTCAACTTTTATTTCACAACTTTATGTTAATTTTTTACCAAAATAACACTATTTGTACTATTTAGGCAATATTTTTTATTAAATTTTGGACTCACAAAGACATTTTTTCAACTTTTAACTTATTATTTTACAACTTTATGTTAATTTTTTTTACCAAAATAACACTATTTGTACTATTCAGACAACATTTTTTATTAAATTTTAGACTCACAAAGACATTTTTTCAACTTTTAACTTATTATTTTACAACTTTATGTTTGTTTTTTTTACCAAAATAACACTATTTATACTATTCAGGAAAGACTTTTAGTTACATTTTCGACACACAAAGTGTGAGTTTTCAATTTTGTGACGGTTCTGTGAATCCGCACAATATAATTATATGTTTATTGAAATTATTAATTTCATATTATACAAATCACTTTAGATTAACGTTTAAGAAAATGTATAATTATTACTTTGTACAACGTTAATTATGTTTTATGTTATTCATTGCACTCTACGCTGTATAAACGAGATATTTGGAATTCTAACGTTGCTATAGCAACGAGAATCAATAGTCATTATGTGGTAGTGTGTCTGACAAAAATGGAAATATAGGTAATAGTGAACTGCATATTGCTTAGTTATTTCACTAATATATAGACCTATAGAAGTTGTATCTTCACCTTCGCGTTTTATTTCAAATATTTATGAACTAAATGTGATCGTGCAAATGATTGACTTGTGAACGTCACAGTATAATTGGTGGTCCAGTATTGTGGAACGTTATCAGCACGATCTTGAGTGATGTGTTTGGCGTAAGTGTTAACTTACACCATTGTTCTCGTGAATCTAGTTTGTACATAAATTTATATTATGTACGCATTAAGTAATCCTTATAATCTGAGATCCAAAACAAGTCTTACAGCTAGATCTATCAATTGTGGTGATGAACCTGATGAATCACAAAATAAGAATGGTGCCAAGAATATGGTGAAGTGCTGCAAAGATCCCGATAAGGAAAGGTTGGTAGCTTGTGAAAATTGTGGCCATTGGTATCATTTACAATGTTTGGGTTTGTCCGA
The DNA here is from genome assembly GCF_977018435.1 of Lepisma saccharinum. NCBI lineage: Eukaryota > Metazoa > Arthropoda > Insecta > Zygentoma > Lepismatidae > Lepisma > Lepisma saccharinum. Next base: position 21,648,322 of record NC_139238.1, read on the forward strand.
TAAGCATTGGGAATTATACCAGTTAAATGAAAATTATTTCTGTAGAGATTGTGATCCATCTTATGATCCGTTCAGTATTGAAGCTTTTGTGCAATGGAAAAGAAGTCAAGAAAATGTTCAAGAAATTGACATTCGTCCTTCTGTGTTGGCAGAGACGTCAACGGGGCAAAGTAATGTTCCTTTTCAAATGTTTGATCTGCTGGCAGAGTTAAGGAAAATGAGTGGATCACAACAGATGGAATTTACAAAAATTAGGGAAACTCAAGAATCTCAACAGCTTGAGTTTACAAAAATGAGGCAAACTCAAGAATCTCAACAGCTTGAGTTTACAAAAATGAGGCAAACTCAAGAATCTCAACAGCTTGAGTTTACAAAAATGAGGCAAACTCAAAAGTCTCATCAACTTGAGTTTACAAAAATCAGGGAATCTCAACAGGAAATTCAAAATTCACAGCAACTACTCAAGCTTGACTTCCACGAATTGAGTACATCGTTACGAAAGGAATTAGCTGAAGTTGCAGAGTCCTGCAAATTAGCAACACGTTCATTACATCAGGAAATGGAAAGAGAAGTGCAAGGACTAACAGAGAAAATCGAGGAAGTAAACACTACGTGTACAGAGAATTCTGATAAACTTGCTGGCTTGAATGATCAGATTACAGAATGTCAGAACAATGTTTCAGGGTTGTCTCGACAAGTTCAAAGACTTGAAGCCGTTGTGAGCAAGGACGAAATAACGAAGCGCGTGGAAGCATGTGAGGAAAATATTACTAAGTTAACATCTAATATTTCGACTAATGTTGAATCAAGTAATCCTGTACAAGTTTACAGTTCTCATGTGAATAGTAACTGTCAACCTGGTATTCCGGCACAGAACCTAACCTCCCCTAAATCATCTGATTCTTCAGCGTGTGATGTTTCTGATGATGAACACAATCGCATTGCTTCACAAAGACACAAACGTTCTAGAAATAATCGAGTGAGAACTAGTAATACTAACAAGTTATGTCAATCAACCCGTTCTTTATATTCTGATGGTTCTGGTCAGGAAAGAAAGAGGCAAGTAAACCAAAGGTCAGCAAATCCGCAGAATCATCGATGTAATTATCCTGACAATTGTGTGCGTTCGCTTACTCAAGAACCTCGACGGTTGGTAAGATTGAATGAACTTACTGTTCTTCCTAAATATTCTGGAGATCCTGAAAAATCAAGCCCACGTAAGTTTATTAAAACTTTAACGTCCTACTTAGACTTACTGCAAGTTCCTGACATGCAAAGGCTTGAATGTATTACTAATTGTTTTCAAGGACCTGCAGAAGGTTGGTATAATACTCATGTCGATTCGTTTACATCGTACAAAAAGTTTTTTGACGAATTTCTGAATCACTACACGTCTTATTCGTTAACTCAGGCTCAATTATCTGAACTTAGAAGTCGTAAATATGATCCTAAATCGACGAGTAGTATGGAAGTTTTTGCTATTCGTACGCATTCAGCATATCGTAACGAACCTTAAAGTTCGTGGGATCTTAAAAGTGTCTAGCAGGTAAACCAGTTAATTGATGGGGTGATGTAAACTACTCATCATTCATCCTCTCGATGAGACCACTCGTCATTGACATGACGAGTTATTGCTTGGCATGCGAAAGGTACAAATAACACAAAGGAATTAAACTACTGAAAAGACAATGGCAACTCGTTGGATTTTGTGAACCGTTGAACCTGTATCATGGCTGGGTGTAGGATAATTACCTGTCTAACTGAAGTCTCTGAGCTGAATCGAAAATAGCGAAGTCCTCTGTGAGCTTCTCTCTAAGTGTTGACCAAAGCGGGCTTCCACTATCGACCTCCTGTCTTGCTGACCTCCTCTCTCTACCAACTCAATTCCAAAAGTCCAGTCCCTTCCCAGCTTGTCTCACCTCTATATTCCCTGGCCATCGAGCTCTTCCTCGATGCCGAATCGCCGAATCGTGTTTATTATCATAATTGCTACCATGCAAACCGCTGACACCAAACCCAGAAGTGTTACCTATTTCCTGAATGCTCAGGAGGTTTGCATGGCACAACACAATGCATTGTAAGCATGCCTAAGAGGCTTGAGACAGCTGAGAGAAAAACAAGTGAATGCCCTGGTCAACTTGAAGCGTTCAGAGAGACTTAATAAAATAAACATACAATCCTATGGATTGATACGTTCGCGCCTCCTAAGAAAAATTTTCTCCTTTGAAAATTTAAAAGTCAAATCGCAAAGCTTGACATGACTCAGGTTCGCCAATTCCATATATTTTCTTAAAAACCCAAATATACAAAAGAAATACACCATAACTGTCTGTTGTTTACTGCATCCTGAAGGAAAGAAATTTTTCATTCCCTAAACTTTATAATGAATAATACCCTTAATACTAACAAATTCGTATGTTTATACGATGTAAAAACCAATAATATATACTATTATAAGACTAGAAATCACAAAAGTTCATGTCGTTAAGCGAGAAAACTCTTAATGTATCACATGTGCGTGTACGTAATGTGTATTATGTATAATTGCTCATCAACCTGCTCCTAGTCAAGAGTCTGTGATGCCTCGCCACGCGGTAACGACTCTGTGTGTTCCGCGAGGCCAACGGCTGGAGCGTCTTGCAAGATGGAACGGAATTCACAATGTTTATTTATATTGCCCCTCGATATGGACTCTTCAAATAAAATAGAAAACCCTTAAAAAGGTGCACAAGTAAATACACGTAAGTAAGCATGTAAAACATTGTCACTTCTCACTGTTTTGTCCGTGTGAAAACCTGATCATATCAAAGTGCGTATGTTTTACGAACTGCGTAGCCAGTGCACTCCTAAAATCGTTGAATATATGAACTTGCATGGCTGTGTTGCACATTCCAATGTATTATTATACAATATTCAAATGCATATAGTGAGTTACACTGAAAACTGTCGCTGGTAAAACTTAATTATAGCGTTCAATTTTCTTTTCTACGTTTACACTGTACACTGTATACACATCTATGGCGTGGTGAATACCTTTGTATGACTGCACACAAAATTAATAAACTTCCAAGTGACAAAACTATGTGCTTGAATTTAAATATCAAATAAATGTTCTGCGAACAAATGTGTCGCTTTCAATATTCCATGTTGGTGAGAAGAGGGAAAAAAAAATAACAATAATACCTGCATGCGACAAACATATGCATAAAATATTGTCACTAAAGCATGCTTTCTAAAATGTTCGAAAGTGCTGGAATTATGTTTTTTATTGCTTGCATGTCCGTTTATTATTCAAAGTGCAAAATTTCATCTTAAAAAAAAAAAATTATGCACTAATTGCACTGGTCAATTGACACCACTGGTGCTTGTCGCTTCCTTGTAGTATACTGTGAACTTGCATGCATATAAAACTAGTTCTTATGCATGACACAAAACTAAAAATGTATATAAGGACTATGGAAAAGTACTGTTTCCCATAATGCATGTTAAATAACCAAATAGATACACATGATAGGAGCTCGCATGTGTATGTGTAGAAACACTGTAGCACAATTCTGTAATTATTGTTTGTGACCAGAACTGCTGTTTGTAGAAAGTACGTTTGCTATACTTCTTCTTCTTTCTGGATTGCTTGTCGTCTTGACTGCATGGGGCAATGTAAAAAAATGTGGTAAATTACCCATAGAACTTGGGAAATGGGGAAAAGTTGTTGTTTGAACTGCAAACAGTGTGGAGGGGAATTTTATCTAGCTTCATCACTAGGTGCTGTGGATAATGTGTAGTCCGCTATACTGGGAAATGTATGGTTGACTACATCCTTCCTGTAAAAGGTAGTCTCCGTGTAGTAATTAGAAATGTCTGCATGTCTCCCTCAAATTGGTGGTGACGAGTCTCTTCTTGAAATAGTACTTAAAATGTCTGCATGTCTCCCTCGTAGAATGGTAATCAGTCTTTCTGCCTGGTAATAATAGACTGCTTGCGGATGTCCGTCATGAAAAATGCCCATGGATGGTGTAGGTATTGCTTGTCCATGGCGCTCCGTATAGACAGGTTAGGTTAAAAGGAAAAATTATGACAAAGAAAGGAAATTGCAATAGGATGGGTATATATAATTCAAGTATGCATGTACACAAAACCAACTTATTTCCACTGCCTTTTCTTTAAAATCAAATTAAATTGTCTCATCAAAATAAAATAAATTAAATAAATATATAAAATAATTGCCATAACTCTTTGAAAATAAATAAGGAAAATTTAAATAAAATATCCAACCGTAATTAAAATATTAATGTCCATGATTAATGTGTTGCCTTAACCTATTAATTATTACTGCGCTGCTCTGAATTAATCTGTTTCGCAAGCTGATGATGCTTATAAAAGTAATATCCTAAGGTTGCGGTTAATAACACATTCCAAATAATAAAAACTAATATAGACATAGGCAAAGGGTTTAAAACTAATTCTTTAAATGAAATGTTCTTACTAATTGATTGATTAAGTTGTTTTAAAGCAAGTTCAAGCGAAGTCCATTGGGGAATAGTGAAATCAGATAAATTCTTGGGGATATTAGGTAGTAACTCAATTTCCTGCATATTGACTTGTTCGAAAGCTAAAATTCTTGTGTGTAAAATTTGTTGATCCACAATAATTTGCGAAAAATCCTGATAATTAAAAAATAAAGATTGGCCTTCGGTAAGCTGAATTGATCTGTGCGTATTCATATTATTATGCAAATTCTGAATAACAATAAATTGACCTGAACCTGATATTAAAATACCATTACGTGTTCTGATAAACTGAAATAATTTATTGTCAGTAATAGACTTCACTTCAAAATTACAAAATGTAGAATTAATAAACAAAGATAAGTGTTGCAAGCATGTTCTAAATGCTACTTCTGAGTTTCGTTGAAACTCCAGGTGGTAACAAATATAGCATCAGGGAATTAAAAAGTGAAATTCAAATTTGAAACACAATAAAATTAATGAAAAACTTTCTCAATTTCAAATTTCCTTTAAACAAAAGAAATGTATCCACTCAAAACTTCTTGAGTCCGCCGTATACCTCAAATCACTTGGTCGTGTAAACAGACCCGCCGCGGAAAGGTATACTTGACTCATATAAGAATGGTGTGTCAATTCCTTAGGTATGTCCAAAAAAAAAAATAGATAGAGAATAGTTATGCAATATATTAGAATATAAATACAAATTACTAATATTACCTACTGTACTAACATTAACATGAAGTTAATCAGTAAGAAGTAATGAATTTATTGCTGCATTGTGCAAATTGGGTAAGTGAGCTAAATTTCCTGATAATAAATAATAATAATTTCTCAAATTCTAACATTTGTGGCAAACCACACTGTTTAAATTTGGACAGGCTAACGATGCCGTGGCGACTTTCGCTGCACATGCCTGTGCTAATCACCGAGGCTTAGCCTGGCATGTTGCTAATAATCTTGATTACTCTAAGTGCATAAAGTGCTAAAATTGCCCTTTTGTAGAAATTTCCCTGATTTTATCAAAATTTCGTTTGACTTTATCCTGATTTAAACCAAATGTACGTCGATTTCCCAAAAAACTTACTTACTATAAATATCTCTATGAAAAACGGTAAAATTTTGCGAGAAAAACGCAAAAAAAAATCGTCTTGTTGTTCCTTTGAAAATTATAAGTCGTGATTAACCTGAAGTGCATAAATGCGACGTTTTATGGCAAAAGTTATTTATGTAACAAAAATTATCTATATAGAACAAAATATCCCTAACATTGTTTACATGAACTTCTATCGTGCAAATCAAATTCTGATGGCTAGATGCGTAACTAAACTGATTCCCTAAAATTTTAATGGACGATCGCCACTGGTTCAAAAAAAAAATATGCAAAGCCTATGGTAAGTGTTTTCTGACTTCCAGCGTGTTCAAAGTACTCGGAAGAGCGTTTGAGTGCAGAAAAGGAATTCGCTGATACCAGACATTCTAAATAGTGCAAAGTTGCATTCTTCGTAGTCGCTTGGAAGGACTGAACTGATTTCTCTACAGCGAGGAAAATCGTAGGCTCGCTTGTCGTGTTCGGTCGACATCTTCGGGTACGTTCGGGGAGCGGACGGAGAGGTGGAGGGGAAAAGGTCGCTGCTTCGAGCAGCGAGCAAAGGAACAGGGAAGAAAATGCAAGCTCTGATTCGCTGACCACCAGCATGACGCGTTAAAGTTTACAAAACTTTAACTTACTACGAACAAGGTTTAGTAAACGCTGCGGGAGTTCGAAATAAAGTCAAGGTCTTTGAAATAACGTAATAAATGGGATGGAAAGAGAGAAAACTTCGTTGTGCTTGCGACAGCGTGTTTACTAGAACACTTCCGCGCTCGTAATAACAACAGTTGGGAAGCTGTTAGCAAACTAAATGACCAATAAACCTTGCATAAGGTACAATTAAACGTAAAAAATGAATTATACTTAAAATTTAAATCGTAATTAATATAACATTTCTAGGCGAACATGAAGTCGTAGAAAATATGATCTGTGAACGATACAACAGGTTCGGGAACCTGAAAATTTGGCTTACTTTCTGCTTTTAAAGTAACACTTGAAACTTTCTCGGCTTTTACTGGTGACTGATTCGCAAATAACTCTTTAACTTTTACAACTGGCTGAACACAGTGTGAAATAGGCAATTCACTTTCCATTTTGCGACTGTTTTGAACAATATTAGGATCCTTGCTTACGGCAAATTTCTGAACTCTATCTTTAACGGATAAAATATTCTTCGGCAAATCTATACTGTCGTCTTTAGTGATTAACCTATTTCTGGATACGTCTTGAACTTCTTGTTGTACCCTGGGTTGAATAATAATGGACTGAGGCAGTGGAGGCGGAATTGGCGGATTTAGTGTTTTCAATGGTACCACTTCAACAATAGGTGCAACATCGTCGTAAATCTGAACAATGGACGGTGAATCATTAAGTTTGCTTAACGGTAATTCGTTGGTACACTCATGGTCATAAATAATAGATTTCTTGCGTTGACATTGAAAATAACAGATTATGAAAATTATAAAAATACTAATAATAAATGTTGTTAATAATAAAATTGTAATTATATTATAAGGATAGTCAAAGGACTTGTTCAACAGATAAATACAATTAGAAGCTTTTACGTATGGAAGAAATCCGTTTAAAATAACTAAAATCGCAATGATTTTCATGTTGCTTAGGCAATCAAAACAAACAGTTCTTCAAAGCTAACACGTACTTTAAGCCTGCCTAGTCTACTTAGTAGATAGTTTAACTCAACTTTTAATTATTTCTGACTCTAGGCTCAAATTATCTGCGTAATTTATTCATTTAATATAATTTATTTATTCTCTAAATTTATTAGCACTGTTTGACTTATCTTATTTTTCAGGTGTTAACTTTATGTTTAAATACTTTGAAATCAATCGAACCGTACTGAGGTACAAGGTAAGAAAAAAATTGAGACTGATTTACTCCTGACTACCTGAAATAAAATATTATTTATTATTTATGCGATCTTTAAATGCATTAAAATACTAACATCACTAAAACTTGAAGAATCTTTAATTCTCTCTACTCATTCTAAAATATGCTTAGCATATTATTGAGGCAAAGCTTTAAACTAAAACCGTTGTGGTTTACTCATAATCATTCTGCGATGGCAGAATGGATTTCCAGGATTTTGGTCATGATCCAATATCCGAAGGAAAATACTTGTTAGTGGAGCGCAATAAAAATCTTGACGTCGACGTCTACATATTCATATAATATAAATATTCTCATAATTGGCGCTTAAAATAAACTTTGCTAATATAATCATATACCTTCTTCTGAAGAGTAACTATAAAATTCTAGTGATGTATTCGCTGAGCTAGTATTATTACATACTGCAAAACTTTTGTGCCAAAAGCACATTATTAAATAATAAGTCTGCTTTTAATTGTTAATATTATTAGTGCTATTTTATTATAACTTATTATTATGTCACGCGAGTGGATTTAAAATATTAGACCTGTTTCACTTTAATAAATGCCGTAACTTGGAGCAAACTTGCAATATTTATATTTAAACTTTTAAAACAATCTGCATTTTAAAGTTTTTAACATTCGAAACTACAACGTGCTAAGGATAAATATTCAACTGTCAAACGAAACAATGTTTCGGACAGGAGAAAAAAAAATATATAAATAGCTATATACTAACAAAAAAAATCTCGTTAATATGTGAGAAACGTCCACGCCGTGTGATGCTCTCCTAATTCTCTTCTAGTTATTCAAAATAAGTTGGCTGTGCCTAACTTTGCTTAAAGCATATAAGTATATGTATATCTGTGTACGGACTCATTCTCGTCACTACTGCTTACCTGTGAACGGACATCTCTCGTCACTGCAGCCTATTTATACATCTATTACTTCTCAACTAGAACTTTTAATTAATCGGGCGGTTTATACCCTAAATCACGGTACGCCACTCTAACTATATACGCTTGGCGTAATAGCGGACATAATTGTACAGCGTGTCGAGGAATATAATTAGCGTTTCGTTTCTTTACATATTAGCATGAATTAAAATTTTCAGGCAATGTATGCGTAAGTTAAGGTAACGTAAGGCAAGTGACTATCTCGTATAAACTTGACTATCTCCTTAATCTAAGCTCCCTTCATGAGGTGCTAGGAGACTTCAGTCATTAAGAATATAAATGAGTGGTCCTCGGGGCCTTATTCGTTCCCAAAACTATATATGTATATAAAAATGTAATATCCTCGTTGCAAAAGTCTTAGCAGTCATAGTTCAAGCATTCTAAATCCTTTAGAAGTTACGGTCAGTTTTAAACCAAATTTAAATTAAACTTTTAAGAAATTTCAATTAATAATAATAATAATAACAATATATTGACTCAAACAAGCATACTCTGTGCCATAATTCGTTAAAATGCACCATAGTGCCGATTGACTCTGACTCGCTGGCACTAATTTATTTTCCTCATTCATAAATAACTTTAAAATCCACTTTTAATCCACGTTATTAATTAATTAAAATGTTAAGGGTAAAATCGTTTACTGTTCACTGTAGCTTACTGCATCCTTATAACCAACGTTGTAATAATTTTCGTATTCAAGATTATGTAAAAAAAATTCTAAAATCACTGTCAATGCAAGAAATCATCAAATCTAAATGCCTTTTCCTTGTTCCTTATTTAAAATTCTGGATGGTAAAAATTTTCTCAGGTGGGAATTTGTCGTAGCCATGGTACCGGGTTCGTGAGTGAACCACAGAGCTACCAGGAGCAGATTGATAGGGAATCGTCCACGGACGTCCCTGGGCCGGCCGCATTTTTGGCAAAATGTGGCTGCCTGAAACCCGACATCGAACCTTCCGCCACGCGGAATGCCGGACGCTCCTGATACAAAAGCGCCAGCCCGACGCGGGCAACCGCGACGAAGCTAGGGCGCAGTTTCTCCGCATTCTTACATTTCGCTGATTATCGACCCAAACTTGAAGTCGATAAATTTCATCGAGTTCATCCTCATGTTAGACTAAACATCTATCATGGCATATATAAATTCTTCTCCCCCCATAAATGCAAAAGCTTTAAGCCCTATGTATTTTCAAAATAAATTTTGGCAAGGACATACCAAAAAAAAACTAAACAAATGAGCAAAATTTTGGGATGGGATTTGACCATGTGTCAATATTTGGGGTGGGAAATAATTCTAAACTGGTTAAAAATTTCTTTTCATTTTCGAAAAATGAAAAGGCCTCAAGCACTCCACCACGTAACGAAAGTTGGGGTGGGGTTGAATTTTAAACCGGTTAACATTAACTGCAATTCTTTTCATTTCCGAAAAAAATGAAAAGACCCGCTAATCTCCACCACGTAACGAACCTTAAAGTTCGTGGGATCTTAAAAGTGTCTAGCAGGTAAACCAGTTAATTGATGGGGTGATGTAAACTACTCATCATTCATCCTCTCGATGAGACCACTCGTCATTGACATGACGAGTTATTGCTTGGCATGCGAAAGGTACAAATAACACAAAGGAATTAAACTACTGAAAAGACAATGGCAACTCGTTGGATTTTGTGAACCGTTGAACCTGTATCATGGCTGGGTGTAGGATAATTACCTGTCTAACTGAAGTCTCTGAGCTGAATCGAAAATAGCGAAGTCCTCTGTGAGCTTCTCTCTAAGTGTTGACCAAAGCGGGCTTCCACTATCGACCTCCTGTCTTGCTGACCTCCTCTCTCTACCAACTCAATTCCAAAAGTCCAGTCCCTTCCCAGCTTGTCTCACCTCTATATTCCCTGGCCATCGAGCTCTTCCTCGATGCCGAATCGCCGAATCGTGTTTATTATCATAATTGCTACCATGCAAACCGCTGACACCAAACCCAGAAGTGTTACCTATTTCCTGAATGCTCAGGAGGTTTGCATGGCACAACACAATGCATTGTAAGCATGCCTAAGAGGCTTGAGACAGCTGAGAGAAAAACAAGTGAATGCCCTGGTCAACTTGAAGCGTTCAGAGAGACTTAATAAAATAAACATACAATCCTATGGATTGATACGATATTATAATTTAGTTGATCGTCCGAATGATGCAGAAGTTATTGATATTTTAATCAATCAGTTGCCCACATCTATTGCACAAACAATATTAGCTGCTAGATTAGTTAAAATGGATGATGTAATTGCGTTACTAAAGAGGTTGGATTTAGTGAATTCAAGATCAAACAAGAGTTTTAATGTTCATGATAATGTACGTGAAAAAAATTTCCGACATGATGGGAATAATTCTAAAAGTTTTACCGACAATAATAGTGCAAGGGCAAAACTGAGAGTTCAAAGTGTTGCTAAAAGTTCATCGTTTGTGAACGATGATGAACCTAATGGAAATCAAGGTTCAAGACGTAACGTAAGACCTAATGATACTGTTCATTTTGTTTCTTCTAGCGAAGAAAATAAAAGAATTAAGATTCCACGTACAGATGTTCCGTTTGTTGCTGAAAACCAACAATCAAACTCCAGCCAGAAGACAATGATATTTAATAGAAATAATAATTTTGGGAAACCTAACCTAACTAACAACCCATATAATCGTTACAGACGTAATGGTGCAGGAACTCAAAATTTCCGGCAAAATAGAAGTCCACAAAGCTCACGATACTTCAATAATAATGGTAGATTTATGAGCAACAGTTTCAATGCCAGAAACGAGCAAGAACAACAGCAATTTACACTGCGTCCTAACTCTCAGTTCTCTAACAATAATTTTCACTCATTCCAACCATGCAGTGTAAGTGCCAATTGCGGATATTCGTCTCCTCAGATGTCAACGGGTAACAGTTGCAATGCAACTGCAGTGGCGAATACTCCATTAAATGAAAATGCTCCATCTTTCGATCCAAGAGAAACTTCTTGTAAACAGTTCATTTCTTCTGTCCCTGAAGCAACATTAAACGAACGTCGCGGGTGAACGTGGACCAGTTTGCTCGCACTAACATAATGGAGGGTCCGTCTAAATCATATCGTAGTGATAATATAGGCACAACTTGTCAGTATGCTGTATTAAGTAATTCCGTTTTATCTGAAGTTGATCATTGTTATCCACTTCCAATATTTTTTCAATTAGATTGGTACGAAGATGAACCTACTTGGATTTTAAATGATACTGGTATACCTACTCCTATTACTGATCAACATTTGATCACAGGAACAGTTTGCGGTATTACGATACAGTGTGTCATCGACAGTGGAAGCCAGTGTAATTTAGTCAGTTATGAATTATGGTGCAGTATAAAATCAATTATTCCGAGTGCCAAACTGGATACAGTGGATCAACTTAAGTTATTGCCGTTTGCAGGACATCAGAAGTTTCGTGTTGCTGGTCGGAAGATTATAAGTATTTCAATTAACTCGGAAGTTTTTACTTTGGAGATATTCGTATTGAAGCAACTGCATGCTGAATTAATTCTCGGAATACCATTTTTAAGGCAATACAAAGCTGTACTCGATTTTAGAAGAAACGAAATTAGTTTGATGGCGTCTACGGGTTCCGAATTGGTTCAGCCATTTAACTCTAGCAAAATCACAACTGATAGGGATCGCTGCCAAATGCAAGAAGTTACTATAATCAAAGAAGCAGAAAATTTACTTGTCGTTTCTCTAGATCAGATCACAACGAAGGTGCGGTCGTGTGAATCACTCAACACGGAGCAGCAGTCTCAGCTTGAGAATTTAATAATAGAATATCATAGGTTGTTTTCTGATCGACCCCGATCTGCATTTGTAGAACCTTATCAAATTGAACTAGACACAAAGGAACCAATCAAGGCACCTATATATCCGGTACCGTTCGCCAAAAGAGCAGCGTTAGAAAAGGAACTAGAAAAATGGAAAGCCTGGGGAATAATTAAAGAGATGTCTTCACCTTATTTGAACCCAGTACATATCGTCCCAAAATCTAATGGTGAGTGGCGTCCAGTGGTGGATTTTCGTCGCCTAAACCAACATGTAATTTCACCACTTACCCATGTTGAACCGATAAACGAGCTACTTCAACATTTTAAGGGTGCAAGATATTTTTCTTCAATTGATCTCTCCTGTGGATATTTTCAAATACCACTTACGCCCGACTCATATAAATACACAGCTTTTTCGTATCGAGGACGACAGCACGTGTTTTGTTACTTGCCATTTGGTATAAAATCAGCTGTTTCTGTTTTTGTTGAGAGAATGAAAAAGGTGTTTGGACCAGAGACTTATTCATTTCTGATGATATATGTGGATGACATTTTAATATTTAGCCCAACAATAGAGAAACATTTTGAACATCTTGATTATGTTCTACAGACATTGCAGATGACGAACATGTCCATAAAATTTGCCAAATGCAAATTTTTCCAAACGGAAATTAAGTTTTTGGGTCATGTGGTGTCTGGTTCCGAGATTAAGGTCGATCATGATAAAGACTCAGCTATTCTACAGTTTCCTGTTCCTCAAAACAAAAAGTCACTTCGCAAATTTTTAGGACTGGCAAATTGGAGGAATCGTTTTATACATGGATTTTCAGATATCGCTAGTCCATTATATAATCTTTTACGCAAGAATGTGCCATTTTATTGGACACCTCAGTGTCAAGAAGCTTTCTTGTTATTAAAGAATGCTCTAATTTCAGCACCAGCATTGAGTCAACCCGACTTTGAGTTGAGGTTTTGTGTTTCTGTTGATGCAAGCCAGAAAGGATTGGGTTGTGTACTTTGGCAAGTTGATAATGATGAAATTCGTGTCATACAATATGGCAGTCGTTCTCTTAGAGGAGCAGAGATTACATATAGTACACACGAATTGGAATGTTTAGCTATATTATTTGCTCTGGAGAAATTTGCTATATATCTTAAAGGAACTGATTTCAACTTATATTCAGATCATAAGTCGTTGTCTTGGCTTAAAACTGCACAATCACTTAATTCTCGTCTTACGAGATGGGCTCTCAAACTGCAGTGTGTTGATTTCACGTTATATCATGTCCCAGGAGTTTCGAATAATATTGCTGATACGTTGAGTAGATTTCCGCCTTGTACTTCTTATTCTGCACTTGATGATAAATTATATATCAATCAAGTAATTGTGGAAGATTCACAAGATGATACTTCTTCTATTTGGTTAAAAGCTCAACGAGCAGATGAAAAATGCAATAATATAATTTCTCACCTGGAAGATAGTACAACTGATAAAGACTTTTCAAAGTATCTTCTTCACAACAAAATTCTGTTTTATAAACCCAATTCAGATGAAATTTGTAAACTTGTAGTGCCACGTGAGCTTATACCTTTGGTATTGCACAAAATGCATGATTTAAATGGACATTTTGGTTATCAGAAGGTTTTAGCAGCTTGTAGAAGGGCATATTTTTGGCCGTACATGAGAAAATCAATTAGAAATTACCTGAAAGATTGCTTAGAATGTGCACGAACAAAGATTGTAGGTCGGCCGTTGCGGAGAGATGAATATCACGTCGTTTCGCACCAACCACACGATTTCCTCTCTATTGATTTAATCGGAAAATTACCAAGATCACGTACATATGAATATCTCCTCACAATTGTAGACGTTATGTCAAAGTTTGTTATGATTTATCCGTTAAGAAAAGCGACTGCCAGGGAAATTATCAATCGTTTTGAAGAACAATATTTTAAACATTACTCTGTATGCAATGTATTATTATCAGATTGTGGAAGCCAATTTACATCAAATGAGTGGAAAGCCTACATGGATTCAAGGAAAATTAAGCATATTACTACCACTACATACAATCCGAAATCTAATCCTATTGAGAGGTACAATAAAGAGATTGTTAGGTTACTGCGATTATTCTGCAATGATAATCACACCAGTTGGTATCCAAAAATAAATTCTATTATTCAGTTATTAAATCATTCATGCTCTTCAGTTACCGGATTATCTCCTAGTGAACTTTTCTTACATGAAGATATGAAGGACTCAATATTTGAAGAAATCAGCTGGCCAGAACAAATTAAATCTTTGCCATGGAAACGCAAATTGTTTTTAGCAGAAATCAGGACTAGACAATCTAGAAGAAGCAGAAAGATTACGAATGCATTGAACTCGATCAAACTTCGAACAGGAGATTTGGTTATGATAAAAAATAGGCAAGTTAGTTCCAAAATTAACAGCCAGATTCATAAATTGTTCAACTTGTATATTGGGCCATTCCTTGTCAAGGAAATTAAGGACAATAATGCAATTCTTTACACAATGAACCAGCAATATTATGACAAGGTGAACTTTTCTAATCTTCGAGTGTTTAACTGTTCGGAAGAAAAGAGGAATCAACTCTTGTCTGAGAATTAAATTTATGAGAGTAGATACTTGAAAAAAAATGAAACCATTCTGTTTATTATTTTGTACAATTGAATGTTGTATTATGTTCTGATTTGTTATTACCTGTTAGGCACAAATCTGTTTATGTGCACGTTGTTGTCGAATGTCAGATAATATTGTGCATTTGTAACTTTGTTTTAGTTATGTTGATAAACATCTGACTGATTTTTAAATGAAAACTCCTCCTTGCTGTTTCGTAGTTTTCATTTTCCCGGAGGAGGGGAATGTTGTGACGGTCCTGTGAATCCGCACAATATAATTATATGTTTATTGAAATTATTAATTTCATATTATACAAATCACTTTATATTAACGTTTAAAAAATGTATAATTATTACTTTGTACAACGTTAATTATGTTTTATGTTATTCATTGCACTCTACGCTGTATAAACGAGATATTTGGAATCCTAACGTTGCTATAGCAACGAGAATCAATAGTCATTATGTGGTAGTGTGTCTGACAAAAATGGAAATATAGGTAATAGTGAACTGCATATTGCTTAGTTATTTCACTAATATATAGACCTATAGAAGTTGTATCTTCACCTTCGCGTTTTATTTCAAATATTTATGAACTAAATGTGATCGTGCAAATGATTGACTTGTGAACGTCACAATTCTTATCTGTTTATTTCACAAGTTTAGGCTTATTATTACTCAAATAACAAGGAAAGTTTGTTTATTTTAGAGTTTGCTGAGTATTTTGTTACTGTTGTACTAGGTAAAAGTTTTCTAAATATATCAGATAGGGCTCTGTATACTTTTGTTTTTGCTATTTTGGAGATGATGCGATCAGCACCACACTCTCCATTTGCTTTTTTATCTTATGTACCCTAATATTATTTTGAGGCTTAGTGAATTCTAGAGCCTATTTATGCAGGAGAGAGGGCTTGAAAATTTTGATCTCAGATAACCCACAACTATTTGTCAGAGTATTTTAAAGGATATTTTATACTTATTATGTGCCACTAGAATATCTAAGCTTGCTTAATTTTAATGCCTGTAACGCTGTTATTGTATTTCTAGCTAAGGCTTACTGGATAAAGTACACGAAATGTTTAACATTTCGACTATTTGCCAAATTTTTAGTGTAACGAAAATTATTGTGTGTCTATAAAGACTGAAATCCCTTTACCGATGAGTCCATAACTGGACGCTTACCAACATTGTTTTTTATTTTTAAAAATATATATAACCATTTATCAATATATTGACAATTCACAGGACAAGACGAAGTTCACAGACGAGTGACTATATGAACCATAGGTCCACTTGCTAAACTTTTTTCTATGCTAGAAGAATAATTTAGCCTTATAGCCTTTTTCAAGGTATTTTTGAAGTATTACTGGTGTTTGGGTGCATCAACATTTGGGTTATTTCCATTTGGTTTATTATACGAGGCTACAATCACTGTCTGAACACTGAAATCCTCAGATTGAAACTTAAAGCTTAGGCTGTAACTAGGGACTTAGTATGTATATCGACAATTTATAGGACAACACGAACTTTACAAAGGATTGTAGGTGACGTAGGACCAGACGCCAGAGCTTTGTTAATCTGCAAGAAGCACTTACAGCTAATATTACGAGTAAATGAGGTTGATTTTTACTGTTTCACAAGAATGCTATTTTTTATACACCCAATATTTGCTTTTTCAAGTAACTACATGTGCCAGAAGCACTTACAGGCCAACTCTAACTAGACTTCGACTTATTCTATATCAGGTGCTAATTTATAAAGAACTATGATTGTGTATATTTCTGAGGAAGTACGCAAAAGCAGATTACCCGATTAAAGTATCTGAAAAACAGATTTTTCTATGTAAGTATATTTTTATTGACTGGATTATTTAACAGATCAAACAGGAAGACTGCAAAATTCATTAAATGTAGTTCTATCGTATAGGTGGTTTCAGAGATATAAAAAGAACAAATATAAGATTTCGCTTTTTTTGCTTCTGAGGCTAATCGCGACGCTAAGGGTAAATGGCGAGGAAATGTAACGGAGGAGAAACACTCTCAAAAGTTATGGGCTGCATGTAAGTTAATACCACAGAGATATTACAGTAGGTGTAGGTTCTACCACCAGAACTTTTCTATCATAATAATACTGGTTATGCTGTACTGTTAGCTAAAGATGCTGATATTTGAGAAACTTAAAAGCTTATTTGCAAAATTTGAAGATAAATAATAATCTGTTAGACTGTTAGGATATTTTATATCCATTCTGCACAAGATCCGATGACAAAATTTAAAAATTGTAATCGCCCAGACAGGGACTCGAACCCTGGACAGTTAGGTTAAAAGCTTAACGCTATACCAACTAAGCTATCTGGGCACAAGGTATTCTTTTCTTGAAAAATTTGTTATGTTAAGAAATATATTGAAACAATTGAGAACACTCTTGATCTGGTTCGACAGAGAAGGAGACAACATTTCCAATTTTTTACAGACTGGGTGTATTTTCCACTATAGAGGCCTTCACTATATGTAATTCGAAACGCTAAATTTCAGCTAGCTTCCAAAATTGAGGTAAAGATTGTGTTTGACGAGATTAACAAGTTACAATTATATCCAGTTACGGACAAATAAAGCTAAAACTCTCAGATTTACTGTACTAGCCAAGCTTTAGTAACATTTGCTTCACTTTAGTACAAATACCAAAGAAATAGGTATATTTTATTTATAATTTGACAAAATGTACTAGTATTTAATTCACAAAGTTAGGTAAAAAACAGTATTTTTAAAAAATATTGTTACTGCCTTCAAATTTTATGTTATTTAGCCACTAACAACTGGTTTACACTGTTTGGCATCCTTTAAATAGGAAAAGAAGGAATTATTTGTTTAGTATTTTTACTACTTTATATTTATTTAAGAAAACAATTCTACAGTTTAACTTAATTTTTAACAAATTGTTACTAATTTATATATCAAAGTTATGTTATTTAGAGTGTATGAAGGCGTATAAAGTTAATATTTGTACTTATCAGTGCAACTAACAATTATATTCTACACACAAAAGATGATGTTTACAGTTAAATTACTTGAATCAGAGAATAATATTTTACAGTAATTGATTCATTCAGCACTAGTCAGTACTTTTATGCATCAGAAAGTTTTCTTAATTTTCAATTACGCATGCTATTTTGGGCTATTCTTAAAATGTATTTCTAAGGCAAACTGGTTTAATTTTCTGCTTATAATGAAAAGTTGACATAGTTTTCGCACAATGCATTGTACATTTGTTATATTCTCTACTTACAATTCAAATATTATGCTTATTTAATGTATAACTAACTAACTCTCTAGCCTTCTTAAACCCGAAGGTTCATGGCCGCAGCAACACATGCCTTTCATCTGTCCCTGTCCTGAGCAAGATCTATATACTCCTTTCCTTCCCTACCAATTTCCTTTAGGTCCATCTCTACATTATCCCTCCATCTTTGTTTTGGTCTTCCAATTGGTCTTTTACCATCAGGTTTCCCAACAAGAATCCTGTATACCGGTTTCCGCCGACAATTAATATTCCGCTCAGGTTTGCCCCAAGGCACAGGACGCACACAAGGAAAAAGGATTTTTGGATACCCAATTAGATTGGAGCGAGAACTTTAATTTGAACAAGGAGAACGAAGCGTAAGGGTTTTTTACCTGTACTAGGAAGAAGGGAGAGCTATCAGGGACTGGGCCTACAGTTTTCACTATTTGCTTTTATCACGGGGTATCGAACCTAGGGCCCTTTGATTATTGATTTAGGTAGTAAATTTATGTTACTGTGTGCTATTTAATATATTATCGAGTTTATTTTTTACCAAACTTTGACTTTATGTCAAACATTTTCACAGCTTATTCTTATTTTTACCAAAATAACACAATTCATTCTGTTCAGGAAAGACTTTTAGTTACATTTTCGACACACAAAGTGTGTGTTCTCAACTTCTATCTGTTTATTGTACAATTTTATTCATATTTTTACCTAAATAACACTATTTATACTATTAAGAAAAGACTTTTAGTTATATTTCCGACACACAAAGTGTGTGTTCTCAATTTTTAGTTGTTTATTTTACAAGTTTAGGCTTATTTTTACCAAAATAACACTATTTATACCATTCAGACAACACTTTTTGTTAAATTTTGGATTCACAAAGACATTTTTTCAACTTTTAATTTATTATTTTACATTTTTATGTTAATTTTTTACCAAAATAACACTATTTATACTATTCAGGAAAGATTTTCAGTTAAATTTTCGACACTATGTGTGTGTTCTCAACTTCTATCTGTTTATTTCACAAGTTTAGGCTTATTTTTACCAAAGTAACACTATTTATACTATTCAGGCAACATTTTTTGTTAAATCGTGGACTCGCAAAGACATTTTTTCAACTTTTATTTCACAACTTTATGTTAATTTTTTACCAAAATAATACTATTTGTACTATTCAGGCAATATTTTTTATTAAATTTTGGACTCACAAAGACATTTTTTCAACTTTTAATTTATTATTTTACATTTTTATGTTAATTTTTTACCAAAATAACACTATTTATACTATTCAGGAAAGATTTTCAGTTAACTTTTCGACACACTATGTGTGTGTTCTCAACTTCTATCTGTTTATTTCACAAGTTTAGGCTTATTTTTACCAAAGTAACACTATTTATACTATTCAGGAAAGACTTTCAGTTAAATTTTCGACACACTATGTGTGTGTTCTCAACTTCTATCTGTTTATTTCACAAGTTTAGTCTTATTTTTACCAAAATAACACTATTTATACTATTCAGGCAACATTTTTTGTTAAATCGTGGACTCGCAAAGACATTTTTTCAACTTTTATTTCACAACTTTATGTTAATTTTTTACCAAAATAATACTATTTTTACTATTCAGGCAATATTTTTTATTAAATTTTGGACTCACAAAGACATTTTTTCAACTTTTAATTTATTATTTTACAACTTTATGTTAATTTTTTTTACCAAAATAACACTATATGTACTATTCAGACATTTTTTATTAAATTTTGGATTCACAAAGACATTTTTTCAACTTTTAATTTATTATTTTACATTTTTATGTTAATTTTTTACCAAAATAACACTATTTATACTATTCAGGAAAGATTTTCAGTTAAATTTTCGACACACTATGTGTGTGTTCTCAACTTCTATCTGTTTATTTCACAAGTTTAGGCTTATTTTTACCAAAGTAACACTATTTATACTATTCAGGAAAGACTTTCAGTTAAATTTTCGACACACTATGTGTGTGTTCTCAACTTCTATCTGTTTATTTCACAAGTTTAGTCTTATTTTTACCAAAATAACACTATTTATACTATTCAGGCAACATTTTTTGTTAAATTGTGGACTCGCAAAGACATTTTTTCAACTTTTATTTCACAACTTTATGTTAATTTTTTTCCAAAATAACACTATTTGTACTATTTAGACAATATTTTTTATTAAAATTTGGACTCACAAAGACATTTTTTCAACTTTTAACTTATTATTTTACAACTTTATGTTAATTTTTTTTTACCAAAATAACACTATTTGTACTATTCAGACAACATTTTTTATTAAATTTTGGACTCACAAAGACATTTTTTCAACTTTTAACTTATTATTTTACAACTTTATGTTTGTTTTTTTACCAAAATAACACTATTTATACTATTCAGGAAAGACTTTTAGTTACATTTTCGACACACAAAGTGTGAGTTTTCAATTTTTATCTGTTTATTTCACAAGTTTAGGCTTATTATTACTCAAATAACAAGGAAAGTTTGTTCATTTTAGAGTTTGCTGAGTATTTTGTTACTGTTGTACTAGGTAAAAGTTTTATAAATATATCAGATAGGGCTCTGTATACTTTTGTTTTTGCTATTTTGGAGATGATGCGATCAGCACCACTCTCCATCTGCTTTTTTATCTTATGTACCCTAATATTATTTTGAGGCTTAGTGAATTCTAGAGCCTATTTATGCAGGAGAGAGGGCTTGAAAATTTTGATCTCAGATAACCCACAACTATTTGTTAGAGTATTTTAAAGGATATTTTATACTTATTATGTGCCACTAGAATATCTAAGCTTGCTTAATTTTAATGCCTGTAACGTTGTTATTGTATTTCTAGCTAAGGCTTACTGGATAAAGTACACGAAATGTTTAACATTTCGACTATTTGCCAAATTTTTAGTGTAACGAAAATTATTGTGTGTCTATAAAGACTGAAATCCCTTTACCGATGAGTCCATAACTGGACGCTTACCAACATTGTTTTTTATTTTTAAAAATATATATAACCATTTATCAATATATTGACAATTCACAGGACAAGACGAAGTTCACAGACGAGTGACTATATGAACCATAGGTCCACTTGCTAAACTTTTTTCTATGCTAGAAGAATAATTTAGCCTTATAGCCTTTTTCAAGGTATTTTTGAAGTATTACTGGTGTTCGGGTGCATCAACATTTGGGTTATTTCCATTTGGTTTATTATACGAGGCTACAATCACTGTCTGAACACTGAAATCCTCAGATTGAAACTTAAAGCTTAGGCTGTAACTAGGGACTTAGTATGTATATCGACAATTTATAGGACAACACGAACCTTACAAAGGATTGTAGGTGACGTAGGACCAGACGCCAGAGCTTTGTTAATCTGCAAGAAGCACTTACAGCTAATATTACGAGTAAATGAGGTTGATTTTTACTGTTTCACAAGAATGCTATTTTTTATACACCCAATATTTGCTTTTTCAAGTAACTACATGTGCCAGAAGCACTTACAGGCCAACTCTAACTAGACTTCGACTTATTCTATATCAGGTGCTAATTTATAAAGAACTATGATTGTGTATATTTCTGAGGAAGTACGCAAAAGCAGATTACCCGATTAAAGTATCTGAAAAACAGATTTTTCTATGTAAGTATATTTTTATTGACTGGATTATTTAACAGATCAAACAGGAAGACTGCAAAATTCATTAAATGTAGTTCTATCGTATAGGTGGTTTCAGAGATATAAAAAGAACAAATATAAGATTTCGCTTTTTTTGCTTCTGAGGCTAATCGCGACGCTAAGGGTAAATGGCGAGGAAATGTAACGGAGGAGAAACACTCTCAAAAGTTATGGGCTGCATGTAAGTTAATACCACAGAGATATTACAGTAGGTGTAGGTTCTACCACCAGAACTTTTCTATCATAATAATACTGGTTATGCTGTACTGTTAGCTAAAGATGCTGATATTTGAGAAACTTAAAAGCTTATTTGCAAAATTTGAAGATAAATAATAATCTGTTAGACTGTTAGGATATTTTATATCCATTCTGCACAAGATCCGATGACAAAATTTAAAAATTGTAATCGCCCAGACAGGGACTCGAACCCTGGACAGTTAGGTTAAAAGCTTAACGCTATACCAACTAAGCTATCTGGGCACAAGGTATTCTTTTCTTGAAAAATTTGTTATGTTAAGAAATATATTGAAACAATTGAGAACACTCTTGATCTGGTTCGACAGAGAAGGAGACAACATTTCCAATTTTTTACAGACTGGGTGTATTTTCCACTATAGAGGCCTTCACTATATGTAATTCGAAACGCTAAATTTCAGCTAGCTTCCAAAATTGAGGTAAAGATTGTGTTTGACGAGATTAACAAGTTACAATTATATCCAGTTACGGACAAATAAAGCTAAAACTCTCAGATTTACTGTACTAGCCAAGCTTTAGTAACATTTGCTTCACTTTAGTACAAATACCAAAGAAATAGGTATATTTTATTTATAATTTGACAAAATGTACTAGTATTTAATTCACAAAGTTAGGTAAAAAACAGTATTTTTAAAAAATATTGTTACTGCCTTCAAATTTTATGTTATTTAGCCACTAACAACTGGTTTACACTGTTTGGCATCCTTTAAATAGGAAAAGAAGGAATTATTTGTTTAGTATTTTTACTACTTTATATTTATTTAAGAAAACAATTCTACAGTTTAACTTAATTTTTAACAAATTGTTACTAATTTATATATCAAAGTTATGTTATTTAGAGTGTATGAAGGCGTATAAAGTTAATATTTGTACTTATCAGTGCAACTAACAATTATATTCTACACACAAAAGATGATGTTTACAGTTAAATTACTTGAATCAGAGAATAATATTTTACAGTAATTGATTCATTCAGCACTAGTCAGTACTTTTATGCATCAGAAAGTTTTCTTAATTTTCAATTACGCATGCTATTTTGGGCTATTCTTAAAATGTATTTCTAAGGCAAACTGGTTTAATTTTCTGCTTATAATGAAAAGTTGACATAGTTTTCGCACAATGCATTGTACATTTGTTATATTCTCTACTTACAATTCAAATATTATGCTTATTTAATGTATAACTAACTAACTCTCTAGCCTTCTTAAACCCGAAGGTTCATGGCCGCAGCAACACATGCCTTTCATCTGTCCCTGTCCTGAGCAAGATCTATATACTCCTTTCCTTCCCTACCAATTTCCTTTAGGTCCATCTCTACATTATCCCTCCATCTTTGTTTTGGTCTTCCAATTGGTCTTTTACCATCAGGTTTCCCAACAAGAATCCTGTATACCGGTTTCCGCCGACAATTAATATTCCGCTCAGGTTTGCCCCAAGGCACAGGACGCACACAAGGAAAAAGGATTTTTGGATACCCAATTAGATTGGAGCGAGAACTTTAATTTGAACAAGGAGAACGAAGCGTAAGGGTTTTTTACCTGTACTAGGAAGAAGGGAGAGCTATCAGGGACTGGGCCTACAGTTTTCACTATTTGCTTTTATCACGGGGTATCGAACCTAGGGCCCTTTGATTATTGATTTAGGTAGTAAATTTATGTTACTGTGTGCTATTTAATATATTATCGAGTTTATTTTTTACCAAACTTTGACTTTATGTCAAACATTTTCACAGCTTATTCTTATTTTTACCAAAATAACACAATTCATTCTGTTCAGGAAAGACTTTTAGTTACATTTTCGACACACAAAGTGTGTGTTCTCAACTTCTATCTGTTTATTGTACAATTTTATTCATATTTTTACCTAAATAACACTATTTATACTATTAAGAAAAGACTTTTAGTTATATTTCCGACACACAAAGTGTGTGTTCTCAATTTTTAGTTGTTTATTTTACAAGTTTAGGCTTATTTTTACCAAAATAACACTATTTATACCATTCAGACAACACTTTTTGTTAAATTTTGGATTCACAAAGACATTTTTTCAACTTTTAATTTATTATTTTACATTTTTATGTTAATTTTTTACCAAAATAACACTATTTATACTATTCAGGAAAGATTTTCAGTTAAATTTTCGACACTATGTGTGTGTTCTCAACTTCTATCTGTTTATTTCACAAGTTTAGGCTTATTTTTACCAAAGTAACACTATTTATACTATTCAGGCAACATTTTTTGTTAAATCGTGGACTCGCAAAGACATTTTTTCAACTTTTATTTCACAACTTTATGTTAATTTTTTACCAAAATAATACTATTTGTACTATTCAGGCAATATTTTTTATTAAATTTTGGACTCACAAAGACATTTTTTCAACTTTTAATTTATTATTTTACATTTTTATGTTAATTTTTTACCAAAATAACACTATTTATACTATTCAGGAAAGATTTTCAGTTAACTTTTCGACACACTATGTGTGTGTTCTCAACTTCTATCTGTTTATTTCACAAGTTTAGGCTTATTTTTACCAAAGTAACACTATTTATACTATTCAGGAAAGACTTTCAGTTAAATTTTCGACACACTATGTGTGTGTTCTCAACTTCTATCTGTTTATTTCACAAGTTTAGTCTTATTTTTACCAAAATAACACTATTTATACTATTCAGGCAACATTTTTTGTTAAATCGTGGACTCGCAAAGACATTTTTTCAACTTTTATTTCACAACTTTATGTTAATTTTTTACCAAAATAATACTATTTTTACTATTCAGGCAATATTTTTTATTAAATTTTGGACTCACAAAGACATTTTTTCAACTTTTAATTTATTATTTTACAACTTTATGTTAATTTTTTTTACCAAAATAACACTATATGTACTATTCAGACATTTTTTATTAAATTTTGGATTCACAAAGACATTTTTTCAACTTTTAATTTATTATTTTACATTTTTATGTTAATTTTTTACCAAAATAACACTATTTATACTATTCAGGAAAGATTTTCAGTTAAATTTTCGACACACTATGTGTGTGTTCTCAACTTCTATCTGTTTATTTCACAAGTTTAGGCTTATTTTTACCAAAGTAACACTATTTATACTATTCAGGAAAGACTTTCAGTTAAATTTTCGACACACTATGTGTGTGTTCTCAACTTCTATCTGTTTATTTCACAAGTTTAGTCTTATTTTTACCAAAATAACACTATTTATACTATTCAGGCAACATTTTTTGTTAAATTGTGGACTCGCAAAGACATTTTTTCAACTTTTATTTCACAACTTTATGTTAATTTTTTTCCAAAATAACACTATTTGTACTATTTAGACAATATTTTTTATTAAAATTTGGACTCACAAAGACATTTTTTCAACTTTTAACTTATTATTTTACAACTTTATGTTAATTTTTTTTTACCAAAATAACACTATTTGTACTATTCAGACAACATTTTTTATTAAATTTTGGACTCACAAAGACATTTTTTCAACTTTTAACTTATTATTTTACAACTTTATGTTTGTTTTTTTACCAAAATAACACTATTTATACTATTCAGGAAAGACTTTTAGTTACATTTTCGACACACAAAGTGTGAGTTTTCAATTTTTATCTGTTTATTTCACAAGTTTAGGCTTATTATTACTCAAATAACAAGGAAAGTTTGTTCATTTTAGAGTTTGCTGAGTATTTTGTTACTGTTGTACTAGGTAAAAGTTTTATAAATATATCAGATAGGGCTCTGTATACTTTTGTTTTTGCTATTTTGGAGATGATGCGATCAGCACCACTCTCCATCTGCTTTTTTATCTTATGTACCCTAATATTATTTTGAGGCTTAGTGAATTCTAGAGCCTATTTATGCAGGAGAGAGGGCTTGAAAATTTTGATCTCAGATAACCCACAACTATTTGTTAGAGTATTTTAAAGGATATTTTATACTTATTATGTGCCACTAGAATATCTAAGCTTGCTTAATTTTAATGCCTGTAACGTTGTTATTGTATTTCTAGCTAAGGCTTACTGGATAAAGTACACGAAATGTTTAACATTTCGACTATTTGCCAAATTTTTAGTGTAACGAAAATTATTGTGTGTCTATAAAGACTGAAATCCCTTTACCGATGAGTCCATAACTGGACGCTTACCAACATTGTTTTTTATTTTTAAAAATATATATAACCATTTATCAATATATTGACAATTCACAGGACAAGACGAAGTTCACAGACGAGTGACTATATGAACCATAGGTCCACTTGCTAAACTTTTTTCTATGCTAGAAGAATAATTTAGCCTTATAGCCTTTTTCAAGGTATTTTTGAAGTATTACTGGTGTTCGGGTGCATCAACATTTGGGTTATTTCCATTTGGTTTATTATACGAGGCTACAATCACTGTCTGAACACTGAAATCCTCAGATTGAAACTTAAAGCTTAGGCTGTAACTAGGGACTTAGTATGTATATCGACAATTTATAGGACAACACGAACCTTACAAAGGATTGTAGGTGACGTAGGACCAGACGCCAGAGCTTTGTTAATCTGCAAGAAGCACTTACAGCTAATATTACGAGTAAATGAGGTTGATTTTTACTGTTTCACAAGAATGCTATTTTTTATACACCCAATATTTGCTTTTTCAAGTAACTACATGTGCCAGAAGCACTTACAGGCCAACTCTAACTAGACTTCGACTTATTCTATATCAGGTGCTAATTTATAAAGAACTATGATTGTGTATATTTCTGAGGAAGTACGCAAAAGCAGATTACCCGATTAAAGTATCTGAAAAACAGATTTTTCTATGTAAGTATATTTTTATTGACTGGATTATTTAACAGATCAAACAGGAAGACTGCAAAATTCATTAAATGTAGTTCTATCGTATAGGTGGTTTCAGAGATATAAAAAGAACAAATATAAGATTTCGCTTTTTTTGCTTCTGAGGCTAATCGCGACGCTAAGGGTAAATGGCGAGGAAATGTAACGGAGGAGAAACACTCTCAAAAGTTATGGGCTGCATGTAAGTTAATACCACAGAGATATTACAGTAGGTGTAGGTTCTACCACCAGAACTTTTCTATCATAATAATACTGGTTATGCTGTACTGTTAGCTAAAGATGCTGATATTTGAGAAACTTAAAAGCTTATTTGCAAAATTTGAAGATAAATAATAATCTGTTAGACTGTTAGGATATTTTATATCCATTCTGCACAAGATCCGATGACAAAATTTAAAAATTGTAATCGCCCAGACAGGGACTCGAACCCTGGACAGTTAGGTTAAAAGCTTAACGCTATACCAACTAAGCTATCTGGGCACAAGGTATTCTTTTCTTGAAAAATTTGTTATGTTAAGAAATATATTGAAACAATTGAGAACACTCTTGATCTGGTTCGACAGAGAAGGAGACAACATTTCCAATTTTTTACAGACTGGGTGTATTTTCCACTATAGAGGCCTTCACTATATGTAATTCGAAACGCTAAATTTCAGCTAGCTTCCAAAATTGAGGTAAAGATTGTGTTTGACGAGATTAACAAGTTACAATTATATCCAGTTACGGACAAATAAAGCTAAAACTCTCAGATTTACTGTACTAGCCAAGCTTTAGTAACATTTGCTTCACTTTAGTACAAATACCAAAGAAATAGGTATATTTTATTTATAATTTGACAAAATGTACTAGTATTTAATTCACAAAGTTAGGTAAAAAACAGTATTTTTAAAAAATATTGTTACTGCCTTCAAATTTTATGTTATTTAGCCACTAACAACTGGTTTACACTGTTTGGCATCCTTTAAATAGGAAAAGAAGGAATTATTTGTTTAGTATTTTTACTACTTTATATTTATTTAAGAAAACAATTCTACAGTTTAACTTAATTTTTAACAAATTGTTACTAATTTATATATCAAAGTTATGTTATTTAGAGTGTATGAAGGCGTATAAAGTTAATATTTGTACTTATCAGTGCAACTAACAATTATATTCTACACACAAAAGATGATGTTTACAGTTAAATTACTTGAATCAGAGAATAATATTTTACAGTAATTGATTCATTCAGCACTAGTCAGTACTTTTATGCATCAGAAAGTTTTCTTAATTTTCAATTACGCATGCTATTTTGGGCTATTCTTAAAATGTATTTCTAAGGCAAACTGGTTTAATTTTCTGCTTATAATGAAAAGTTGACATAGTTTTCGCACAATGCATTGTACATTTGTTATATTCTCTACTTACAATTCAAATATTATGCTTATTTAATGTATAACTAACTAACTCTCTAGCCTTCTTAAACCCGAAGGTTCATGGCTGCAGCAACACATGCCTTTCATCTGTCCCTGTCCTGAGCAAGATCTATATACTCCTTTCCTTCCCTACCAATTTCCTTTAGGTCCATCTCTACATTATCCCTCCATCTTTGTTTTGGTCTTCCTATTGGTCTTTTACCATCAGGTTTCCCAACAAGAATCCTGTATACTCTTCTTTCCTCTCCCATTTGTACCACATGATATACACACTTAAGTCTTCTTGATTTAATCGTTCTAATAATATTTGGACATGAATACAAATTATGTACTTCTAAATTATGTAACCTTCTCCACTCATTTGTCTCCTCATCTGTTTTAGGCCCAAATATTTTCCTAAGGATCTTATTTTGAAATACTCTCAATTTATGTTCCTTTTTCAATGTAAGGGACCAAGTTTATTTACTCTATTTAACTTTTATTTTTTGTAATTAACAAAAATTGTTAGGCATTATTATATCTTTTTCTATCAGCTTATTTTGAAATTAATATTATTAGGTATAGTCTTTGATTTATAACTATATTGCTTTTTTATCAATTTATCTAAGAGTACACGCAGACAAACATATGTGTACACACTTTTATGTACATAGATATGCCTTTTTACAATATTTTAGTATGAAGATTGCACTTTAGCTATTCAAGCAAGGGTAGGAAAGGTAGGAAAGGTAGGATTTCTGATAATTTGTTGCAGGATTTTGTTGTCCAAGTATAGATGAGAACTGAGCTGGGAGACTGTTTTGAACCTTTTCATGAGAGTTTGCATGTGAACTGTATGCAAATTGAGCACTATTGACTGTGCATGCTTCTAAGTTTTGCTGTTATTTCACATCAACTCTGTGAGACTATAGACAGTTTTCCCATTTCAAGTAGTTTTTATTGATTGTATTTGTATATGTTTTGGGGACTTAGCAGTTTTATGTTATGAGGCAGTTTGTTGTAGAATATTTTTACCTGATGGTATGAGATATTGAGGGTCTGCTGTTTTACTTGTAATTATTTTCCTTCTTGTGTTGTGTATTTGACTATATTTTGTCCAAGTTCGTAGTATTTAGAATAATTGTTATTGAATTGTAGATGTAGGGAGTAATAATCCTTTGCAAGATGCCCTATACTTTAGTCTGAACATTATTCTTAGTAGTAGTATTGTAGTTTTTTAAACTGTGCTATGGGTGTGACTATTGATTTCTATTTCTGGATGCCATGTTGGTTTCTGTGTATTCCTCTTATTCCTTATTCTATATATAGTCACATATATAATGTAACTGAAAATCTTTCCTGAATAGTATAAATAGTGTTATTTTGGTAAAAAATTAACATAAAAATGTAAAATAATAAATTAAAAGTTGAAAAAATGTCTTTGTGAATCCAAAATTTAACAAAAAATGTTGTCTCAATGGTATAAATAGTGTTATTTTGGTAAAAATAAGCCTAAACTTGTAAAATAAACAACTAAAAATTGAGAACACACACTTTGTGTGTCGGAAATATAACTAAAAGTCTTTTCTTAATAGTATAAATAGTGTTATTTAGGTAAAAATATGAATAAAATTGTACAATAAACAGATAGAAGTTGAGAACACACACTTTGTGTGTCGAAAATGTAACTAAAAGTCTTTCCTGAACAGAATGAATTGTGTTATTTTGGTAAAAATAAGAATAAGCTGTGAAAATGTTTGACATAAAGTCAAAGTTTGGTAAAAAATAAACTCGATAATATATTAAATAGCGCACAGTAACATAAATTTACTACCTAAATCAATAATCAAAGGGCCCTAGGTTCGATACCCCGTGATAAAAGCAAATAGTGAAAACTGTAGGCCCAGTCCCTGATAGCTCTCCCTTCTTCCTAGTACAGGTAAAAAACCCTTACGCTTCGTTCTCCTTGTTCAAATTAAAGTTCTCGCTCCAATCTAATTGGGTATCCAAAAATCCTTTTTCCTTGTGTGCGTCCTGTGTCTTGGGGCAAACCTGAGCGGAATATTAATTGTCGGCGGAAACCGGTTCTACAAGCGACGCATAGCTTCAAAAAATTTGACCCTTGCTGCGCATTTCCAGACATCCTTTGTTGTCTGGTTCAATCCCTCCCCTGCCCTACAGTATTGCATACCTTTCCCCTGTTCTTGCGTACTGGTTAACCTTGGAAAAACCGGTTCTGAAAATCTACCGACGCGATCTCTGATTGGTCAATCGGGTTTCTTCTTTGTTCTGACGTTCTGACGTCATTTGACCTTGAACGCACACTCCCCAAATTCCTTTCTTCTCTACCTGCGCGGAATATTAATTCATTCTCTCTGTCTACAATCAGAGCGGAGTCGAGATTCAAACACCTTATTCTGTCTAGCGTGTGAAACCACCGTGTTTCATAACATAATAACATACATTATTGCATAGTACTAATTAATACCGTTACATATCGCGGGTTCGAGTACCGGGACCGTCCCCAATCGTAATTGGACCTGTACCTACACCCATTACCACCATTCATAGCGGTTCATAAACCATAAACTCTTATTTTCAATACTATAAACATTAATTATTAACATTTTATACATTACATACTTTGCAGTAATGAATATATAAACATATGCATAGCGTTTAGAACCTCTAATTACCTTCTATATACATATTTTTCATAAAATAAATAATTATATATTCATAAAAGTTATAAACATGCAAATACATAAATGTAAAGTATTCTAAGTACGTGCAAATTAGTTCTAAGTACATGCGAATTAATTCAAACCCGTGCAAATTAGTTCTTAATTATACGCAAATAAAGGACCACCCACGAAGAAAACAGACGTATCCTCATATTTAAATGTTACATTACAATTTCGAGTTTTCATACACAATAGTACGAAAAATAATTTTTTTAAAAAATATAATATTATATCACAATAACTTCTCATTGTGGAGGAATGTCAACCCGGTAGAGGTATGGAGGAAATATATCTTCGACAAGGTTTGGCCCTCCTGTTAACTCCTAAAAGCTAACATTG
Organism: Lepisma saccharinum; assembly: GCF_977018435.1. Lineage (NCBI taxonomy): Eukaryota > Metazoa > Arthropoda > Insecta > Zygentoma > Lepismatidae > Lepisma > Lepisma saccharinum. The sequence goes on from NC_139238.1 coordinate 21,679,814, forward strand.
AGACGGAAAATGCGACATTGTCCTGCAGAATAACGAAATTAAATTAATTACAGTACTCGTTTGATTTCATCAGTTACACATTATTTTTTAAAAAAATCATAGCAGCAGTTATGATGTTATTTCACTTCAACGTACGTATTTCAGTTGAGAAAAGTCAACATTTCCAAGATATAATGAAATCATTTGTCCCGTATGAAATCAAAACTGAGTGTCTTTAAATGTTTCAATTCACGCCAAGGATGGCGCAACGGTCACTTCGAAAGCTTTTCTTATCATTCAAAGTGTCGCCACAGGATAAGGTTTAGTTGTTACTGTGTCAAATGCCCTACCAACAATGACCATTAGTTTATAAATTATATGGAAATGAGCCAGAACACAAATACGCTGTTGTTGTTGTTAAGTCCACACTCACACAGCTCAAATCTCCAGGAAATATTCATATCTCTTATCTAAATGTCTAAATCAAAAAATAACGTCTAGATAACGCAGCACGTCCATTGAAAATATGCATTGATGTCCAAAACATGTCCAAAAGTGGTCCAGAAATGTCCGTAACATATCCCTTTTTTGGGTATCCCCTGGATATCACATATAAGGACATCCTATCGATGTCAATTGGATATTCCTGGATATGTATGGGATATACATAATTCCCGATCTTAAAGATTGTATATAGTATTGCTTTCCGCTCCTCATTTGTTTTCTTTTTACTCCTGCTGGGAACTTCTTGTGAGCGAGCGGAATTCTGGGAGTGCGATTTTCATAGCATAGCGGCATAGTGCATGTCCTTGGGTGCATGTCGGTTCGCGGCAGCGGGAAGGACTTTTTCAGTTAGTCTATCAGATGTGGGCTTTTGTATCATTAATGTGTGTGCACACGTATTTAATTATTGTATAATGTCAAGTGAATTAAATGATCTGTATGATATCCAAATTTGTTGCTGTGTCCGTTGTTCCAGGTCTATGGTAAGGCTTTCAATCAGCCTCAGAGGTGTTAGTTTCTTTTCATGGTGCTACCTGGAAGGATTCTATAGACACCCGACATGAATATCCACTGGATGACTTTTGGACATGTGTGTGTTCCATGTGTAGGCTAATCGGGACTGGACCTACAGTTCAAAGTGGAATCAGAAGCCCTTGCGCTTCCGCCAGGTATCGAACACGGGACTCCTTGATTACAAGAGGATGACGTTACCACTACGCCATCGGAAGGCCCTCTTATGTCCCTGTACTGCTGAGAAAAAGAAGCGGATGTTTGAAACTTCTGGCGATGACGTCACACTGATGAAAAACAAATTACGCTGCTGGGTCCGTTAAGAGTTGACTTGATTTTAATCTCTTGAGATCTTCTCGAAGACGCTTTATAAGACGATCCTACGACAGAGCAGCTGCAAGCAAATGCAGTTACCCAGCGATCTTCATCTGTCACTTAAGATTGCTTGCGTCACCGCCCACGTGAAGCAGAACTTAGCGAGTCTCGCGCTGAGTGCCAGAAAAGTGAAATCCTATCTTCTAAGAATGTAATCTGACTATAGAGACTGGGTGGTTCTTAGTTCGCAACTCCACAGCTGCTGCCTGTTACTTCCGCCGACAGCTTCCTCGTTCGCCTCTATTGTTAAGTAAAGCAGACAAGGGGAACAGAGGATCAGGAAGCGAGGTCGCGGTCCCCTTAAAGGGTTTTGACGGCGGGTCGTTTCTCTAGAATTGTCTCTTTAAGTTCCGCGTGTGCACTTGATAGAATGGGTAGTAGAGGAGAGAGTAGGGCAGTCCCGTTCAAAAAACGTGTCGCGGTTGATAGAAATGTGCTTGAGATAGTACAGTCTCGTTCAAAAAAATTGTCGCGTAAATTTTCAGTGATGCTGCTTGGAAAATTATGGTTGTAGCACTGAACATTGTCATGGATGAAATCTACCAAAGTCACCTTAATCTTTTTGCAGATTACAAAGCTTTGGCGAATACTGTAGTTGGAATCGAAGGTAGACAGAAATTATCGTTAAGCTCATCTCAGAACTGAGTTTTTTTCCACCTCCTGAAGCGGCTCCGGCGCCCACCCAGCGTCGTATAAAGTGGGTACCTGGAGGAAACTCTAGGGGGTAAAGGCGGCCAAGAGCATGGTTCTGATCACATTACTCCCACCTTCGGCCGTGATCAAGAAAGTGTGGACCCTAACTCTACACCCATATACGGCTTCATGGCGTGGTGCAAAGCAAAGGGGAGGACTTTACTTCATCTCAGAAGGCTAATCGAGACTTGAATTACAGTTCAGTATTCACGTCCAAGAACTACCGTGTCGTTCTCCTAGGAACGGGGGATCGAACCAGGAACCTTAACTATCGTGGTGGGTGATGTAGCTTGCTGATCATTCCTCCTCTATTCTAGAGCAACTCGCTACTCATGGTGAGCTTGATGGTAAGGTGCAAGAGGTAACAGTTACACGGACATGAATGGGAAAACACTGCCCTTGAGTTTAAACCCCTACAGACTGGATCAGCGTGGTGTCTTTCACTGCGTTGAAATGCTTCCTCGAGGTGTCGAACCACGGACTTGGTTGCAACGAAGTGTCCGTTTGTAGTGCATGTCTGGAAATCCAGACTTCACTCCCTTCTCTTATACTTTTAGCTCGTACTTCTGCACCCTCTGACTGATAGCTTGGAGCTGACCACTGACCTCCGTTCCGCCTGCCATTTATTCTACTCGAATTTACTCAATGATTCCGACTCAGTTACCTCAGTCTCTTCCTTGATTGGCATTGTTTACGCCTGTTTGCAATGAAGGAGGCTCAGCAATGTCTGACAAGACATTGCTTAAATGTCTCTAATTATTTCCTGACTGGAAAGGTGATGGCTAAATGTCTGGGGTTCCGAGTTCTTTGTACTTTACACTTTAGAGATTCTACAGATTGGTACGCTACAGCGTAACATCGGGGATATACCACGAGATAATCCTGTCTTCGAAATAATTGTCCTAAGCGATAATTCTAATCCGATAATTATGACGTAACTTAAAAAGAGTCAGTAAACTGGAAATACTTGACTCAACCTTTATGCTAAGGATTAGAAGTGAAGATGTGTTGATCTGACTCGAAATAGAACTTTTCAGAGGAGACTGAATAAAACTGAAAAATTAACAAACAATCGCACGCACTTGTATCAATTGATGTAGGTTGACCCCTATTTGTAGTGCATGAATTAAATTTCATGCATTTTCTTGTCTGTGCGATTCATTACATGAATACCTCACAATAAGTGTTGAAGATATCGTATCATTCTAATGAATGATGGGATCGAACCTGCCACTCCCAATGGATGATGTAGCTAATCATCATTCATCTTCATAAATGATGAGAGCACTTGTCATAACCACAAGTTAAATGCTTGGCAGCAAAAGGCACAACTGAAATAAAATACCTTAAACAAATAGAAATTGCAAATAGTCACTCGTTCGATTTTGTAAACCTTTCAACCTGAATCATGCATGTAATGGTTAGGATAGTTACCTGTCTACACTTAGAAGAATGTTGATGAATTTAGTAACGTCGCTTCTTGACCTAAGTCAGGATAACTCCCCCTTCCAATCTCTCTCCAAAGGTGCTCTTCTCCGTTTTCAATCTTATCGCAAAGTGAGTCCCTTGCCAGTCTGTCCGCTCCTCTAAACACCTCTCACTCAAGACTTCCTATACGCTGATCAGCGAGCTTTAACCTTCCTATTATTGCAAGCTGCTTACTCCTTCTTTACCTGTTGTAAACCTTGCAGCCTCAATATATCAGGAACTGGAAGTCTGCTTAACACTCGACTGTGCATAATTCAAATACCTGAGAGGAGTGGACAGTTAGAGTAAACAAGTGAATCAACTTAGGTGAAATGAAGCTTAGAGAAAGTTAAAATAAAAAATAAAGAATAATCCTATGGATTGATACGATATTAATGTTTTCATGGAATAACAAAGTTACGAACAATGAAGTTTTCTGTTGTAATTTCCTGGTCCCCTCCCCCCCCCCCCAACTATTTCACTTATATATGGAATTCTTCTGGAGAAAACTTTGTACGATAGTTGGCGGCAACGTGGAAAGAAAATGAAAAACAAATTTTACGGACTTACCGAAAAAATAGTTTTAATTTCAATTGAAGCAGTTGAAATTGTCTGATTTTTAGTTGTTTTTTTTTATGTGGGTATACACTATGTCTAGGCAAACGAGTATTTGCCTAGAATGAAGATTTTGGTAACTCCTAATTTGTAACCCCTGATTTCCTATAAACAGATGTGAAAAGCAAACTTACGATACTGTAGCAGTATACATAAATAATTTACTCGATTGGAAAGACACTCATTAATGTCATGACTTACCCCCATTGTAGTTGCTGACAGCCATATCCAAACAGTCTCAATCTGGAAAAAAAGCTAATAAGAAGGTTGGATTGAAAAATATCATATTGATAAATGGTGTCTTAAGAAGAACGCCAGATCTGAATTGGGCCATTGTCTTGTTGTTGTTGCGCTGGCCGCACTGTTTATATATAGTTGTGCCCTTATTTGATTGAACACTTGTGGTTCCAGCAGGATGGCGCTACATGCCACGAGACGATTGCCTTGCTGCACAACAAATTTCCGGGCAGAGTCATTTCGCGCAACGGCGACCATTGGCCAAATCGAGGAGCAAGTCTGTGTAAGAGTCATCAATACTGTGACTACAAGCAGAACAAGTAGTGGGGCAAATATGGCAGAAATTGTTTTTCATACTCAACTGGCAGCATGTACCCTTTGTAATGATATAGAAATATGTGCAGTTTCATGAAAATAAAATAATATTTTCCCGTTATTAAATCTGACATTCTTTTCGGGACACCCTTCATATAGGAAACTGAAATAACTGAAAAAAATAAAACTCATAGGGCAATATGGAGATACAGGGTGACCATAAAAGTTGCATTATCATAATTACTTTAGCAAGAAAAGAAGTGTTTTGAAATGTTTCTGCATATGTACAATGTACAAGGACATCCCACAAAAAAATTTAAATCTACCCAAATCCAAAATGCAAGACACCTTCTCTTGTTCTGATTTGTTCAAAGAAAAGTAACGGTCACACAACCTAGAAGGTTTATTTTATTTTAGCACGGGCATTGCAATAAATTATTATAAAGATGGGTGAGGTCATTGATACACCTTCAATAATAGAAATAAGAACAATGATAATAATTACGGTTATGATGATTATATAAAAATAAGTACGATGGAGACTCAAATGAAAGCCTTAAAAGTCCAAGAAAAATTACACGACAGACTGTATATTGGTCAAATTTACGCCAGGTATCAACTGCTATTTACAAAATGACCTCAAGGCTGCAACACTGATCAAGTGAACTCCACAACACCATTTTCGTCATTTTTAAATATGGCGCCTCCTTCACACATTTGCATCAGCGAAGAGCAGGGGTCTCTTGCCGTCTGGAAGCCTAAATCCTCTAGCAAATGAAAATTCAATATATCTATGCATGATTACCACGCCAGCAAGTTTACGAATGGAGGAAGAAGTACGCCAATGGCTTCAGTTCGCAGGCAGATGGGTGGAAAGGCCTTCCCAGAGGGTCATAAGTAGATGTCGGAATTTAGGTTTCCAACCTATTTTCTCCTTTGCAGGTAAATGAGAAGTAACAAGTTATGTCAGCGTTTCATTAAAAAAATGCAACAACTGACAAAGTTTTATAGTGCCTAAAATAACCTATTTTGCTTGTTAGATCCTATTTTTAGGTTTTTACATACTTTTTTTATGTTTTACATTATTTTTATGTCTCTCAGAGGTATTTACTCGCTTTCGTGACGAAACAATTCAATGACTGGCGTGTTTGAAACACGTTTTCTGTCGATTTCCCTCCCTCCAAGTCTGTGATGTTTTTCAAAGCTCTAAAGAAAACAAAATGGCTGACTCCACTGTTACCCTGCGCAAATGGCGGCGATTAGAGGAACAGTTCCCTCGTACTTTTTGCCCCCATAAAAATGCTAAGCCTTGTTTACTAAGAGAAAGTAAACTGTCCTTGCCCCCCCCCTTAATAAAAGTTGTTTCCATGTTTTAGCAAAATTCACGCACTGAAAGTGATGACAAGATATTCAAATTTGGTAACAAAATTAATACAGTAAAAATTGCATATCTCTGAACCTCTATAAGAAGGAAACCTGTAAATACGGGGGAAAAAAGTCCCCAGTTCGGGCCGATTTTATACCTGAAAATGACCTGCTTAAGACGGAAACCTCCTTAACGGAACACCATTTAAAGACCAACGAGATGTTTTTATTCTCACTAAGAAAGAAATTTCTTCCTTTATTTTTTTCGCTCGCAAGAAAACAATGCAATACTGTAAGTGGAACACTCCTCTGTTGCCACTCGCTTATCGGTAACATTGTCGATATGAAAGAATGCGCTACAATACTCATAGCTGTTACGATTCACTTTCTTTCTTTCATCTCTTACCCTCTTTCTCCACCTTTCTTTGTCTATTTCTCCTCTGTTCTTTCGTCATTTTCTATTTTTCTTGTTATCTCTCTTTGTTTCTTTCTTTTTTCTTCACTTTTATCTCAATCTTTCTTCACCTCTCTTATTCCATCTTTCAATCTTTCTCTTTCCCTCTATGCACATCGCGCTACGACGCCAGCGGTCCCGGGTTCGAAAACATACATAAGTACAACTGTACGTTCTTACAATACTGTAAAAGGTGTACCAACATGTTCTGTAGTTACATGATTGTAATCTCTGCTATGCTTATTGCGACTGTATTGCATTTTTATTCATTGTACGTATGTGCACTAGTACTCTACATTATAAGTAATGCGAAATGTAAATCTGTCTTTCCATTATATCCTGCAGTGCTCTATACTGTATTTAAAGTCAACCCTGTATAAGAAGGAAAACTGTTAAGACGGAAAATTTTGCTCGGAAGCATCATGTTCCGGGATAGACAGGTTTTACTGTATTTTGTTATTGTATATACCTATTAAAACTTCTTACGGTTCTTGTAAAATTTTGTTTTTAACCACTGTAAATAATCTCAATTTTTCAGTTTTTTAGAAACTACTTTATGATTTTTCGAGCCTAATTTAAGATTTATAGAACCTATTTTAGAATCTTTAGAATCTATTTTAAGATTTTTAGAGCCTGTTTTATTAACCTAAAAGCACACTTTTTAGAACCTAAAAATCCTAGTTCTAGTCATAAGTGACTGCGCGTGCATCCCAAAGATTCTTCTTCCTGAGATATACAGGCACTAACTCAAGACTTGAAAATATATGTGGATCAGCAATTGATATACAGCGTGTCCATAAATATACTGTCATACTTTAAAGTGGTATTACGTCGCTTTGGATAATCGTATTTAAATTAAATTGGTTACATTTGAAAGAAAAACTCAAATATTTTATTTTACAACTCATAGACATTGAATGTGGCCCCCACGAGTGGCCCTGCAGACATCAAAGCGATATTCCCATTCATGCCACACACGATCCAACATATCCACAGGGATGGACTGGATTGCAGAAGTGATGCGAATTTGCAGTTCTTGCAGGTTTTGAGGTAATGGGGGTATATAGACACAATCTTTTATGTAACCCAATAAAAAAAAGTCACAGACCGACAAGTCAGGTGACCTCGGCGGCCAATTGTAGAAGACCTTTACCAAAGTCTGTGTGGAATGATAAAACACACCAACACGTTCATCAAACTCTGCGTGTAATGATATTCTAAAACACACCAACTACGTTCTTAAATCTTCTGTAAAACAACACAATTTTAAAGGAAAACATTCACATGTAACCTGCCTGCCTGCTAAATATCCAAACAATGAACCCGCATCGTCCATTGTTGTCAGGAGTGAATTTATTTCAGTTTCTATGTTTGATCTCGTTCATTGTTGTCCATTGCTGATACTGGTGTCCATTGTTGACATGCACAAAAATATTTGAGCTTTTCTTTCAAATGTCTCCAATTTCATTTAAATACGATTATCCAAAGCGACGTAATACCACTTTAAAGTATGACAGTATATTTATGGACACGGTGTATATTAAAATGCAGGAAACTTCTGGAACTCCTTGTGCAGAAATCTACTGGATAAAATACGAAAACAAATTAAGGTTTTCAATTGACTCTCCCGTGTATTAAAAACTAAAAAAGAAAATCAATTTTTATTATAAATTTCTTATTGTATAAATAAGTAGACTATCTATCCACCAGATGAGTGAACATTCAGCACTATTTTTCAGTTTTTTTTTGGTTCTACATTGCTAAAATGCATAGATATTCCTTTTTGATATTAACTTTTACACACCTTGCCCAGGAAAAAGATCTAACAGTAAGGAGGAATATTTTACTCGTAAAGTTTATGTTTTGTGACCTCATGAAACTAATATTTGGAATTGGAAACTATGGTACCATTTGTTCTTTGTATTGAATTACAGAACATAAAAGCATAACCTTGTTTCTGTATTTTACACTAATTTCTTTTGATCTAATTTTTACTTTGGATATTCTGTTTGAATACTAACTAAAGTTGAATTGTTGCTGTTGTTTTAAATACACTTTATGCACATAGGATCTACAGTTTAAAGTGGGATCAGAATCCTCGGTGCAATGCTCCTCCAACAGGTATCGAACCCGGGACACCTTATCAATACGCCATCGGGCAGGACTTATAAGTGAACTGTGTTTCTGTTATTAAAAAATAAAATGAACCAAGTTTCTACTTTTCTTATATAACTTGAAACAAACTATGGCAGGAGGTCGACGGACCTGTTTCACCCCCTACCGAAGCCCATGAATTTTAGGGATATTAATATCAACACTTTATTCCTGGAACCGGTATTCAAAAAGGTATCTTGCCTCCCGATGACGCAGTGGCACCATCGCCGCATTTTAAGAAAAAGGTCCCGGGTTCGATACCCGGTGGAAGCACATAGTACTCCAAATCCCATTTTAAACTGTAGGTCCAGTTCCAATTTGACAACTGTGCCTAAAGTAGGCTAAAAACAAGATCTCAATAAGGTGTCTTGTTGCTCTAAACGTTTCCTCATTTCTACACGCTCTTTCGCAGTGTCCCACCCCATGTGGAGAATGGAAATGTCCTCTCTAATTCCTCAGGGAACATGTAGGTTTGACGTCCCAGGACTCCGTGCAACTTTCATGAGTTTGTATTGACATTTTGAGCCTCCACGAAGGGACAAATGACCTTAAACTCAGGTTTTCCCAGCCATTGATTTCGAATTTCCTGGTCGACTGATGGATTTTTTTTTTTTTTTTTTTTTTTGCGCGCGGAAGCTCCATTATCCCAAACGCAACCAATAGGAAGAGACTGTTGCAGCACGTGATCCTGTCATGAATGGTCAATGTAATAATGTTTGTATTGACATACTTTGACGAAGTACTCTCAAGTTCTGCAAAACCAGAAAGTGCGTAGTTTCGTAATGTGTGTTGACCAATTGTTAATCGATAGTTGAGTTGAAAATGTGCACAGCAAGATGAAAGCTATGGCTATTCAGTCCCTATCCTACTAATAGCAATAACATACATTTCTTCCCAATTGTTGCATTCAGAATTGAGTTGTAAGTGGATTTTCGGAAATCCTTTTCGACGTATCAACGTTATATAATGACAATGACTCCATCTACTGGATTTCAGCAGAACCCTATCGTCATACAAAGTAACTACTACACAAAAACAGATCGCAATCAACTGATATGTCATTTACAATATCAATTAATAATAATAACTTTCTTTCACAGTATAACAACATAAACTCAATTATTTTCGTATTAAGGTCACGAGAAACAGTTTCACTGTCCAGCCAGACACAACGTTCTGAAAACACGCTAAACTGCCCCTCCCCCAGCGACTTTTCCCCGCGGCGAGCTGGAGAAAGAGATGTCTGTGCGCTGGATGGTTGTGGGAGGGGGAGAAAACTTAGCATTACGCTTATGGGAGTATTATTTTACTTGTTCTCTTTGGAATATCAAACTTGCGATGGCGTAGAAAGCCACACGAACGGCAAGAGGACAAGTTGAAGATTTTATTTCTTGTGGTGAAAAAATTCAATTTGATTAGTCGCAACTTGAAGTTGTGTTTCTGGGATTCTGAAAATACTTATTTTTCATATTTTCTAAACATCGTGTCTAGCTTAATAATCAACTTGAAAACCCGCATCCACTTGCAACATGGGGATAAATTAATACTCTTTTGTCTTTTTTAGTCGCATTGCCCGTCCTGACGGTATTGAAATAAATTCACACCTGGTGCCAAACTGTCACTCTTCGCCATAATATTTTAATTATTATGAATTACGTACAAAATTACTATTAATTTTTGTTTGTACTAATTATCTTACACTTAATATTGTACATAAAAAAGGTAAAGTGCTCCCCTGTGCTTAGCAGCACGCCATGAAGGTGTATAGGGAGTGTGGGGGGTAACACCCCACACTTCCTTGATCCGGTCGTGAGTGGGGGTGATGTGATCAGCATAACGCCCCTCACCGCCTTTATCCCCCAGGGTTTCCCCCAGGTACCCATGTCATTCGACGCTGGCTGGGCGCCGGGGCCGCTTGTAACGTTAGAAAAGTTCCCGGATTTGAATCGGCCGGGGATCGAACGCGGGATCTTTAGCATGGTAGTCAGACGCGTTACCGACTGAGCCACCGCTGCCACTTAAGATTGTTCATAAGTTAATTAAGTATATTTTTATAATCTCCTCTCTTACATAAACTCCACTAAAAACGGTATCAATTAGTGTCAAAATGTATATATTTCACTATTTACAACTTTCTGCCTCATTTACACCTATATTACCTTGACTGCCAATTCCTTTACCCAAAAATATTTCATTACATTCCCAATGTTAACACACACACACACACACACAGAATGTCATACATCTATATTTTAAATGTATTTGAATAAAAGTATTGAATGTAAAAACCAAGTCTGCCTTGGGATCCAGAACACGCTTGGTACTGAAATTAATGCTAATTGTTGTATAATTTACACTTACTATTTATACCATGTAAAATGCAATATAATGTAACTAATATAGTACCTAAAAACGGGGGAACCGAAATTCTGAGGATATGACGTTCTGGTTTGTTAAAAGGTACCAGGACAACAAGCTCCTTCCCTGAAATGTAGTTTCCAACATATTTTGGTAGCAACTTCTTCGATTCTTCTTCTAGGGACCACAGGCACACACATTTATACTTACGCTAGAAGTTAAAATATACAAAACAGTAATTTTGCCTGAAGTATTATATGGCTGTGAAACTTGCCCCTTACATTAAAAGAGGAACATAAATTAAGAAAGTATTTCAAAATAATATCCTTAGAAAAATATTTGGACCTAAAGGGGATGAGGAAACAGTTGAGTGGAGAAAATTACATAATTTAGAACTGCATAATTTGTATTCATATCCAGATATTATTATTATAATGGGCAGGCCAAGTGGCACGAATGGGAGAGGAGGGAAGAGTTTACAGGATTCTTGTTGGGAAACCTGATGGTAAGTGACCTGCAGGAAGCCCAAGACGAAGGTGGAGGGATGGCGTTGAGATGGACCGAAAGGAAAACGGCAAGTATGGACAAGATTGGACTGATCTTGCCCAGGGTATGGGGAAGGCTTGTGTTGCTGCAGCCATAAAGCTTCGGGTTTAAGAAGGCTAGAGAGTTAGTTAATGTACACAAATATAACCTCTCGTCTTCTATATCACTCTTTCAATATTCAGAGACAAAAAAGGACAGAATAAACCGGCCTCCGTGGTGGAGTGGTTAACACAGCGCGCTAGGACACTAGGAGTATCAAGTTCGAATGATCTTCGTGAGTGTTCCTTTCATCACTTTCATCATATCATCCTCATCTTCACGATTAGCCAAAAGTGGCAGGAAAGCGAAGTAAAATATAAACGAAACCAATCAATAAAACAGAAAAGCAATTTTATTTCTTATCATTTTGAATAGTTTAGAAAACTTTGTCGCGTAGGCGAAATGGGTGTTGCTACCCACACAGAAATCAATGCATCCGTTCTCAGTGATTTATATGAGGGTTTGTTGATTTCACCTTGGAACATTGCAAGTTGCCTTTTCAATTACGCCTTTGTAATATTGCATATATCTGTCGTGTCGTGAGAGAAGCTAACACACATTATAAGGGTTTCGATTTTGTAGTGGCTACAGAAAGCATTACAGGTATAGGAATCCTGGAGTTTGAATCCGTTGTTGTAGTTTCTTCATTGATTTAATAAGTTCTTGATACATTCTCAAGAAGTATCGGACTTCTCAGGGTATTTCGAAGCCATGTAAATGCTTTAGCTTCCTATAGTTAACTTTGTTAGTGCAGGAAATCTAGTTTCTAACATATATTGCTTTTAGCTTCCTTGCTTCTTCTATAGGGGTCACAACTATCAAGATACAGAAGGAATTGCACAGACATATATCTTCAGAGTGGATAAACACAACTGCTTCAGAGATGTTTATAACGGATGACGGCTGACACAAATTTCTAAACCATTTAGGTTTAAACTTTTATATTTAAGGGAGCTTTCAGACCAACGCGACAAACAAGGGTCTCACACCGAAGTGACAAGAGATACGGTCGCTTTTAGTATACAGAAAATCGAGACTACCAGACCGAGGCGACACGATATGCAAAGTGAGAAAACGGTCCAGTCCGAGGTGACACGTACAGCTTGTCGTGACACTTTGATGAGAGAGGTTGTATTCATTTCTGAAGATAAATTTCCAAGAGAGAGAAGGGATGTAAATGATGCTGAAATTTCATCCTCTCTTCCACGCAGTACACCCTGGACTTCATTTTGCAGACTAACGAGGCTCTGGTGTCTGAACTCACAGCCAGTATAATCTTCTATGGAACTTGTGTTCCTTGCTGTCCACGTGTATTTGCGATTGTCATTTCATAAATTTCATCTGATCACCATTCATCTTCATGGTCGCGATTAGCCAAAGGAGGAAGAAAAACGAACTTAAATAAAGAAAGTGACACATATCGCTTTGGTCTGAAAGGTATTGTAAACTTTGCAAATGTACTGGGAAGCAATCAGGCTAAGACATAGCCCATTCTCTCGTCAAATCGTTAAAAAATCTGTAACCAATAAGTGGACACATCCAAATGTTCTGCCCTTGGGGCAATAAACGCAGTTCCAACATGCTAATACATTTAAGTTCCTTATTATACAACATTTTCTTCTACTTGTGTGCAGAAACATGAACACTTAAACTGCCCCCTCCAATGGAGTGTAATGAAGTGTAGATATGAATTGTATATTCATATTTAAGTTTTATAAAAATTGGCGCCCGAACAGGGACTCAAAGAAGTATTATTATTATTTTATTTTTGGACCTAACAGATTTTAATCAGTTTTCTCCATTATAATATGCATATAAAACATACATAATTGCTTTACATTACAAATATCTTCCCCCCTTAATTCACAGACATTAGATTCAAAAAGAAAACCATTCCCTTTACAATTGTATGTTACACTTTCTTAAGAATGTTAACAGATTATAACCAATCCGATCATCTGGATTGACAACAAAGCTTGTCAAATTTATTGGAAGCTGAACTTCTAAATTATATAAAGCTTTGTATAAAGTATTTCTTTCCCTATTATATTTTAGACATTCCAGTATTATATGTTGCGCGTCTTCACTTTCCCAACCGCATTCATATCTCTTATTGTTCGTTATTCCAATTCTGAATAAATGATGCCTAGTACACAAATGACCCGATCTCAGTCTGTTAATTAATACAATTACATTTCTTGTACCACTGACATGATGAAAACCATGGTTTGTGAGATTTGAGTTCGGCAAATGATCTGTATGATATTCCAACTGTTACAAGTTCATTTCGACACCAATCAAAACCATTCATTTTAAATTTTCTTCTTTGCTCTAGGAGAAGATCAGTATAGTATAATTCTATGGCCGTAATATTTGGAAAACACACTGCTTTCTTTGCACACTCATCAACATGGGAATTGCCGGTAATATTACTATGTGCTTTAACCCAAGAAAACTCGATAGTGTTTTTCACTTTTTGGCATTGTTTGGACTAATTGAATACAATTAACAATATAAGGGGATAATTTATAAAGATTCTTGTAACAGGATTGAAGCGCCTGTAATTACACTTTGGGAGTCAGTCAATATTAAGATCTTCGTTGAATTTAATTTTTGGATTACAGTAAAGCTTGATAAATTGCGTACGTTTCTGCAGTAAATACTGAACTGTCTTGTGGAAGACGAAACAATGATTCTATTTTCTGTTGTGGGTCGTACACTGCACATCCCACTCCTGTCTCACTTTTAGATCCATCTGTGTATATGTAAAAAAACGTTTCCATTCATTAAAATATTCCGATATGTGCGAATACCGAGGGAAGATAATATTGTCTAGAGACTGTTGAGGATAATCTAATGAAAAGGCAGGTCGTGAACGCATCTGCAAGACATCCTGGTATTCTTGAGAAAACATATTGTATAATTGTATCCAAATAGCATTGTTTCTGTTCGTTATTTTACCTATTTCATGTAAGCGTAACATATTCCTTAGTACATTGTTGAAAGGATGTTCACAATATGTTTTCACTTTGAAGAGAATTTTTGTTGCTAACATCCTCTGTCTGCATGAAATAGAACATTCACTCACTGCCATGTATACTAACTACATTTGGAGTACTGTTCATGAGACCTAAACATCTTCTCAAGAATTTTCTCTCAAAGAAGTAACTCTTCACAAAAATGTTATTAATAATGCATGTAAGACTTGCTTGGACACACGACCACAATTGTTTGAAGCAATTGTTTGTCAGTGTGGGACGGGCATCGTTGCTCCACAACGCACGAACATAACCGGAAATGAACAATAACTGCTCGTGGGGAATGTGCACTGAAGGTAATGGGAAATCGATCGAGACAGTACTAAAGCGTCAGCAACAAACAAAACACAGTCTACGCGAGGAGTCCACGTAATTAATTGCGATTACAGTGCAATTTACAAACGAACCAATTTCCGCTTGAAGTTCCTGCCCATTCATCAAAGATTCCAGCAGGCGCTTATCTGACTGAACTGTCAGTCAGGAAGAAAAAAAATTACTGCGAAATACATAGTCATATGTCATACCTTTCCTCCCGTACGCGAAGTTCCATCACCCTGATAGAGTAATCAACATGCACGCGAGTCTTGGAAATCAATTTCTACGAACATTTCGAAATTACACTCGCCTCGCGCTAGATGTGCATGAGCTCTCGCGGAATAATGACCCAAGAACCTCATTTATCCTGCTGTGTCACAGTTGAAGTAACTATATTACTCTTGCTTCTTGGGAATTATAACTCTGTTACCAACCTCTCCTACTCATTTTGATTTGTATTCTTTACATTGTTGTAATTAAAATTCTGTTACCATTCTCTCTTACTACGATTTGTATTTTGTTGATTTCTTGGAATTATAACTTTGTTACCATTATTTGTTTACTCGTCTCCTTTTGTATTTCTGTATTTTGTTGATTAGTTATAACTCTATTACCATTAACTGTTACTCGGTTTCATTTATATTTTGTTCCTTAGTTGGAATTACAACTCTGTTATTTTTGATTTGGGGCCTCCTTCATGGTGTAGTCATAACGTGGTCAACTTGTAATCAATTGATTTTGATTTGTATTTTTTTTTAAAACTTTGTTGCTTAGTCAGAATTACAACTCTATTGCCATTCACTGTCAGTCGTTTTAATTTGTATTATGTTATTCAGTTTGAATTTTAACTCTGTTATATTTCGCGTAGACTGTTACTGTTACTAGTTTTGTTCTGCATTTACGTATTTTCTTGCTTACTTGGAATTATAATTCTGTCACAATTCATTGTTAGTAGTTTTGATTTATTGCTTAATTGGAATTATAACTCTCTTACCATAAAAAGTTACTTATTTTAATTTGTATTTCGTTTATGTTGCATAGTTAAAATAATAAATAATTATAGATGTTTTCTGTGTACATGGGTATGTTTGTAAATACAATTATGCCTGTATGCGTGTATATTTGTTTATATATGAGTATTTACATGTGTATATTATAAATGTCTCAGTCTGTATATAGATATGTATCTTGTTCTTTATGAAACGATTATTGTAGTTTTGCTCTCCTTCTTCTTCTTTTGTTTTGTATTGTTGGAATGATAATTTTTAATTGTTTAATATATATATATATATATATATATATATCTGTGTGTGTGTGTGTGTATATATATATATATATATATATATATATATATATATATATATATATGTAAGCCTATTGTAATTGAAGCGAAAGCTCTGTTATAGGTGAAATAAATAAATAGTTGCAAGTATAACTCCAATACCGTTTACTGTTCATCGTTTTGTTCTGCATCTGTGTGTTTTGTTGGAATTTTCGCTTTCCTTTATATTTCGGTTGGTTACTCACAATGAAGAGGATGAATGATGATTACATTAAATGCACGAAAGAATAAACGGTCCAAAACACGCTCTGACCCATAACTTTTTTTTTCTGCAAGGGACACAGAATCAAGTACTGTAGGGGCCACATGTAACATTTTCATTAAAAGTGCATGCATTTACGTTAAACGCACATTCTATATTACTTTAAACTCGCTTAGTTTCGTGGCTACATAACCCAATTAAACTGTTGCGAATATCAAGGCAACAACGAAAGCAAACCACACGTTGATTCACTTCAATGCTTTAAAGATGATGTAATTTTTTAGATTTTAAAATATCGTAGCGATTTTTCGCAAAGAGAGGAAATTTTGAAAACGGATTTGCTGGCGTCGACCAAATGTCCAGCCGAGACATAAGATACATCACGAGACAGACTTCAATGCTAATTTTTGTACTCAAACTTTAATGTATTTTTAATATTCATGTGTTTGGTTGCATTATTAATTGATAGAGGCATGCAAATTTCGTTTTTGACGAAAACACGAAATATGAAATAACATGCTGTAATGTTCATTTTTCATGTTTCTGAAAGGTCTGAGGTGCACTTTTCTACCCTGTTTTGTCACGAAATAATGCGAAATGAACTGCAAAATGCGAAAATTACTCTTAAACACGAAATTTACTTTATATACTGACGCGACACTTTCTGAAGTCTGAAGTATCCTGTGACTTATGCAATTCACGGAAAATTGATTATTTCTGCTGTAAATATTTGAGAAGCAAAGATGGACCCCTTTACACAGGAATAAACTTAATACTCTGGTAACTACATAAATGTGCTATTAGAAGGGATAAGTTTATTTTGTGTAACAAGTGCAGTTTTAAAATCAAATTTAGGATTATACATGTATTCACAATTTTAAAACCAAATTGTCATTTTATATAGCACTTTTAATGTGATTATTCACCGCTATAACACCGAAATTTTATTTTATTTACCGTTTTTGAACCCGAAATCTACTCTGTTGTTGTACCGAAATTTTGCTTTTTTATTTACCAAAAATATGTGCCTCTATTAATTGATACAACTGGTTTAGTATTCATGCATATTTAATATCATTAGTGTCAATTTTTGCAAAAGATCTGAAAAACGTTCTCTCACACAGAAAGTTCAAAATGACAAATATTAAATACGCTATGCAATATATAGCATTATTTGTGCTTTTCAATCACGGAAACAGTATTTTAACTACCAGAATGGGCTAATTTTGTTGTAAGAATTTAAAACAATTTAGTTTGGTGTGGAAGAAAAATCTATAAATTTCTTTATACATTTTTGATAGTCGGATTCAATAGTAATAAGAGCAGATGCACTTTAGTGCACATATAATTTCTCATCATTTAGACGTTAACTTGAGGCTACTGCTCTTGTGCATCTTTTTTGCTTTATAAATGCGTTTACTTTTCTGTGTGTACTACAATGCGGCATGGAGAGGATTTCGAGTTCCCAAGGACGACGCTAGATAACGTACGGTATTGGGAGCTTCTTTGCTCGAGCGAATAACGCTCGAACAGGCAAAACGAGCGGTATACACTCGAAGCCCAGTAGTATACGTATAACCGTAATTTGTCTGTAGTCGTGAGGCCTCAAATATGGATCGTGAGGTGAAAGACGCAGTGAAATGAAAACTTAAGTTATCATAGTCATAATCTCAAAGTTAAAATGTAGTTTAGTCTAATTTACCAATACAGTAATATATGAAAATGAAACAGATGATTGTGGGCTGAAACTACCAAGCTGGATATTTTACACATATGTGTCTACGATTATTGCCACTTTAAAATTTAGCACTGGTACGAGCGAGCGAAAGTGGACCAACCTTTTGGTCCTTCACTCTACAAGAGATATATTCATGGTATAGACTACATTCAGAGGCGAATACACAATTTAGAAACCAAGCACTGTGCATCTGTGACCTCACACCCGTTCTCGCCCTATTCGTACGCCTCTGGCCAGTAACTGAAAACCTTTGTAGCACGCATGACCTAAATTCTCGTAGCAACATTTTACTGGCCATTGTTACAAAGGGCAAGCCAACGATTGTGAATCTGACGCAGCAGAAAACGCAGGCACGAACAGGAAGACAGCGTCGTGTGCACATTCTACAGTGATATCCCTCCAGGGGAATTCACTATTCTGTTTAATTTTCATAAAAGGTGCATCCAGACAGAGTTTAGAGAGAGCATCAGATGCAAAATACTTACTTTCATGTTTTTGTTATCAATTCTTTAGTGTTTAAAATATTGATATCCTTTTCAGCATCCTCGTGCCTTCCAGACAAATAATTACAGTGGAATTTTCAGCACTACCTTTATTAAATCGTTTCAAATCATTCAACTCGATTGTATTCTAGTTAGCGTCGCTTTTCTGAAATCATTGGCTAATCGCGACGATGTGGATGAGTGATAATATGATGGAATCAATGATGGGACACGCACCAAGATCACCCATGCCCAGGCCGGGATTCGAACCTGGGACCCCTAACCACTCCGCCACAGAGAGCGGCTTGTGAATACGAAAACAAGAAACCAAAACCTATGCCTTGACAACAAAACTAACGTTAGGCTAGATGTAGCACATGAAACGTAACACTATCTTCTAAAGTATTTACGAGAATAATCTTTAACGCTAACTTACAGCGAAGTTGTCCGGACATATTGTTGAACTGTCCTAAATGTCTTTGGATTGGTCTAGTCATCGCTTCATATGTTCATGCTTATCATAAAGTCACTACGAAGTTTCTCCTTGTAGGATCGGCAGCCATAATCTTAAAACTTTTTAGTCAAGAATATTAAAAATTATACAATATACAGGAATATGATTAAATAAAAGTTTCATTATTGCATAAAGATAGTAAAAATCAAAGGCGCCTGTTTAATACGAGTAAGACTCGAATTAGTTTTGTAATTTAGATCTGTAGATTGCAAAGAGCGTCGTCACCTATAACGAAGAAAGAAAACCTTGCAACATAAATATCACACTTCACGCAGGATAAAAATTAACACACAAATAAGTAAATTGAACAATATAGACCTTATCTTTATCTGTGCTTCGACCTCACCTCTGATCCATTTATCTGTAATGTAAACTCATATATTATTCATTTAGCGCTACTGTGAACTCACCTCTCATCAATTTAGCTGTAATGTGAACTCACCTCTCATCCATTTATGAAACATTCTCATAAATAGTGAAGATCTGTCCTTTTCCCGCGCTACTCTCTCTTCTGAACACAATACAAACAAGTAATTAATTCCCAGTCTTCAGTTTCTTCTTCTGTTTACAGGTACGTACATTGGAGAACATGTAGTTATGTGATATGAAATAATTCACACCTACCTTTCTCTGCCTGTGACCTTGGCCATCCTTCGTCTGGGTTGTCATCTTCTCTTCCTTCCTCTTTCATCCATTTTCGAGAGACCAATGAAGTCGTGAGGTCGCCCTCACCAAAACAGGCGCTGCTGGCTATCTGATGCCAGGTGAGGCAGATCAGATCTTTCACCAGCCACTCCCGTTCTTTACACTTAAAGAACATAGTAAAACGGTCCTTTCTAGGACAATAATCAAAATACGGTTGTCGGTGCGAATACATTAGGATAGAACGCAACTGTAAGGAAAACATTGAAGAGTTATGGTACATACCTTATCTGGACTGCGGGCTCACCAAGGTCATGGGTTGGTCTAAGCCGTGGAGTCTTCTTTAAGGGCGAGATCCTGCATGGAGTCTTCTTTAAGGGCGAGATCCTGCATGGAGTCTTCTTTAAGACTGTATATCATGGAAAGGCCTTTTCCGAATTCACCTTCCTTTTGCCGATAGAGCGCGCACAGCGTTTACACCACCAGATGTTTTGTCCAGGCCCGCTTCGCGAGGCTCCTCAAGAACACGCCTCCTCCGGTACACGGGCAGTTAGTGATTGACAGGTCGTAAAACCCTTGTCATTTCTTTCCTCAGACATGTCCTAGGTTTTGCTGTTCGGATCTTCACTGCCAAAAGCTGATCTTACCATTTCGTGTCAAAATTCCAGACGATAATATAGAGTCCTGCAGCAACAATATGTGGCTTGTAACATACATAATTGTGAAAGCTTTTTCTCTTCAACGAATGAGGAGTCCCAGTAGTCTAATATTGACCTCCGGGGCGAGGTAGTTAGCGCAGCGCGCTTCGACAGCAGGGGTCCCGGGTTCGAATCCCGAGTAAGACATGGATGTTTATGTTATGAATGTGAATGTGAAAAAATATGGAACTGAGTAAAAACTGATATATGAGAAAATCAGATAAAATATGACATCGGACTGCCACGTAGTAAACCCAGGTTCGATTCTCAGTGTGAATGATTTCAAGCGGAAAATTTTCCAACATTATCGTTGCATAAAACCAACACTGTGAATGTATTTGATCAATTTTTATAAAACTTTCACTGATACGCAATATATGCACTAATTTAATCAAAATTGCATATTTTAATTAATATTAGGTCCAAAGCAAAATATGGTTATTTAATACCAGGTTTTCCAAAAAGATAATAATTAACAAAATGGTCAACTTTTTCTATTTATATATATTTTTGTTGTTGTAACCCCAATGCAAGGGTAGTATTTTCCTAAACTTGATTTCGTTTAAAAACTGCAGCCATGTTTGACTTATGATTTGCGGCATTTTTAGCCTTTGTAGACAGTTGCGGTAATTATGATAACTCATCTAGCTTGGGTAAAGAAACATTGTTTTCAGTTCATTTCAAGCTACATTGTATGTTTCGTGTATTTTTTCAACATATTGATTTTGACCAAAATTCAAAGTTTAGGACCTTTTTTTTAGGGAAGTTATGTAATATCAGAATATTTCGACTGAATTACTGTTATAGCTCTTTGATCGTTTCTTGATTCTCTTTTTCAAAATTTTGAGCCCAGATGTCTCCGATGGGGGAGCTAAAAAAATATATATTTACAGCGTAAGGATTACTCTATGACAGGTACCTGTGAAACAAAATTTCCAGATTGATAGCCCACTTTCCTCACCCTCTCCTCCGGGAATCGAACGGCAGTCAAGCTCTCCTATCGACTGTCTTTATTCTCCCAAAAATAATTTCCGAAATAAATTATGACCGATTTTGAATCAGGTGCAGCACAAACAACATTGGAGATATTGAATCGGTAGAGAAAACCAGATTTGCAGGTTGTAAACTTATATTGGCTCCCGAGCGTTCGTGTATATAAATACAACCTCCCCCCAATTTTTTATAATTCTCTAGGCATTGAATTAATAATGGTGGTTAGTATATTGAATCTCTCACCCGAAATTCATTATAAAATTTTAAAATTAATTCTTAATGATTTATTGATTTGGTGTTTTAAGTCCACTTTATGCACAGTAAGGCTAATCGGGACTGCTCCAGGCATGGAACCCGGGATCCCTTGATTACAAGGCGACTACGCTACCACTTCGCCATCGAGAATGCTCAGTTTTTAATGGGGATGTAATTTAAATTACTAATATTACAAAAGCCTCCCCGCTATTTATTCCATCCTGTTTAATGATTACGAAAGATTGTTGTTTCAATTTAGCATGTAGAAGGATTCGAACAGGTGTACCAGCCAGATTATATCGGCGTTATCTTCCAACGTTTCGAGCACATACATAGCAACAACATCTCATCCCTGAAGATGAGAGCAATGTATACGATGGAAGCTAACGCTGATTTGACCTCCCCTGTTCAATTGACGTCGCCAGGTAAGCTACAACTCCTATGTAGAAGGGTGGAAATGCAAACGAGTTGGATGAGATAATTGAGGAAATTAATGAATAATAGCCTAAGTCTGATGAGATGGAGGCCAAAAAAAAATGTACATATGAAGATAAAGTGCCTACTGACAAGAGCTAAATAGAATAAGATATTAGATGTGTAACGGTCGGATTGACCATTACTGGTTTTGGTATATTGTAATAATTAATTGCTGGCCAGCTACGAGGTGTAGGGTTAAGTAATATGTTTCCATGAGTGTACTTTTATGTTGTTATTGCATGTAAGTGTATATTATTGGATTGTGCTTTGCTGGATGTTAGATTCCCCTGTTTTTTACCTCCCCGGTTGGGGGAGCTAACTTTCTTACAAAGGACCGTTGGCAGTGGAGTTTTCCAACGCTACGGGGTCCACGTCAACGGACGTTTACCCCGACTATAAAAAGGCCAGTGGGCTTTAGCAAGAAAACAGTGTTTCCCCATTGACCGACGAAAGAGGAACGTCTCCTCAAGTTTAGTCCACTTATGGTGGCTAGACTGGATATAACAATGTAGCATCTGGTTATGCCAGCCCCTGTTGCTGTCCCAAGTCCCCTTTTAGAAAAAGCTTTGATTATGTGGATATTTCCGTATTTGATTAATTGATGCCCAAACGAAGGAGTGAAGGCGTAAGGAAACGCAAATTGTAACGGAATATCATTTAAGCTGAGGATAGGCCCACCGAGATAGTTTTGCTAACTCGGTGGTAAGGGAAGTGCCGATGGTTATGCCATAGGTGCGCAAATATATTGATTTAGAGATTTGGTAATTTGGTCTATGCAAGACACTCATGGAAACGCTCTGTAAAATTTGTATATATATAACTACGTATAATAAACCAATATATCCTACGAGAATGTTATAATTTCAAGAACTACGGTACTGTCCATTTAACCAATTGTATATTCACTTGCTGTATATGAGTAAACGAACCAGGGACATACAAATATAAATTGTTATGTGAACCCCCCCCCCTTTTTTGTAATTCCGGCGCAAATATAATCTGCTCGCTTGGCACCCAGGGTGAGGTGAAAGGAGAGATTGAGGGATGAAAGTAGGAAGTAATCCAGAGGGCCGGACAGAAACGAGGGAAAGGGGGGTCGACATTTTCACAGATGGAAAATACAAAAATTGATTTAGTAATAATTAGAGGTTATTGTAAGCGTAAAAATTGATGAATGAAAAAATATGTTTTGATATGTTTAATAAGTTTTGATTAGGGTGCGGATTTATAGGCAATTTTTTTCTCTCTATCTATTTATCTCTCTCTCTCTCTCATATATATATATATATATATATATATATATATATATATATATATATATATATATATATATATATCATTACATATGTTTTGTGACTGCTGTTTGTCTACTATCTATTCATACTGTGCTTCAAAAGCTGCTTACTTTTAGGGATACTTCATATCGAAGCAACACGTGTCTCTTGGTAACTGGCTCTCAGTAATAAACGCAACCAACCATTCAGCTTGTGTTGTCTGTTGGTTGTGTGTCCCTCGGACTGAGTTCTTTTTCATACCGTGCATCGTGTCGCCCTGGCCTGTTATTCGCGCATGCACAGTGAATATTTTGCTTTAGACGGTGTGAAATATCCGTGTCGCTTGATTGAACGCAGGTTTGTGTGACATGTTATCCTACAACTGTGTGAAACGTGACAGGAACTGTTAATTTAAAGGAATGACATTTCTCTTTGTACATTACATGAAATGAAACTGTGTATTTTCAGAATATCTGCATGTAATATTTCAGATTCTTGAAATTACTAAAGGACAGGGGTTCGAGGCTGAGAGCTTGAGTATAAATTCCTCGTAAGTTGGGGTAGTTGAAGTGTTTGTTTAATAGGGTTGGCATGGATCTCAGGATACCAATAATATAATTTTGAGAATAGCCCGCACTGCCCTAAGTCCTTACCTTAGTGATATTAGACGAACGTTGATTGGATTGTTCTTTAGACGAACGAGTATCTTTTTTATCTTCGTATATTAAAAACAACTATATTCAAGGTCTGGTGCTCAAATTTGCTGCAGATCGGAAGTATTCTTGTGGGAAATAAATATTTACAGTCTAACTCATAAACAGTGGGTGGATTTTCTTTACACCTACCATGAGATGGGTTGATGTCCCGACTACTGGAGAGAGATAGAGTAGTTTCTAGGAACGCAAACACTTTCCGAAAATAAAACTGTCGCTACGCTGCGCCGCTGTTATTGTTGTTACTTTTATGACAGTTTTGCCATTCGCCGGCTTTACTGATCTTCAAATTTAACAAGTATTATTTATATATTTTATTCAATTTCTGTTATTTAGCGTCATTTTTTAGCCAACATCGGCTAATCGCGATGATGATGAAGGGACGCCACCAAGGTCTAGTATATTATTGTTGTTGTTGTTTCATTTACTGAGTTTTAATTGTTTCATCATTTCACAATTTGTAATATGTAAATATCAAAAACCATTGCATAAGAAGAAAGTATAAAATGTCGGTGCTTAGTAGTGCGGGGAAAGGGAGGCATCAAACCCCAATCCTTCCCAGGGACTGATCTATGGGGCTGGCGTCTTGTTTCAACTCTTAGAACCTCGGAAAACTGAATTCGCCTGAATATGTGAAATGAATGCGCACAGGTTCACAGTTGACATTTACGATTTATCTTTATGATTGTAATTTCGATTATGATAATCTGTAAATAATGAAGTTGATAAATAACGTTCAGGTATGTTTGAAGTAGTCGAGACCGAGAGTATGAAATACTAATTTTAAAAAATGAAACCTGCAGAAATGAGGTAACGGCGAGGAAGAAGAAAGATCATCAGTGTTAGATGTAGTGAAACAGCAGTATTTGTTGGTGTTTACCATAAATGTGGAAGTACTGCGCAATTAACATAAAATTTCTTGTCCGATCATTTAGCCCTACCATAGAAGTGTACCATTAAAATTCCTTTGAATTATTATTACTTTTCAAACAATGTATCTATATTTATTTATTTATTTCGTCTTCTTTTACATGGCGAAGTTAAGACTGTGGAGCCTTTTCTTCCACTTGACCATGTTTACAAAAACAAATGAATGTGAAATAATTAAAATATTGAAAAATAAAGATATATATTAAAATTACAGAGAAATAAGAAATACAAAGAAAAAATACATATAAGAATGGTAATCTAACCTATAGATACGGGCACACACACTCACACTCACACATACAGTGCTGTGCAAATTAATGCGGACAAAGAGAGAAAAATCACCCTTCCACAATCCTCCACTCTTTATGGGAGATAATCGAATAAATACTTAACAAAAACTTATACTAGTAGTATCAGCTAACTGTTTGATGCGTACTTGATACTGTTTACAACAATTGCAAGGTTTGAAGCATTTTTGTTGTTTCATTATTGTCGTTGTGATGCAATGCCAATTATTAACCAACAGACTTGTGTGAGTGCTTGGCTGTAGTAAACATGCTTTTGTTGTGCTCCGTGTTCCTACGTGTTTTCAGTATGGATATAACACCCAGAAAACGTTCTAGAATTATTACATTGAGTGAGAACACATCCATGACTGTGCGGCAAATCGCTGAAGTGGCTGGTGTTGGGAAATCAGCGGTGTCAAAAATTATTAGAAACTACAGGGCAACTGGTAGTTTTTCTCCAAAACGAAAAGGAAAGTGTGGTAGAAAACGTATTTCACAACTGTATACATAGCTACAGCTCGTCGGCTCACACATGAGAAGGAATAAATATCCTACCTCCAATTCTGGTT
Organism: Lepisma saccharinum; assembly: GCF_977018435.1. Classification (NCBI taxonomy): domain Eukaryota; kingdom Metazoa; phylum Arthropoda; class Insecta; order Zygentoma; family Lepismatidae; genus Lepisma; species Lepisma saccharinum. The sequence goes on from NC_139238.1 coordinate 21,705,894, forward strand.
TGGCTCTATTTTAGAGACGGTCTCATACTAGATCTCGTGTCCCTAGGCCACGCAGGATCTGATCTCGTTCTTCAATGTAAATTAATATCTTTCTGATAAACTATGGTAGGTGTGGTGAATACAAACATATAGTGACATTAGAAAATCATGCGCTTATTCATACCTGTATGCTACACTGGTTGTTCTCTGAATTAATTCATGTTAAAATAGCATTTCAAAATGATTAACTATTAGTTATTGTCAGCTTAAGAGCTTATGTGCTAAAAAGGCTACAGAAGTGGCTGCAAGGGTAGGGACCCTCTTAGTATCGATCACGTAAAATTTGAATATCAAAATATATTTATGTGAAGATGTGGTCCACCCAAATCTTTGACAGGTATCCAGTAGTTCTCCCACGTAAGAAAGTCTGGCGCTGTCACTGCTGTTTACCTATTAACTATTCAAAAGCTGCTTACTTTTAGGGATACTTCATATCGAAGCAACACGCGACAAGCGACACGTGTCCCTTGGTAACTGGCTCTCAGTAATAAATGCTACCAACCATTCAGCTTGTGTTGTCTGTTGGTTGTGTGTCCCTCGGACTGAGTTCTTTTTCATACCGTGCATCGTGTCGCCCTGGCCTGTTGTTCGCTCATGCACAGTGAATATTTTGCTTTAGACGGCATGAAATATCCGTGTCGCTTCAGGATTTCACCAATTGAACGCAGGCTTGTGTGACATGTTATTCTACAGCTGTGTGAAACGTTGCTGTTGATTGGATTGTTCTCTGGAGGTATGTGTCGCTTGTCACTTCGGTCTGCAGCTACATTGAGAAACGTTGCTGTTGACTGGCTCGTTCCCAAGCGACACGGGACATTCACATCAAGCAACAAGAGCCTATTCAGTTTAAAGCAAAACATGCACGAACAACAAACCGAGTCGACATGATACACGATATTGAGAGAAAGTCCCAATCTGAGCGACATGCGACAAGACCAGTTTCTTTCAGTCACGAACAAGCTATGAACGAGCCAATCAGCAGCAACGTTTCACACCGTAGCGGCATGACAGGCAGCACATGCCTACGCTCGATTAGTGAAATTCTCAAGCGACACGTGTCGCCGGTCACTTGTCGTTCCGGTGTGTTTTCTCCCTCCATCACGATTAATGTATTCACATAATATCCAAAGTAAAATATCAATGAAACTAGAATTAAAAAATTTGCAAGATGTGGGTTCCATTATTATAACATAACATTACATATAGTATAATTGAATGTGCAGTGAATTATATTTAAAATTTAAATATCTACCTTCAGCATAGTTGTCTTACCTCTTTATGAAATACATCGGTGTTCTCTAAATGTGAATGTATTGCCAAGCGTGTTCTTAGTATAGACACAAATTGTATTTTTAAAATGCGTTGAAGTTAATGTGACTATAATTGAAATTATATTCAGAGATCGAGACGAAAACGAGAAAGCTTTTACATAACTTGGGACAAGAACAAGAGTTTAGAGTTTGAAAGAGTACCCGACTGTCTCACTTCCTTTCGCTGTAATTTCTGTAGGGCCTCCCAAGGCACGTATCTAGAAATACACCGAACCAATTGTGTCAGGAATAATAATAATAATAATATGATGTTTAAGTTAAAATTATATTATTACCACATAAATAGGTAAAAAGATCGGATAACAGCACGTATTCATTATCTAGCTTACCTGTAGTTAAGATCGGCATAATTTGCATAAAAAACAAGTGTCCTGACAAAGAAATTCATTTCAAATTGATGAAGAATTGAATATTTATTGAATAAAAGAGAATTATAGATCCGGTTAGCGAAAAGTAAAGTTCCTGATTAATATTTTATGTATATTGTTATAAATAGTAGCGTGCAATCATAAATCTTTGGTAATTGGTACTGTCCTTCTAAGCCCCCTAATTCCAATCTTTCTTCCAATAAGTTCAAAGAGTGGGCCTCCTCGATGGCGCAGTGGTATCGTCGTTGCCTTGTAATCAAGGGATCCCGGGTTGGATACCCGGTGGATGCAAGTAGTGGTTCGAATCTCACATTAAACTGTAAGTCCAGTCCCGATTAGCCTTTCTGTGCAAAAAGTGGACTTAGGAACTACAAATCAATCAATAAGTTCAAAGGAAATTATAACCATCGATTATGTAATAAATGAATGCTACACAAATATATTTTCATTATTTAATTTTTGCACTTGGAAAGTCTTTCTTGGGGAGGGGTCCGGACCCCTCTCCAAATAAGTCATTGAGTTTCCTCAATGAAATTAGTAGTAATTATCTCGACTTGTATTCAAGGGGTCTCACGTTCGATCCCCGGTAGAACTACACAGTGGTCTGGATCCCACTTTATCCTGTAGCCGCAGTCCCGATTACCCTATTTAAGCATGTAATTGACTTAAAACTAACTTTAATTTTGCTATAATGTATGTAAGATTCAATTGGGACAGTCTCTGTATTAATGTATTTATCCTTTTGGAAAATAGAAATAAGACAAATGGAACACAATGAAAAAACAGCCGGGTGAAGGAAATCAACTTTGGATTTTCCGAAATGGTCGGAGCACGGTCAAAAGCCGCCCCCCAAGGGAAAAGACAATACCAAGGGTAGAAGAAGAAGTAAGCGAAACCATTCCCACTATTGTAAAACCTGGTCAGAGTCATCTATCGGCAGACGGCTGAACTTGTAGGACTTGAACATAACCCCGCCACCCGATGGCCAGCCCCGCTATGGCTCGAATAAAGCCATTCTCAAAGCTGTTTGAAAATGCATATCAATGTTTGCAAGTGGCGTATTGTCACAATGGGCCTCTCAATTTGAAAAAACAAAAAATCAGTTTACTCAGGAAGGATGCAAGAAAGCCTTGCAAGGTTTAATTTTTGCAGTAACTTAGAATCGGGCTCTATACGCCGATCCAAAAAGTGAGATATTTGACAGCTAATATCTTTTAAAATATGGAAGTGATAAAAAAAATGCAATATTCACTGTTAAGATTCATCCTTTCTAATCAATTCACCACAAAGCTCATTCAAATGTCTCAAATAGTTTTCGAGTAAAAGTGTTCTGAATGAAGGTCTGTTTTTCCGATGCCCATGATATGGCCTCTTCCTGCATGGAGTCTTCTTTAAGGGCGAGATCCTGCATGGAGTCTTCTCTAACGGCGAGATCCTGAATGGAGTCTTCTTTAAGGGCGAGATCCTGCATGGAGTCTTCTTTAAGGGCGAGATCCTGCATGGAGTCTTCTTTAACGGCGAGATCCTGAATGGAGTCTTCTTTAAGGGCGAGATCCTGGAATGTAAAATTTGCCTCTGTTAGACTGGTAGCAATGCAGGGTAATACAGAGTGACACAGATGATATAATAGGACTCTCAAATAGGGGTTTATGGTCATTGGCAGAAGTACCCAGGCGCACCAACTCCAAGCTTAATTGGCTTATGAGAATATGGACGACACAAAAATATGTTTTGATTGATTGGTTGACTTAGTTTATTTTACTTCGCTTTTCTGACATTTTATAATCGCTAATATGAGGAGGAGTGATGATATGATAATGGGACATATACAAAGAAAACTCATATACAGTTTAAAATGAGATCCATCGGCTATCGAACCTGGAACCCCTTGATTACAAGGCGACGACGTTACAATCTTGGTGGCCATATAATCGTACGGATTCAACTTTAAACTGTAGAACCAGTCTCGATTATCCAATCTGTGCACAAAGTGAACTTACAGCACAACTTCAGCTTCTCCCCATAGCTCCAATCTTCGAGGCGGAGTGGTTGGAACAAAGCGCTACGACGCCAAGTGTCCCGGGTTCGAATCCCAGCTTAAGCATGGGTGTTCTTTGTGAGTGTTCCTTCATCATATCATCATTCATCTTCGCAATTAGTCAAAAGTGGCAGAAGAGCAAGCAAGCAAACATACATACATACAGAAAACAGCATAACCTCTGTACCTCATGACGTCACGGTTACTTTACGAACTACAAACCTACACGAGGCTGTTGAACGGTAATCAATATACCTTCCACGAGAAGAGGACATTACATGACACGTCTTGGTTTCCTTGTGTCTGTCGCTCCTCGCGTAAATTTCCCCCGAGTCCCGTAACGATTAGGTCAAGGTCTCAAGTGTTTGTCAATTCTGAAACTGCCAAGCGGCTCTCATGGACGCTCGCACGGGCTGTCGTTGGGTCCTCAGGAGACGAGTTGGCTGTTAATTATGTTGATTGGACAATCTCTGGAACGAGTTAGAGTTTGTAATGTTGTTTAGTTATGAAGTAAGTGAAGTTGTAAAGCAACTTTGGAACGGCGTGGAGAACAGCGCGGAAGTCATTTTGTGTTTATTATAGGTGCATAGTGGTGACCTATGTAGTTATAAGTGCGTAGTGGTGACCTATATAAACTGCATCTTTTGTATTGCATGTTTCTGTTTATTGCAGTCCGTTCCTTGGCTTGGAAAACTATTGGCTACATGTGCTCGTCACACAGTATGGAGAGAATCACTCACTAAGAATAAGGTTTGTTTTTTATTGATTACGATGAGGATGAGTAATGATATGATGAAATTGATGAGGGGACACTCGGAAAGAATACTCATGTCCAGGCTGGGATTCGATCCCGGGACCCCTGGCGTCGTAGCGCGCTGTGCTAACCACTCCGCCACGGAGACTGGCGTAGCGCCATTCATCTCTATGTCCAGGTGGCCGCTGTAATCCAGTCGTTAGGCGTCTGACTATTACGTGGAAGACCAGGGTTCGATCTCTGGGGAGGGTAATCAAAGGTCGAAATTTTTCCGGTCTTGTTCCTACATAGAACGGTTCTGTAGTTCACCCAGCCTCAAATACATGCGTACCTGGAGGGTAAGGGAGCCGGAGAGTGGTGTTGATCACATCATCTCCAAAAATGGGGCACTACATCCACAGCCAAGTATGTGTCTATATGGTATGGTGGAATGTTCACGGGGAACTCTCCTTAACTCGATGTCCTCTACAAGCTGTGAAAGTTGGTTGTGTTGTTGTATGTATGTGTGTATAATAGACGGATTGAAACTCACATTACGCCAGGAAGTGGTGCTCAATAATATATTTGGCTTCTAAATACGTAAGCAGATTGTCCAATATTGAAATCTGATCATAAGCTTGAACGCTAATGACGCTTGTGTGTTTTTAGTATGCCATCTATTTGATCATTCATCCTCAAAGCCGTGATTGACCTAGAGAGGTTAGGACTTCTTTGTCGGCTTGTAATCAAGGGATCGATAACCGATGGAGGCACATAGTGGTTCGGATCCCAACTTAAACTGTAGTTCCAGTCCCGATTAGCCTATATGTTCACAAAGTACAAAAACTCAAACCCAAACCTGCAGAGAAACTAATGCGACCAGGCTAGAAACATGGAAAACTTTTATCGTACGCCTTACGCTGAGACAACCCACTTAACTCTAAAGTTGGGCGGGTTTGCATACTTCTAGGTGATCGAAATAGTTGGACCAGAATTGCTCTTCCAACAAGAAGGGCGTCCTCCCCTGTGATGCACAGAATTTTGTGCAGGTTTCCTCCATATAGCGCTCTCATCTTCGGTGCAAGTAGCCCCGCGTTCGATACCCGGTGAGAGCTCGAAAATTTTGGTGTTGAGTCATAATCGTGAGGACAATTGCGAAACAGACTGAAAGATATAGCAGGGGCTTCAGTATACACAGCGGCGATGGGACTCTATGCTGTGATTATGTATAACACGCTACAAAGCCACTTAAAAGGCCTTGATTCACAAAAGGTTCATCTCAGTAGTGTTTAATTTAGTTTTAGAGAATTTGTTATACTTATTTCCAACACACTGCTCAAAGACTGTATTCTATACGAGCATTTCCATAGAGGTTCTGAAACCGTTTTTCACTAACCAACATGATTACAATCTAAATAATAATGTAGTAGTTACCAGTTTTCCGAGAATATTAACAAGCATCGATTTCATAATTAGTTTGTTGAACATTTTTCATTCTTTCAAGAGACGTTCAAGTTCTTTTTTCTTGTATTTATTTTTAAATGCACATTTATAATTATGATGTACATTAAACTTCAAAGGTGCATGTTAAAGTTTGTTTTGCTATGTTAAATTGGGTAACGTTTATGAGCTTGTTAACACTGACGTTGCTATAGTAACAGAAATAACAGTGTTGGAAGATTGTGATAAAGTTTCTATAAAAACGTGATTTGCTGCGTTCTATTTTCTTAAAATATCCAGGTAACTAAATTTAGGTATATAATTAGTTCACTTAAGTGCAGCTTCATCTTCGCAAATCCTGGAAAATAGTCTTCAGTGTAATTAGCAGGAGACGCATAATTAATTATCGACGATAATAGCACAAGTTGTTATAATTTTTGACGACCTAACTTATGTACTTGATACTCTGAAGCAATTTAAGCAAATTATGCATTGATAGTAATGGTGGTTAGGAACAAACCCGTGTGTTGCAATCTGGACGACAATCTTTACATTTTTTTTTTTTGCGTTTTGCATGATGCTGATCTCGTTCGTGTTTGCTAAGGAAAGCGAATTGATGCTAATAGTATGCCCAAATGAAAAGGAGACTACGGTTATATCTAAAGAGTATTATATTACAGAATATTTGCATTACGTAATATGTGAATTACAATTAATGTGTAACATGATACCTACACATAATTACCATTGATATTGATGCACTGATCTCAGCACGTAGGAAGGCAGTGGATGGCTTCAGTGTAGAAACTCCTGGGTTGCTTACGGATCCAGTTTTCCACGGTGTTCTGCACGTCCTTGTCACAGGTGAACCATTGACCTTTCAGTGATTGTTTTAAGGGGCCGAAGATATGGGAGTCACATGGGATAATATCGAGACTGTACGGAGGATGTGTGAGGACTTCCCATTGAAATCTTCTCAAAAGGTCGAGGGTCTTCTTGGCAGATTAAATGCATCTGTAACATAATATTTTGGCAGCCATCTTGGTGACTTCTCGGAATTGTATTTTTATTTCACTTTTACCTCACCTACTTCCCAATTAATTAGTGTGCAATAAAAGATCGTTGTGGTTGTGGAAATTAAAAGGTAAATTAAATGTGCCCTAGCCCTTGCACTAGTACCGTCGTTGTCCAACAGATGGCTCACAAATCGGCTTTCGCGCCGCCATGACATACAATTCGAATCCGAGAGCTGAAAATATTGGTCGCTGTGAAGGGATGTGCTTGCTGAATTTGGCATCATGTGGAATGATTATTTAAATCCCTGGTAATACGACCCTCCCAGGCAGAACAATTGAATTATTTCCATCCGAAGAGAGCCACTTTTTAGGGATGCAGGAAGCGTAAATAATTCCCGGGAACCCTGCCCCCCCCCCCCCCATCCCCTTCTCTCAGTGTACTGTTGTTTAACCATCGAGCTCGACCATTTATGTTATCGGAATCAAACAACAAGGAACCTTCCCTCTTTTTTGGTTTCGAAATTACCCCCTCCTCCCCGAATTACCCCCTCATCACAAAGCAATATTAGCTGTGGTTCGGTGCCGGGCTTACTGAACAATTGAATTTGATGTCTGAACAAACGAAATATCCCTTGTGTCTGACGCCGATCATGTGGAATCTATTTACACCGTTTGTGGATGCAAACAAAATCGCCTTTTCGTCGAGCTACAGCGAGAGGTGAATTGATTCGCGACTATCGCGTTAATCGCGTTGAAGGAGGGCAGAGCGATTTGCGTTCCTTTGCTCTTGGATGTCGAGGTTGAAAGTTCTTAGGATGGAGGGCTGGGTTATTTAACAGCTAGGGGACCATCTGTCCAAACTCGAAATGGAAATTTTCGGATTAAGCATTTAATCTTTGGAAAAATAAGAGTCGTTGGGCACGATTGATTGGCTGATTTGTTTCATATTACTTCGTTTTTCTGCAATTTTCGCTTATCGCGAAGATGACGATGAAACATGATGAGATCATTTCAGGAGGGGTCAAGTGACATAAATAGAGGAATTATTATTATTATTATTTAATATCTCAATAGGGTTTCAATTAAGCCATACAAAATTTCATTTATAACAATATTAATACAAATAATGACTTGATGCCACCACAAATACATCCTCAAATCACATGCTTTCAGAGATATGCTCTTTTTGCTCTGGTGACTTTGAAAAAGGGCGTCACTTCCTCTGAAGTGGTTCCCTCATTCTTGTGTTCTCTGTTTATTTTATTATTTCCACATTAGTATGAAATGGTTGATTGTAATTACTTGTGTTTGTAATTGTCTCTACATCCATTTCATATTGGCAGCCCCCATGGCGGAGTGGTTAGCACATCGCTCTTCGACGCCAGGGGTCCCGGGTTCGAATCCCGGCAGGCCACTGATGTTTGTGAGTGTCCATTCATCAATTGAAGACTAAAATTGGTACACGCTGTAAGTGCCACAATAATTCATAGTTTTCCACGTTAAACTGCGAAATGTGCCATGCTTTATAATGTGGTAAACGTGAAATGTGGCTGGTAGCCCTCTAAGTAGTTCAAAGGTCACTAGTGTGAACGTTCTTACGGGCTGATGTGCGGAACGATGCGATTTCCCAACACTTTTGCTTTTGGCACTTACAACGTTTACCACTTCTAGTCCTCAATTTCATCATGTCATCACTCATCCCCATTTTCGCAAATTAGCCAAAAGTGGCACAAAAAGCTAAGTAAAATAAAGCAAATCAATCAATCAATTACAAACACAAGCACACAACACATTCCTCACAGAAGATTATCCGGGTTCTGGGTTCAGACGCCAGAGCGTCGTTAGTTTGCAAAATTCTGTCCAGGGAGCGTAACATTTGGGTGTCTTTGGAAAGAGTCTTTGCGAAACACGAAAACAACATCAAAGAGCTTCGTGGAAATTTGAAAATTTATTCCACTTTTCTGTGCTTGTATTTTCTTTGCCATTTACAGACAGTTGAACTTTCTGAATGACCCTCGTATTATTATTATTTTTTTTTAGACTAAGTCATTTGGCTTCCAGAGATTGACATCCGTTTCCCCACAAACTTTTCTGTTCACTCTTTTCCCCGATGTAGAAGGACCGTGAATGTGCAAATGACATGAATCCCATTCAACATTGAAACTTCCCGACTAATTGGTCTCTTTGATACCCCACTCAAACTCCGTGTGTTACCATAGATACCTTTATCGAAATTTTAATGAAGCCATTCGTGTTTTTTTCCCTTCTTTTTTCCAACACTGGCAGGATCAAACTGAGAAAATGTCCTCTGGCTATTTTAGAATTGACTTCTTCTACGTGTGCAATTTTCTCCATGCACATATCCACATATGCACGGGATAGGTCGGCAGTGTTGCCACATTGCTTATTTAGTTACTCGCTGAAACTCGGCGCTTCTTCGGAAAATCATCCGTCAAAAAGTATATGCAGTTATTGCTATGGTGCTACGTTTTTGGCTTAATTGCGAAGATGAGGATGAGTGATAAGATGATAAAATTGAGGAATATACATTTATTAAGATTATCCATGCCCAGGCCGGGATTCGAATTCTGGACGCCAGGCGTCGTAGAGCGCTGTGATAACCACTCTGGAACGGAGGTTGGTTCAATTTCATGTTTATTCATCTTCATCTTTATTAAATAGTGGTGTTCAGCCTGTTCTGCCACCTAACCCTGCAACCCCCCCCCCCGGTTGTACACCAGTCGTCACAAAGTTAGTCCGCTACTCCTTTAGTCGGGAACATGAGAATCTTTGCAAATCATCAGGGCTTGCTGGGTAGAAAGGAAACGCAACACTGTTTTCAAAGTTAAAACGCAGTTCTATAATCGCGTATATTTCATAATCACTTACCAATAAAACAGTAGAACATTCAATACTAACGTTGGGCAATTCCCTCACATATAACGAAAGTCAAATTACATAATTAATTGTTTACTTTCAACTTATCGGCAAGAAGAAAACTCGAAAACCCAAAATCTATTCTTGAATTCTCTCCGTTTCCAAGTACAGTCAGAGAAAGTAGTTCTTGGGCCACGAGACCTACGATATCATAACATCTTAGAGCCTGTTGTCTATGCAACCCAAATAACAAAATTGTCACTTAGGTTTTCCTGGTGAACCTGGCTTCTCGGGAACGATTGAATAGCTATTGACAGCAGCGTGAGTCATACCCCCAGGCCCAGCCATAACAAACAACAGCTGGTTGCAGTGAGACCAGCAGAAAAAGTTTCAGGAATTGGTTTCTTAACAACAGCTACTCGTAAGGATATGTTCTCTTTACTGATATTAGAGTCATTGTCAAGAAAGTTCACTGAAATTGTGGTTTTTATCGAATCATCATCGCGCAACACACATGCTGTCAACCCACAAGTCCTTGAAAAAGATTGGAGTTAAAAACAACTACTTGACAAATGATAAAACGAATCGATATTCATTAGTCCCAACTTAGAATTTTGTGTAAGGCATGGATCATCATGTCCTATTATCCATTTCATAGCTTCATTAATTATCCTCATCGCCTTTGTTGACGCAAGTGCTAGAAAAGCAATATGAAATAAGCAAAATCAAGAAGTTACATTTTCATCGATTTCACGCGGCGATAGACAAAGTCTCATTAATCGAGAACCAAGGCCCTCCTCGTTCTGCTTCATTGTCATTTTCCCTCCACTTTGCCTGGCGCGATTAACCTAATGTTGATTAATGCAACATTAATTAAAATAACCAACCAACGAAACAATACACAAAGTGCACCAAAGCGGCGCATATTATGAATAGGTAAACTGTGATATTATGCTAATTTAGAATTTAGTAATAAAATGGGAATTTTGGGCCGTTCAGTTAAGTGGCTGCACATCCATTACGTTATCGCGATATCATCAAATTGTACGAAGCGTGTCTACACCTACGTAAAGTGCCAGTCCCCGTGATGGAATATTTAGCGCAAAGCCAGGGCTTTAAGATCAAATTTGTTTTGTTATTGTTTTTATTAGTAATTTTCTCAGTTTTCTTCCTCTGAAGTTAAATTATTCATGACAACGATTTATGATTACATTAAACACATGAATGAACATACACAATGGACCCATTTTGGTCGGAACTCGAACTCGGAACCTTGTTCGGCAAGAAATACAAATATCCATAAGGCATGAGTGTTTCATTGGAGATGTTCCTCTACTTCCGTCATTTTATCACTAATATATTTCTTTAATATACAATAATAAATCACAACTACCTAAAAATAAATATTATTTTGCATTTTCACGTGCACATGTTTTTTTACGGTTAGAGTGTGAACTGGCACCTGTTTATTTAGATTGTTCATTATGTTTCGTGTGTAGTTAAAGATAGGGAAAATGCTTGTGGATCGATTAGGGCAATAAGAATTCCGTCCGTGACGGAGTGGTTAGCACAGTGTGCTACGATGTCTGATGTCCTGGGTTCGAATACCGTCGTGCGTATGGGTGTTCTTTGTGAGTGCCCCTTCATCAATTCTATTATATCACTCATCCTCGTCGTCGCGATTAGTAAAAGGTGAAAGGAAAACGACATTAAATAAGAAAATAAAAAGAGGTTATAAGAAGCATTCTTATTTCCGGACGTGTCCTAGATTTTAGATTTGTGTCTGGCCTCCGGAAGAATTTGAAAGAAATCACAAATGTCTTATACGTATTTTGGGCATCACGTAACTTCAAATTAGATGGAGAAACAGAAAATCTGAGCGAAGTCTGAGATAACGTGGTTCCTTGAAGAAGTATGCTTAAATCAAAGAGTGTGCATGGTTGCTACTGGATATTCGGAAAAACAATTACAATCCCAGCTCAGAAATTACTTCCCGATTTTCTAGATCCGGAAAAGTCCAGATATATGTATAAAAATGCTTACTTTGTGAAGTTTTATCGATACAATAAGTGTCGGTAATTTGTTCGAAGTAACAAGTTTCATTCCAGAAATTACATAAACAGTCCTTATTGGATTGATTGATTTGGTGTTTTAAGTCCACTTTATGCACAGTAAGGCTAATCGGGACTGGACCTACAGTTTTATAGTGGGATCTGAACCGCTATGTGCCTCCACCGGGTATCGAACCCGGGACCCCTTGATTACAAGGCAATGACGCTACCACTGCGCCATCTGTGGGGCCCTCAGTCCTTATTGGTAAAACAAGGCACAAAATTCTGTTTTTTTTTAGTGTATAGCAGTTTTTTACATTTCAATAAACAAGAACTTCCAGACTTTGTTTACGAAATTGTGAACTTTTTCCTTCCCGAATTCATGGATTGTTTTCCCTTCCTGGCCCCGTCTCGACGAAAAACGTTCTGTCTTGCATACACAAGTTGAAATCACGTACGGCTGTGCTATTAATTAGCAGTTGAAGAATTTTTAAATCAACCGTTCACTTCAATATTAATTTTTGAGCTGAAGATGTGTCATATTCGCGTTATATGTTAAGATGTTCTAGTAACCTATTATATTTACTGGAAATGCGATCGTGTCCAACATTTGGAGACAATTTGTCCTACTTTCCGCTGAAGAGTGATCTGATAGCCCTATGTGTGATAAGAATGGTTTTTACTCAATTTCTGATATAATTTATTCCAGCATTTCCTTCAACTTCTATTACCTTGTTATTACCTTAAATGATTACACAACTTTTCCTTCGTGCTCGACCTTTGGGTTCAGAAATGTTTACAACACCCCCATCTCCCGCATGTAAATAGCAGGAGGCAACAACACTCTGGAAGACCATAATGTATACAACTTGTTTACTACATATTGTAGAATGTTAGCTTGATATAACTGTGGATTGGAACGAACGAAATAAAATACCTGTTTCATACGCACACTGGAACGAGCGCAGGCCTGCTGTGAGTCACTCCGGCAGTGAAGGTCACTGATCGAAGCAGTTGTTGCTTGCTTGCTAGAAGCAGGCGCCTTATCTCTGCTCAAGGAAACGCAGAAATGTTCGTTACTTTTTCTTTCGCCAGACTAATGGTGAACATTTACAGGAACGTAAGGAGTAGTATCGTATTTTATTGGAAGTATGTTTCGTGACGTATAAAAGATATCATAACAATATGTAAATCTCTTTTGTGGCCTACACTAAACTTATGTTAAAGTTTCATTGACATGTGAAAGCGGAAATTTAGAGATCCTTCTTCCTTACATTTCTAAACAACCGAAGAGTGGGGTGAACGTGAAACTACTTATTGTTCGCAACACCGATATGTATTATACAAATGGTCTCTAATAAAAAACCCTATTACATCACAGGAAGTGATTTTAAGACAATTCTACCATGTATCCAACGTAACCAATATTCAGATTGATTCCAATCTTCTGTTTGGCTTTTTTTGTGTCGCATTTTTATCTCTTGCGATAATCGCGACGATGAAGATGATGGGTAATGATGCGAATGCAATGCTACATCTAAGCCTCGACAGGTTTCGAACCTGGATCCTCTGGCTTTGTAGAGAGTTACGGTGATTTTTATTTTTATTTTCATTTGGTATTTAAGTCCACTTTATGCACAAAAAGGCTAATCGAGACTGCTTCTACAACTTAAAGTGGGATCCGAACCACTATGTGTCTCCACCGGGTATCGAACCGGGGTCTCCTTGATTACAATGCGACTCCGCTACTACTGCGCCATGGGGAAGGCTAAGAGAGAGAGAGAGAGAGAGAGAGAGAGAGAGGGAGAGAGAGAGAGAGATTTACGGTGACTACGGTAATGAAGAATTGAAAGTAGCAGAACGACTAAGCTATTCTTTAGTCAATGAATATTATGAATGTCAGTTCAAATTGGAAAAAAAAATAATACAAAATTTCCAGAGTGCGTTATAAATCGTAATTTTTCTCTTTCCACACATTATTTTGCTACTAGATAATTGCATGCTAAGATGTAGAAAATGCTACATTTTCAGTGTGTCGAATTGAGATTTATTTCTGAGAATGGAGTATTGGGAAAAGGATCACCTCACATGTTTAGATGATACCCTCCCACCACACACACACACACACACACACACACACAAAGGATAACGTCTATTGTTCTTATATCGAAATATAACATGTATAAATTGTGTCAAGAAGAATTGGAGCCTATTCACATCCCTACGGAATTTGGAAGAAAGCCCACGTAGAGATTGGGAAGTTCTGTTCCGACAAAATCGGGATGTATGTAATATAGTAAATTAAAAAGCAAAGTGCTACCTTGTGCTTTGCACCAAGCCGTTAAGGCGTATAGGGGGTGTGGAGTTAGGGCGCCAAGATTTCTTCATCAGGCCGAAGGTGGGGATGATGTGATCAGCACCACGCCCCTGGCCGCCTTAACCCCCACCCCAGTTTCCTCCAGGTACCCACTTTATACGAAGCTGGGTGGGTACCAGAGCAGCTTGAACAGATGGACAAAATTCCGATTCTCCCCCGTCGGTGATCGAAGCCAGATCTCTCGCATGATATTAAAACGCCCTAACGATTGAGTTACTGCGGCACATATAGTGTAGTAGCCTATATAATTAAGGCAAGAATTGTTTTAGTGTTTCGTTCAACGTTTTTAGGCGAATCATTTTCGGAGATATAACGTGTAGCTCTTGTCGGTTGTGCGACCTGGCTTGAGAAAAGGCGATTTTCTGACGAACAACATTCAACCTGACAGGTCACGTGACTTTCCTACATTTCCTGTGCCTGTTGGCTTTTGCATGAAAGACGAGTTGCTCTTGAAACAGACAGAATCACCCGATCACCTAAAGGTGCAATGTGTGTTGCCTACCCTTCCGGCATTATTTACTGCCATTGAAGTCTTATGGGGAAGAACTTTTTTCCACCACTGTACTTATTATTCTTTACCTTCACCTGTTTTTCAAACTCAGTCTGTCGTCAGGTGAGGAACATTCAGGTGGGTTCACTTCCTCGGCTGAGATGAGAAAGTGACGTCAACACGAACAGACTTTGACGTATTTATAAACATACATAAAAGTTCCAACCACAACTGTATCAATCTAACTATAGTTGTCTGTGACAACTTGCACATTATTTGAAGTAACAAACATTTTAAAAATCTTAACTTCTTACAAATATAAAATCTTAAACTCTCAGGTTCGTTACAACCCCCGCCGAAAATATGCTAAAAGAAACGCGCAGAGAAAGAAAGAACACGCAAAAGGAAAGAAGAATAAAATTCGGAGAACAAACTCTTTGTAAAAATTTCAGTGAGAAATGTATGCCTGGCCAGGACTCGAACAAAGGTCTGCATTTAAATATCGTTCGATAATGCATGAATTGACCGGGATTTTAAACCCTGGACGCCTGGCATCGGTGCGCGAGCTGGGATATACTGAACCAGTGTTGCCACAATCTCTTGGCACAATTTCCCTCTGCAAGGGGCAAATTTCCCACTTTCGACTATTTTTCCCTTCAACTAAGAAATCGTGTTTAATAATAATAATAATAAATAATAATAAGTAGTGGCTAGCATTTTCATTGGCCCATGTTCGTATAAACCAAAAATGTTAAACAATCCTGAAATCTTACATAATCAGGCCAGACCCATAAAGGCTTAAATTCAATAAAGTGGAAATAAGAAGTGACAGCAAAAAGAAAAAGAATTGTGAATGTGGAAGTAGATCTTACTATATTGTGTTATATTTTCTTATTTTTCATCGAAATTCCCTTTTCCCTTTTGGCTTAAAATTCTGTTAGAATTTCCCTTCAAAAAGGGAAATTTCCCTTCATGTTGCAACACTGTACTGAACGAAACTCCAATTGGCGGCTGACCTTGAAGGCTATTTCTGTCCCCCAATCATTTACGGGTGCGTGTGGTCCAATGGGCGTCAACAAACTCAGTTGCAAAGTGAAAGCTGAAGGGATAACATCGCTCTCCCGAAGCAACGTTGCCAAGCGTACTTCTGTCTGTGCAAGTTGTCTTTATATGGCTGTGTGTCCGCCTGCATTCCGACCTGTGTGTGGTCCTTCCGGAAACTTCATCGTTCAGGACGGCGTGTGCAGTTGTGTCATTAACCCCCGCTGATTTCTGGAGCTGGCAATACCGTTTCCCGAGAAAACTCTTTCTCGCTTGACGGTACGTTTGGCAACATGTGGTGGACCCAACGCTCATTTGTTTCGTCCCGCGAACAACGATCGGTACCTTGTGACTCGAAAATGGCCGATCTCAGTCGAAGAAAATTCAACTGATCGCTGATTCGCTGTTTCCCAGCCGCCAGTTGGAGCTGCGTTCAATATAACCGCTCCTCCACGGACGTCGGCAACTCTGTCTTTGAGAAGCGTGATGAGTGTAGAGATTGGAACAACAAACAAGACTGGAACCTTACGTCTTTCATGTTGCGAGGACTCTTAGACACAGCAACAAAAACATCAACTTCTTACTTTGTATTGGGACCTACGATCTGTACGCTTAAAAATTACTTTAGATTTATTTTCTTTTTTGTGCGAGCCACAGGCTGTACGCACTACATAGTTTTGATTTTTCTACAATATTTTGTTACATTTAGTTCTCTTTTAAGCTGTCTCTTACTTTGTCTCCTATAGCTATACACATTCTTCCCCTCCCTCGACAGTTCTTCTTCCAGTTTTTCTTCCTTCTTCCTCGCCCCACTTCCCTTTTCCTGCACTCTCACCAAAAAACGCATACATTTTACTTTACACACACTTACACGATAAAGATGGTTCGCCTGGAGCACGATCACTCATTTCGCTGCCTTCTCTAATAGCTTTCCCCCGCCGTTCTCTTACTTCTCCCAGGTATTTCCCCACTTGCTGCCCCGCTTCCTTTATCTTTATTCTGTCGTCTACCACTTCTATCACCTCCCTCCCTGTTAAGTTTTTCATTCATTTGTCCCTTAGGTCACGTGTAGAAGGGCAGTTCAGTAGGATATGCTTGTCCGTCTCCTCCCCATCGCACAAAGGACATATCGTTTGCCCTGCTTCGTTTCTCATTCTTAGTTGTTTCCATGCCCCTAATCTGAACCATGCCAGCGCGACTCCTTTTATTTTTTTCCCACAACCTGGATATATTTCGCTTTCCCCCATTCTCTTACTCTTATCTGTTCCCTGATTGAGGTCTTTGTTTGGAAGTCTGCAATTATTTCTTGTCCAGTAACCTGTCTCTGATTTGATTTTCTGTTGAGATGACCCCCTTCCTCCCTCTTCCCATACCCAACCCATTCCGCTATTATATAAGATACTTTTCACTTCCAGACTCCAGCTGTAAACGTTTTCCTCCCTTGTCTGTATTTCCAAACATTGTCCCCTCAGCGTAGCTTGGCCCTCTTGCGCTAATCGCATCCAATATTTAACAACCCTCATCCGTGCTTGTACCGTGTCTCTGTTCAGGCCCAATTCCTTGACAATCCTACAGTTAGCTGTGCCTCTGCTTACGCCCATTACTCTCTTATAAAATTCGGTTTGTATGCCAATTATTGTGTTGTCCCCCACATAACCCCCACAGTTCTACTCCATAGTTTAATGTACCTAATACTATTGATGAATAGAGGTTTTGAATGACCGGGAAAGGCATTTGAGGTGCCTTATTTATTGTCCTTATGACTTGTTCTATTGCAAATTTTGTTTTAGTTTTTCTTGCCCTAATGATTTTTATTTTTTTAATGTTTATCTTCACTTTTATATTTGATGCACCCCTCATATATGCTATCTATGCCCCTTTGAAGCCCCTGTATTGTCTCGGACAAGATGACTATGTCGTCTGCATACATAAGGACTGGTATACTTTGCACTCCTATACATGGGATAGAATCCTGGTCCATTTTAGTTTCATGCGCTACCCAATCTATGAACAGTGAAAATAGCACTGGTTGAAGGATGCATCCTTGTTTGAGTCCCCTGAGCGAAGGCTGCAGTGCCGAGACTTGGTTTCCTTCGCATCTTACTCCGAATTCTACCTTCGCATATATTGCTTGCAGTGCTCTGATCATGCGCGCGGACATTCCCTTGTCAAGCAATTTCCCCCACAAAATGTCCCTATGAACTTTGTCGAATGCTTTTTCAAAATCAATGAAATATGCGTATAATTTTCCCCGCTTCAGTTTTATTTTCCTCTGTACGAGTGTTTGTAATATGAATTTGTTGTCTAACGTGCTGTACCCTTTCCTGAAGCCCGCTTGTAGTGGTGAGATTTTGTCGAATATTTCTGTCCATTTCTGAATCCTACGGTTTAAGATGTGTGTGTAAATTTTACTCCATATAGGTAATAAAGAAATGGCCCTGAAATTGTTTGCGTCATTTCTGTCCCCTTTGCCTTTATAAATAGGACAGATTATGGAGCTTGCTCAGTCCTTCGGAAAGTACCCCTCTTTAAAAATCTTCTCCATTAATTTGCTTTGTGCATATGAATGTCAGTTCGTTGGCTTTGAAAAATTCCGCCCCAATGAAGTCAAGTACTTCCGCTTTCCCCTTTTTCAGTTTCCTTATCGCTATTTTTATTTCATCGACCCCTATATCTTCGTCGAGAATCGGAACAAAATCCCCTAAAAAGTATCTTTCCCGCATAACTTCTAGGCGTGGTGCCCCCCCTTCCCCCCCCCCGAAGACACGGCGACAGTGCGCTTCCCAAATGTAAGGTTCAATATGTGCCCAGTTGCTCTTTTGGCCCAGTAATTTCCGTAATATGCCCCACAAAGCGGTGTTATTCTTTTCTGCTACGGCCTTTTTTATATCTTCAAAATTTCCCTGTTCCCATTTCTCCTTTTCTTCCGTTAAAATGTTATTATAAGCCTTTCTACTAGATATATAGTTGTTTCTGGTTTCTATGCTATTTACGTATCTACACCCTTTTAACGCGTGATCTAGTTTCTCTCTCATCGCTTTACACTTCCCGTTGTACCACCCTGTCTTTACAGGCCTGTCCCCCTTCCCCCCTTCCTTTGCCATATTTCGTACTGCCCGTTCAAAGATATGATATCCCAGCTGGACCGCTTCGTCTATATTGGATTCGTCTAAGGCTGCGCACATGCGTTCACGCATCATTTTTGTTATGCCATCCTCCATAAAACCCACGTACCGTTCCTCCCCCTCCTTTGTCCATATGTATTTACGTATATTTTTTTTCCCGGCTCTGTCTTGAGTTTCGTATTGCTGTTATTACTGCCTTCCCGTTTATATTGTACTGGAGGGAGAATTCGAGAGGCATATGATGAGATTGCGTTTGGGCATGCACACGAAAATCTCTGATCTCTTTCAGCATATCGAGTGAGCATATGGTATAGTCAATTGTGCAGCTTCCCCCCTCCCCCACGTACGTAAAGTGTCCTGGTTGATCATCGAAAAAATTCCCTTTTAATATCTGCATCTTATGTATCGCACAGAGATCCAACAGCGCCCTCCCCCCGCGTTTAAAGTTTTGTCCCTGCTTTTTCTCCTGTGTCCCAAATACATTGTCATCCATCATTTCGTCCCATCGATCTCTCGGTAAGTGTCCCATGGAACTTCCTCTCCCCCTATGCGAGCATTCAGGTCGCCCGTGACTACGATGCTGATTCCCGGGTGATCCTCCCCCAAACGCAACAAACAAATAGTTTCCAAAGTTATCGAAAAACTGTTCTGAGTAGAATTTTGACCCCGGTGGTTGCCTGTATACTGCCATTAGCATGAAGTTCAGAGACCACCCCCCGAAAATTGAATCCCCAGCATCCCCTCATAATTAATATCTAGTAGTTTTATGAACTTTTTCCATTTTTGTTTAAATTCAGAGACCGAACACATCCAGAGATGTTTTCTTCCACAAGAACTCGTAACCAACGCGTGGCAGATCTTTTGGACGTGTCTCGGATGCTGCGAGAACGGAAGACCGTAGCCATCTGCCAGAACGGAACGGAGCTTGGCGTGGAGAAATGGGAAACCAGACGCCGAAGTCCCTGGTGGCAGATAATGGCTTCTGCTACTTCCGTTATCGTCCTTCCACATCTAACGAGTGGCGGCGCTGGGACTCAATAACGCGCCTCGATCGAACGTGATCCATAAGTGTTGCTGAGAACCTCGGAAATTGTTTCTTGGACTTCTCTGACTCGACGGCGAAGAACTGGATGGAGTCCATCTTGAACAGAAATCGGCGCTGGGTTCTTGTTTTTAACGTCGCGCTTCTACTCGATTAATCGCGACGACGATGATGAATGAAATGTCCTTCTACCAGCCAGGATTCGAACTCCAGAGAAGGAAAGAAAGAAAGAGAAGAGTAAGAGATCAGAGGAATAAGATAAAGAGAATGAAAGAAAGAAGGGTAAAGATAGAGAAACAAAACAAAATAAAAAGAGATTACAGGAATAAGATAAAGAGAATCAAAGAAAAAAGGGTAAAGATAGAGAAACAAAGGAAAATAAAAAGAGATCAGAGGAATAAAATAAAGAGAATGAAAGAAAGAATGGTAAAGATAGAGAAACAAAGGAAAATAAAAAATCAGAGGAATAAGATAAAGAGAAAGAAAGAAGAGTAAAGATAGAGAAACAAAGGAAAATAAAAAGAGATCAGAGGAATAAAATAAAGAGAATGAAAGAAAGAAGGGTATAGATAGAGAAACAAGGGAAAATAAAAATAGATCAGAGGAATAAGATAAAGAGAAAGAAAGAAAAAAGGATAAAGATAGAGAAACAAAGGAAAATAAAAAGAGATCAAAGGGATAAAATAAAGAGAATGAAAGAAAGAAGGGTAAAGATAGAGAAACAAAGGAAAATAAAAAGAGATCAGAGGAATAAGATAAAGAGAATGAAAGAAAGAAGGGAATCAAAAATGCTAACATTCATCTAAAATTGTATTTTGTTGCAGGCCAGTGGCTAAATCAGTTCATTTCGACACCCTGACGTTGAATACTCGACTCTATACAGAACAGAATCCTTTCAAAATTAGTAGTTACAGAACAGAAAGTTTCTAATGTGAGTACCTACAGAACAGAAATATTTTAGAATGACTAACTGTAGATGATGTTTGTTTATTTGTTTGTATTTAATGAATATAATAAAACATTCTGGATGTACTATATAATTTTTTTTCTTTTTTTTTTACATTTTGTGTAGCTGAATTTTGGTGATTGTTTTAATGATAGTTTGCAAAATATCAGCAGCCATGTTTGTTTATAGTTTAATGACAATGACACAATTTACGGTTTAAAATGATTATTAATTTGTATATTTTTCTACACCACATGTTTGTTATTCTTGCTTATAAAAATTGTTGAATTTTAAATTAAGGGAAATTTAAGTCTGCTTAAAGTAAACATATTACATTTACTTTTGTATAAGCTTCACACCATCAGTAGATATATTTATTTTCCTTTCTTATAACCTAAATGATTAAGAGATTAATGTACTTTCACCAAAAGTGATTCTGATACTTACAAAATCTTTATGCACATTATTCTATATATTAGTTATTGAAGGTGATTTAAATCAGTGATTTTTTTAAAAAAATCACCTGATTTAAATAGTGATTTAAATCAACCTGATTTAAATCAATCAACCTTGCGCAGAGCAGATACTTTAAAAAATGAGTACCTATTGAGCAGTAACTTTCTAAAATGAGTACCTATTGAGCAGTAACTTTCTAAAATGAGTACCTATTGAGCAGTAACTTTCTAAAATGAGTACCTATTGAGCAGTAAATTTCTAAAACGAGTTCCTATTGAGCAGTAACTTTCTAAAATGAGTACCTATTGAGCAGTAACTTTCTAAAATGAGTACCTGTAGAGCAAAAATATATAAAGAAAGATTATCTGTGTAGCACCAACTTTTTAAAATGAATGCCTACAGAGCAGAACCTTTCTAAAGTGAGTACCTATAGAAAATAGGTGGAGTAGAAACTTTACAAAATGAGTACCTACAGACATAGGCGCATCCAGGATTTTTCTATGGAAGAGGTTCAACCAAATTAAAAATATTAGTGTGCCAGAACATGCCTCTCGTAAAAAAAGAAATAAAAAAAAGCGCTGTTGTTCTTATTCTCAAGCAACAACTTTGGTGTGGGATGAATTGAAAGTCCTACAAAAGAGTGCAACGATTGATGAATGCTGCTGTTTCGTTCCAAACAGTGATTCCTGTTATTTGAAAATGATACAAGGATGTGAAATTATCCATTATAAAATTGTGTGAAAAAAGGAATTTGCTGCATAACATGATGGCCCAAGAGGGGGTTCTGACCCCCATAACCCCTCATTTCGTTGCGCCTACAGAGCAGAAAATTTCTAAAATGAATACCCGTGGAGTATGAATACTTGTAGAGAGTAAGTTTTGTAGAGTCAGAATCCATAGCCTAGAAATTTTCTAGTGTGAGTAAATGCAGAGAAGACACTTTTAAAAACAATATGAGAACCTACAAACCAAGAACTTTCCAAAATGAACAGCTGAGCCGGAAATCTGACGATTCGGTGGTTGATACTTACCCCATAACAGGCTTTCGTGCCTGACGGTTTGGGAATCGTATCTCGGCACCGACTTAAGATTTCAATCACGCATCTCCAGCTGCTCTCTATGCTTCTCAGATATCTCCGAGGTTTGCTGAGAATCCGAGACTCATATTGGGAGGTATACAAGTCACGTGGATGGCAAACAAGTGGCAGGATACAGAAAGGTCAAGACAGGGATCCGTTTCGTGTGGCGAGAATAAATCCGAGAAGCGTATCAATGGGAAAAGTGGCGGAGTTGCCAGTGGTTGGAACAGATTGCCTCACAAAAAGTGCACGCTTTCTGAATCTGTAGCAGCCAAAATCGAACCGTTACTTTTTTTGGATAAATGTATCTGTAGAACAACGACTGATTTAAATTAGGAACTGTGGTTCCATACACTTTTAAAATTAATAACGAAGTAGCAATAACTTTTTTTTAAATGTCCAAGAGTAGAGCAAGATGTTTCCAAGTAATTTCTAAAATGAGTACCTATTGAGCAGTAACTTTCTAAAACTAGTACCTATTGAGCAGTAACTTCCTAAAATGAGTACCTATTGAGCGGTAACTTTCTGAAATGAGTACCTATTTCTAAAATGAATACCTATTGAGCAGTAACTTTCTAAAATGAGTACCCATTGAGCAGTAACTTTCTAAAATGAGTACCTCTTCAACAGAAACTTTAAAAAACGAGTATCTATTAAGCAGAACCTTTCTAAAACGAGTACCTATTGAGCAGTAACTGCTTAAAATGATTACTTATTGAGCATTAACTTTCTAAAATGAGTACCTATTGAGCAGAATCTTTCTAAAATGAGTACCTATTGAGCAGAATCTTTCTAAAATGAGTACCTATTCAACAGAAACTTTCTAAAACGAGTACCTATTGAGCACAAACGTGTTTTATGGGCACATACATTGCAAAAACTTTGCACAGTGAGTACCCATTGACCAGAAACTTTCCAAAATGAGCAACCGTACCAGAATAACTTATAGACTACTAATCGACAAAGCTTTACAATAGTATCGTACACAACCACGACGATATTCATTCTCCTCACACCGCCATTTTCAATCATCCACGAGACACTTTTTTTCTTTCACGAGACGAGAGAACTCGACATGCTTCTCATCCAAGAGACAAGAGAACTCGACATGTTTCATCATCCACGAGACAGGAGAACTCAACACGCTTCCTCGTCCACGACGCGAGAGACCTCGATATGATTCATCATCCACGAGACAAGGGAATTCGATACGCTTACTCATCCATGACGCGAGAGACATTGGCATGCTTTCTCTTCCATGAGACGAGAGAACTCGACCCTCTTCCTCAACCCCGAGACGAAAGACCTCGACATGCTTCCTCATCCATGAGACGAGAGAACTCGACACTCTTCCTCACCCACGAGACAAGAGAAAGAGAACTCGATACGATTCCTCATCCACGAGACGAAAAACCGCGACATGCTTCCTCATCCATGAGACGGGAGAACTCGACACTCTTCCTCATCCATGAGACAAGAGAAAGAGAACTCGACACTCTTCCTCATCCACGTGACGAAAGACCTCGACATGCTTCCTCATCCATGAGGCGAGAGAACTCGACATTCTTCCTCATCCACGAGACAAGAGAAAGAGAACTCGATACGCTTCCTCATCCACGAGACGAAAGACCTCGACATGCTTCCTCATCCATGAGACGAGAGAACTCGACACTCTTCCTCATCCACGAGACAAGAGAAAGAGAACTCGATACGCTTCCTCATCCACGAGACGAAAGACCTCGACATGCTTCCTCATCCATGAGACGAGAGAACTCGACACTCTTCCTCATCCACGAGATGAAAGACCTCGACATGCTTCCTCATCCACGAGACGAGAGAACTCGACACTCTTCCTCATCAACGAGACGAGAGAAAGAGAACTCGATGCGCTTCCTCATCCACTAGATGAGAGAAAGCGAAATGTTTCCTCATCCACGATGCAAGAGATCCCGATTTGCTTCCTCACAAGACAGAGACGAAACAAGACAATACTTTATTTGAATTTGAATTTAAAATTTTGGGTGCGTCAGCACATAGGCTATTTTGCACCCGTCACATTATACGGCAGTGGTTTCCAACTTCAAAAGGTCCGAGGGCCAAAATTATATCCAGTATTTGATTGGCGGGTCACTTTTTTGGGGGGGATTAAAAATTACAATAATTGTAAGTACTGAACTGAAAATGTAGTACTTTCGCATGACATAAATTTCTTAAATGAGGCAATAAAAACAATTGAATCACAAATCAAAATTGTATAATTACAATTTATTTCACAAAAAGCCAATACTTATGGATGAATTGAAAGCACACCATACAAATAGGAATCCTTCATAGTAAGTGTTCAATATGAAAATTGAGGCCGATCTGCTTCTTTTATTAAAGTTGTAATGTCCACTTGAATTTCTGTATTTGAAAGTCCCAGAAGGTGAAGCAGTGAAGAATCTGCCAGTCGGCTTCTGTAGCGGTTCTTGATGAACTTCATTGAAGAAAAAACACTTTCACACGTGTATGTGCTGCCGAACATCGATGTCATTCTTTGCCCACAACTACTAAGGTTTGGAAAGCGTTCCTTTGAAAGGTATTTGAAAAACTTTGGCCCCTTTTCTTGCCTAGTTTGAAGGAACAAATCGCCTTGCAAATCACACAATTGAAGTTGGAGAGACGCTTCTTGTTCTTCGATGTTAACGCCAAGAGGATTGCTAAATAGCTGGATGCTGCTCATTTCATATGGCTCATTTCGATATTTGCACAAACTTTAACTATCAGTCACATTACAATTCGAGTTGGAACACTGGAAATCTCACCGTACTTCGTGCGTAGTAAAGCAGATCTCTATAGCGCCGCTCTGCAGTTTGTTTTCTAAAGACAAAGAGTGAAGCCTTCGCGGAAGCGGACGAGTTCATTCCCCATAGCGAAGGGGTGGAATGCATGGTGTGAAGAGAAAGTTACGTCACTTTAGATTCTTCTGATGATCATTACTGACTGCAAAATAAATTCTACCTGTGATATTGTCTTTCTTCACAGAGCTTCCGTTCCTTCAGTAAAAATAGAACGTACTATAGCCTATTTTAATAAAAATATATAAAATTAATGTATTTTGTAAACTGGCTTTGCGGGCCGCAAAAAAAGGCATCGCGGGCCGCGGAAACCCCTGTTATACGGGGTCCTTACCGTAACTAAAATAGAGTAAACGCAGTGTTGTGTTACTAAAACATTAAAATATTCTGACTTTTGTTAAAAGCTGAGACTGTAAACGGGCACTCAGCACACACAAGGACAAAAAACAGGACAACACAGTACCAGTCGCCAGAGCCTCGTTCGTCTGCAAAATGAAGTCCAGGTTGTACTACGTGGAAGTGAGGTTGACAATTGGTCGTACTGCGTGGAAGAATCGCCCCTTACACCCCAACAATACTTTATCAAGTCTCGTCTCGGTACCGTCGCTACACTACAATCTACTCTTCTTCATGACTTCCAGTTTGTGTTGGAGAAAGGTCACCATTCGCACACCTTGAGCATGCAGCTTTCAGCTTGAACAACCACTTGTGCTTGTTTTAGTTCGCATTGGTAAGTGACATTTGACAGCGCAAATATTAGTCCAACATTCTTGCGTGCCTGTTCAAACGTTCGTTTCTATCCTCACGTCGTACATGATTGGCTTAAGCATTTCCTATGTTTTGCGATCCAAGAAGAGGCATGTTTGCAGGCAAATTCAAATCGCTTGCGTGCTCTTGTTTACAACGTTCTAAACCAATCCTTCGAATCACTTGCGAAGAAACCTTTATAACTGCTACGAGTCTTCTAAAATCAGCGTTGCAAACTCTAGAAATAAAGCGCAGACTTTGGTATCCTCAGTAAGGGTAGAGTGCTATCGTTTCTGGTAGCCAAGAATATCCAATCACTACGCGTTGCTTCCAGTAAGTCTCTGACGTCAATTCAAAACTTCCCCTTCCCCTCTTGATCACATACTACACAATTTAAATGTTCTCTAGATTGACTCGCAGTCAGACTTCTTTAAAGGTAATCTGATTCTAGAATTAGTTTTCCAAGAATAAGAAGAAAGAAATTGTATCTACGGAAGTTAGGACTGTTGCTAGGGCCTTCCTGGCGGTGTAATGGTAACGCTGTCGCCTTGTAAGCAAGTGGTCAAGGGTTCCATCCCCAGTGGAGGCACACAGTACAGTGGTGAAAATTTGAACACTTTTTTCGTCATAATTCGCTTTCCCATGGTCTCCGTAGCCTATATACCAACTTTCACGGCAATCCAGTGCTTTGAAAAGGCTCCAGACGGCTCTGAGTACATGAACTTGAATTATGAAATCCTGGTAATATCAGGATGAGTTTCTCGTCTGTTCTTGAACCTGTTGAAAATTGTCAAGTCAACCATACAAAAGTAACAGTCATCTTGGTGGTTTACAAGAAGAAAGAGATAAATTGAAAGACAGAGAGAAAAAGAAAGATGGAGAAATGTAGAGAGAGAGAAGGAGAATTGGAGAGACAATGAGAGAGAGAGAGAGAGAAAAAGATAAAGAATTGAAAAGAGAGAGAGAGGAAGAAAGATAATTGGAGAGACCGAGAGAGAGAGAGAGAGAGAGAGAGAGAGAAAGAAAGATGGAGAAATGGAGAGAGAGAGAGAGAGTAAGAAAGAGAATTGGAGAGAGGGAGAGAGAGTAAGAAACAGAATTGGAGAGAGAGAAAGAAAGAGAATTGGAGAGAGAGAGAAAGAAAGAGAATTGGAGAGACAGACAGAGAGAGAGAGCGAGAGAGAAAGATGGAGAAATGGGGAGAGAGAGGAAGATGGAGAAATGGGGAGAGAGAAAGATGGAGAAATGGGGAGAGAGAAAGATGGAGAAATGGGGAGATAGAGTAAGAAAGATAATTGGAGAGAGAGTAAGAAAGAGAAAAGATGGAAAGAGAGGGAGAGAGAGAAAAAAGAAGTGGAGAGATAGAGACAGAGAGAGAAAGAAAGAAAGATGGAAAGAGAAGGAGAGAGAAAAAGAAGGAGAGATAGAGACAGAGAGAGAAAGAAAGAGATATGGAGAGACAGAAAAGAAGATAAAATTGATCTGAAAGGCGAACAAGACATACAGATATACGGCATGCCTGTTCACTGCTCCCCACCACTCACCTTGTACTCACTTTAAAAACGGTTTACCTCGAATCCTTAACAGCGGAAGAGGAACAGCCAAGCTGCATGCTAATTTCAGAAGAACACTCAGTGCCTCCGACTCGCAGGAAATGAGAACCCACGACTTTCACAAAGCATAATAAATTACACAGTCCCAGGTACTCTCTCCCTTTTTGCATTAGCCACCATGGGGGAGAATGTTTTTATAGCTCGTAGAGTTGATTAAATTTATCTGACTTAACGGGAACCCCCCCCCCACACACACACACACACGCGCGCGCTACTCTATCCGGAGAAATATGGATTTATATTCTCAGCACATGAAAACTGAAACGTAATTACTTCAAAACTCAAAACCAGAATCCATATGTTGCTTTATGCTATAATTTAGGGATCTTGATTTTTCGCAGACGTGGTAACACAGCAAAATGTTAATTGTTGAAAAATATTGTTTTGAACATGTTTTGGACACATTTCCCATGTATTTGTAATCGCGAAATAACGCGAACTTGTCATAAAATACGGATTGTGGACTTTTTCTCAAATTTGAACGAATTTTGCACTAAAAAAATTGAAAAATACAGGGAAATGTATTTTCTCTCTCTCTCTCTCTGTCCCTCTCTCCAATTCTCTGTTTTTCCTTCTTTCTCTCTCTCTCCAATTCTCTTTCTTACTCTCTCTTTCTCCATTTCTCCATCTTTCTCTCTCCCTCTCTCTCTCTCTCTCTCTCTCTCTGTCTGTCTCCCCATTTGTCCATCTTTTTCTCTCTCTCTCTCTCTGTCTGTCTCCCCATTTGTCCATATCTCTCTCTCTGTGTGTGTCTCTCCAATTCTCCAATTCTCTGCTTTTCCTTCTTTCTCTCTCTCTCCAATTCTCTTTCTTACTCTCTCTTTCTCCATTTCTCCATCTCTCTCTCTCTCTCTCTCTCTCTCTCTCTCTCTCTGTCTCTCCAATTCTCCAAATCTCTGCTTTTCCTTTTCTCTCTCTCTCCAATTCTCTTTCTCCATTTCTCCATCTTTCTCTCTCTTTCTCTTTCTCTCTGTCTGTCTCCCCATTTGTCCAACTTTCTCTCTCTCTCTCTCTCTCTCTCTCTGTCCGTCTCTCCAATTCTCTTTCTTACTCTCTCTTTCTCCATTTCTCTCTCTCTCTCTCTCTCTCTCTGTCCGTCTCTCCAATTCTCTTTCTTACTCTCTCTTTCTCCATTTCTCTCTCTCTCTCTCTCTCTCTCTCTCTCTCTCCATTTCTCTTCACTCGCTCTCGGTCCCTGATGTTTCGCTTATAAAAATCAAACTATTGGTCATAATGTAATGAAATTTGCTATGGACATACCTTGGTGTATGAGTAGCATGGTGACGTCACATAAATGTTGGAAGTGGTTTCTTAATTGAGTATTTTCACTTTGTCGGGAGGTTGCAGCAGAAACACGATAAGAATACAGCTTTACTTTTTTGGCAGCTCGTGAAAACTCCCATTTCCTGCAACAGTCTACGCATCGACTTCTTTGGTGAGGCCAGCAATCTGTTTTTCACTTCCTGACCCGTTGCTTCTTGGCAGTTTTGGACACCCTGTTTCATGCACATGCAACAATGTTCCCGTTGCTTAAAGTTTCTTCACCAAATATTGAATGGAAGAGGTTGCAGGTGGTTTCCGGACCCCAAACTGTGCAATAAATTATTGCTGGCACGCCATTAGTGAACTCCATTTTCGAATTTAACGGCAGAATCGCCCAGGCGCACGCGCATGCCCACGACTAGAGAGACTGGAGACTGTGGCGCCATCTCCAATGACGTCACCATGTTTCAGGGGTCAAGAGCGAGTGAAACACCCTGTACAGTGAAATCCAATATTCTTGTGTTTTAGTCTTCAAAAAATAAATTGTATCGTATTTATGGGTGTATAAAGTGCACATTTTCCACAATTTTATCCCCCCCAAAAAGGCTATGGTGCGTGTTATGCATGGAATAATTTCTACAGCTGCGTGACACCAAGTATATAGATCCACCAACTTATTTGAAACCCTGGCCAGAAACAAGTGGCGCTAGTGTCGAATGTTTAGGAGAGGAGCTCGGGAACTCTGGGGCAAGGGAAGGGATGGTAGAAACACGTGTTTTCCCCCTGTGTTGCCAAATCTAGAAGTGAGCGTGTGCCGTGAAAGGTTTGCAAGTAAACAAATATGCAGGTCGAATGTTAAGTCTCGTTTCTAGATGTGGTAATTCAAATAACATATCATAAGAGAGAGGAGGGAGGGGGGCGTTTAAGCTAAAGTTAAAAACTCCAGCTGTCTCGCAGAAGGATATCAACAATTTAAACACATAAAATTAATATTCTAAATTATGTAAATTATTAAAAAAAAATATGTAAAAAAAGAAGCAACCTACTTTTGGGTTCTTGCCTCCGGTTGGCCTGGAGGCAGATTATAAGGTGTATATGCCGGAGAGGTCCGAATTCGAACTTTCGCTGTCACTGTCGCTATTTACATCGCTACTTTCGGAACCCGATTCCAGGTTTATAATCAAAGTTTGAACTTCATCTTCGAGAATTCCATCATTCTTCTGGTATTCTTTTTCCAAACGGATGGCATGTTGGCACATACATTCCCATTCCTGCACTTTGACACTGTCAATTGCAATTTCGGTAAGAGCCCTTATTTCTCTCAAATTTGAACTTACGTTTCGTGAGGCAACTCTACGCTTTATGGTGCTCCATATGTACTCGATCGGGTTCAAGTCGCAGTGATATGGTGGAAGTCGAAGGACGTGGTGGCCGTGGTTTTCAAAATTGTGTCAGCTCGATATACCGGATCGGGAAGATTATTTTTTACTTTCAGCAACAATTCGGGCTTTGTTTGTTCGATATCGAAAGTGATGTTATTTTTTAATAGATATTCTTGAATCTCTAGTTTCTTACTTTTTGTGTTCGGGGCTTTATTGATTTGAATTGAGTGGTAGGAGGCATTATCCATAACAATGACAGATCTAGGTGGGAGATTCGGAATAAGTTTCTGTTCCAACCACTTCTCGAAGTTCTCGGAATTCATTTCGTTATGGTAATCGCCAGAAGTTGTTTTGGCCTGAAATACATTAAGTGCGTTTGGAACAAACCCCATGGAACCCCGGCGTGACTTATGATAAGTCTCTGCCCCGAACTGTCGTTTGTGCAGACACCTGACAGATCTTCACTCCGCCAACATTTTTTTACTTTGTAATTAGGACGAATCCAAGTTTCATCAATGTAAACAACAGGCCTCCCTTCGTTGCGGAATCTGTTGATCGCACGAAGATATCTTTCTCTCCAAACCACAATGTTGCTTCGTTCAACCAGAGCTAAGCGAGAGTTTCTACATTTTTTAAATTTAAAGCCTATTTGTTTCATAATTTTCCGTAATGTTTCTCGCCCCCCTGATAATTAATTTCTTCCTTAGCAATAGCTAAAAGTTTCAATATTGTAGGAACTTCTCTTTTCACTACGTACATTTCATAGATTTTTCTTCGCAGTATACACTTATCCATGTCGTCAATGACAATCTTGTTCTGTCAAGCACGTCTCCGTTTACCAGGAGTTGACAATTTCTGGTCAGGGGTTTGTAAATCTTTTTCCTCTCTTTTCAGTTTTTTAAGAAATGACTCCGATCGTCCCGTTAGATATACTGCTCTCTTTAGGGGTTGATCGCGAGGATAATTCCACACGTCTCTTTTCTCTTCTTCACACTTCTCGATGATTCGTAGCAGCAAATTTCGCTCACTGCTGTGCACAACTTTCGACATTTTACACTTACTCAAAAACACGTCTACGCACATCAACAACACTCTTGAAGAGAGTAAAATTAGCAACACTGTGTCAGCGGAAGTGGGAAGGTCCTTGCCCGACCAGCGCCAGAGCAAACACCGGGGGTGAAAGAAGGGGGTGGGGGAGGCCGGTTAGTTCGCATATTTTCCGAGGTTTCAGAAAGCTTGGTGGATCTATAAAATGGATGTTTCCCACCACTGTTTACCTTCTGTAGGAACATTTTGCATCACCGATCAAACTCGTGAAGTCCTTGCGGGAGATCGAGTACGCGCCTACCGTCACACGGGAGCTGGAACATCGATATTTGTCGCGCGATCAAATTTTGAAAATAACCGCCAAAAATCGTTTCCAGCGTATGGAACTGGGAACTGTCACGAACAGGCGTAAGCCATGTGACCGTCAGATTAAAATACTAGTGTGAAAGCCCAATGCATGTGTATATTTAGGTATATTTTGCAGAATGGTGTGCTGAAATCAACACAAAGAGTTTTTGGGAATATGAAACCGTAAAAAAAAAACAATATAAAACCAGTAAAAATTAAAACAACTTGTGGTAGGGATGGTCCGCGCGAGCGTGTGTGTGTGTATGTGTGTGTGTGTATACAATATACATGTGTGTGTGTGTGTGACCCGAAATAAACTTGGCCTCCCCGATGGCGCAGTGGTAGGTAGCGTCGTCGCCTTATAATGAAGGGGTCTCGGGTTCGATTCCTGGTGGAGGAGGTATTCGGATCCCACTTTAAACTGTAGGGCCAGTCCCGATTAGCCTTACTGTGTATATAGTGGACTTAGAACACCAAATCAACGAACCAACCAATCGAAAGAAACTTACTCTTCGACAAATCGAGTCGGGACCAATGAGTTGAAAATATCCTCTGTTAGAGATATACCTTTAATGATTCTCTTCCCCTTGCGTTTCACAAGAGTTCATACTGAGACAGTGTTGCAACAAGAAGAGATTTATTGTGGACCTCTTTAAATAATACTAACACTTTCAATACATACTGAATAATTATAAGCACCACATTTGGTTTACGTGTAGAGTTGTCTCGCAAGAAAAAAAATATTCGCAGAAATCGCATCTAACATCCTCCAAAATATTTTATAAAATTTACTTTTTCACTATTTTACTTGAGAGCTCGTTATGTGGGAGACCCAGGTTCGATTCCCGGAGTGCGTGATCTAAGGTCGTACCTTTTCCCTGCATAAGGGGCTGTTGGGTTCATCCAGCCTCTAAGAAATGGGACATTAGGCGACCGGAGCGTGGCGCTGATTACATCACCTCTAAAAACTGTCGAGATGGTGAATGTCATGGTGCAATGAACACGGGGAGCTTTACCTTATTTTTACTTACTTGGGAGGGGCAAATGCCCTAGCCTTCCCTTAATGTACGCCTAAGACCATTAATTGATTGATTTGTTGTTTTAAGACCACTTTATGCACAGGAAGGCTAATCGGGACTGGACCTACAGTTTAAAGTGGGATCAGAACCACTGTTCCATGTGGCTCCAACGGGACGTTACCACTATGCCATCCGATAGGCTTCAAGACCATTAAGAGACGATTGAGACTAATATAAACCAAAGAGAAATATTTGTAATCAAGCAGTGTGTACAGTCATGGTAAAAAATACTTCCCCCATAAGGCCTTAATAACAGTAGTCTTATGGGAGAAGTACTTCTTCCTACGA
This sequence comes from Lepisma saccharinum, assembly GCF_977018435.1. NCBI lineage: Eukaryota > Metazoa > Arthropoda > Insecta > Zygentoma > Lepismatidae > Lepisma > Lepisma saccharinum. The sequence continues at coordinate 21,738,947 of NC_139238.1, forward strand.
CTGTACATCTAATGCCGGCTTTTGTGAAGATTATTTAACTGATTGCGGTAGTTGAAGGTACATTAGGAGGCGCAACTAGCAGTGCTTACAGTTTCAAGAACGTCTCGCTACGCCACTGATTTGTGCCAAGATTTGTCATCCTTATGCCTTTAAATGTAAATGGGATGTGCATATTACGAACCCATACAGGGTGTCTCAAAAGTAATACCGCAAACTGACACAGGTGAAAGTACACGATAATAGAAGCAAAAATGTCTCAGTAAACATGGGTCTGCAAACGAGCCGTTTTCCAGATAATCGCGAATGTGTGATTACAAGCCGCCACTGACTTCATTGTTTGTAAACGTCGTCCTAGTTGGTAAAATGCTAATAATGTGTGCGAATGTTCTGTTTGATTGCAACGCCACCTTTCGGAAATGTTCTGTTTGATAACAACGCGGAAATGTTCTGTTTTGTAAACAAAGAGCAAACCTCGGACCGCGCAAGGAGTAAAGCACTCGGTGTTTACAAAATGCAATCAATGACGGCTTGTAACCACACATTCACACACATTATTAGCATTTTTCCAACTAGGACGACGTTTACAAACAATGAAGTCAGTAGCTGCTTGTAATCACACATTCGCGATTATCTCGAAAACGGCTCGTTTGCAGACCCATGTTTACTGAGACATTTTTGCTTCTATTCTTGTGTACTTTCACCTGTGTCAGTTTGCGCTAGTTCTTATGAGACTGTATTCAGACGAGTGAAATACGAAACATGACTCTTGATTCAGTCTTAAGGAATACATTTTGCTCATGAACTGTTGAGGTATATAAACATTTCTGTTGCAATCCCACTTCGATCTAACATAATTTTCACTTTAGACCCAAGCAAATTTAAATTTTGAATCTCATACAATACCTTCAGATTTGATTTCTAAAAATTTTCCAAGATATTCTCTATACAAATTCTTCATATCCTAATTTGACAATCCCTCCATCTACTTTTGGCTTTAGTAATAAATTTTCTCAGATTTCCGAGGCTTGGAATATGTCACATCATACCTAACCATGTTTCCCGTACTTGCCTCAGCATTCTTCTTCTTTCCCTTACTCTCCTCGGTACATCCGCGTTAGCCACTTTGTCTTCCCATGAGATCTTCATCATTCATCTTCAGTGACATATTACCTTCGGTCTTCTTCTACCACTTTATAGTCTCCATGTTCCACGCACGTAAAACGAGTCACTGCATATGTTAGAATACTTTCTTGAACATTCGAGTTTATTATACCAAGAATAAATATTAACAAGAATGAGATTTCCTCAACATTTTATACATAAGAGTGCTCGTACTTTGAGATTAATTTCAAGACAAAGATCGTTAAATTCGGTTCAGCGGTTCTGGAGAAAATAAGCTGCTAAAGAAGAATGAACAATACAATTCAAGATGGAGCCACGTTTCAAGATGGCGGAGAAAATTACCTTTACGGTACTTGAATCAGTAACGCGTTATTTTTCGTTAGTTCATCGATTAGGTTTATTGGCTTATTATCTACTTTGGCTAAATTTTGGAGAATATCACATGCTGTTTTCATTTCACTTCGCATTTCTGCTACTTTTGGCTAATCTCGAAGACGAGGATGAGTGATGAAGTGATGAAATTGATGAAGGGACACTCAAAAGAACACCCATGCCCAGGTCGGGATTCGAACCCAGGACTCCTAGAGTCCTAGGGCGCTGTGCTAACCACTCCTCCACGGAGGCTGGCGTTTTCGGTACTTCAGTTAGTAGCGCGTTGCATTTTTGGTACTAGATTTAGTAACGTGTTACATTTTCGGCTCTTGAGTTATAACATGTTCAATTTTCGGTACTCGAGTTAATGAAGCGTTACGTTTTACGTTCCTGAGTTAATAACGTTTTTTTTCTTTTTCCGTCGTTATTTATCCGTACTTAGTTAGTAACGCGTTACTTTTCAGCACGTGAGTTAGTTACGTGTTACTTTTTCAGCACGTGAGTTAGTAACGTGTTACTCTTTCAGCACTTGAGTTAGTAACACGTTACTTTTTCACTGCTTGTTATAAAATCGTTACTTTTCAGGGCGTGAGTTAGTAACGCGTAACATTTTCAGCACGTGAGTTAGTTAAGTGTTACTTTTTCAGCACGTGATTTAGTAACATGTTACTTTTTCAGCACGTGAGTTAGTAACATGTTACTTTTTCAGCACGTGAGTTAGTAACGTGTTACTCTTTCAGCACGTGAGTTAGTAACACGTTACTTTTTCACTGCTTGAATTATAAAATCGCTACTTTTCAGCAAGTGAGTTAGTAACGCTAACTTTTTTACCGCTTGAGCTGGTAGCGCGATTGTTATTTTTCAGAATTTGACATAGTAAACCGTCACTTTTTCATAACTTGATTTAATAATCTATTCCTCTTTCCGTACTTGAGTTAATAACGTGTTACTTTTTCGGTACTTGAGTTAGTAACTTGAGTTTTTAAGTCCATTCTGTACACAGATTTGCTACTAGATACTGAACATACAGTTTAAATCAGAATTGGAACCACTCTGCAATGTGCCTCCACTGGGGATTCGAATCAAGGACCCTATGATCACAAGGGGACGACATTATCACTACGCCAGATAACGTAAAATATCCATTATAGAATAGGAACAAAACATCACTCACAACTAATAAACCGAAAGCGGTCAAAACAATTTCTCACCACCGGGTGGACCATTTCCAATTGATAGGGTAATGCCCGCCACATGCTAGCGCTCTGAGGCCTTACAGAAGGTGCCTGGTGTGGACGATCCCTAACAGGAACATCTGGTTTTTATTCGCAGCCACGATCTAAAGCAGACTTCCGCAAACGTTACTCACACTCGCTCTGGACTTTTTTACACAGCAGAGCATCCCGCTGTAAAATGCAACCTTTGATCAGTAACTCACCGTTCGTTAGATCAAACAAACCGCGGACATGAGCATCTCCTTCCGAAGATCAGCCAACAGGTTGCGCAGAACGACACTGCGATATTTTATGTTGTCCTGGTCCTTCCTTTTACTAGTTTCGTCCCCCAGAATTGTCCAAGTTCAATCCAGTTGTGACGTCTGGTTTGCAACACTTCCTGAATCGTATTGATTCACTGTAAATTTCATGTGTTCATGGTTTGTATACTTTGCATACTCAGATAAGATAATCGGGATTGGACATCCGCTTTAAAAAAGCAATCCTAAGTACTGCGCTGTATTCTCATCGGGAATCGATACAGAAATGTATTTTCCGTTTTCAAGAAAACTTAGTTCGAAATTCGGTAACCGAAAACTGTATTTTATAAAAATGACAAGTGTACTTTAAAAAATAACAATAGATGGCACCAGTTTTCCTAGCAGAGTCTTATATTTCAGTATCAACCTAGTAAAATATATATCAACCATTGTAGTAAAAATGTTTCTACCTCTTTGTGTGTGTTTCAAAGATCTTATTATCAGTAATGATATCAGTGACAAAAATATGCATCTTGCAAATTACAAAAGAAAATTGCATTGACAAAGTAATGCGTTCTTTATAGATAAGTGGTTAAAACTTGTAGTACTGCACAGTATTGAATTTCTTTCATCCTTAACATCGTTAACAATATCATAACATGTCAAATTATGCATGGTGATTAATAATGCTTTTTTCTATTTTGTGGTCCTCTTTCAAATCAATTTGCATAATAGAGCCCAGGGGGTTGTATCTCCTCCCTAAATTCGAGCCTATGTATGCAGTGTACGCATACTGATTAGTAGACTGTTACTAACCTGGACAATATGGGCTTGGATGTCTCGCAGATGACTGTCGTCTCAATAATTTCAGCACGCTGATACTAAAAATGAAATCCATTTTTACCCATCACGTCTATTTTTTTTCTTCAGGAAACAGCAACATATTAAGCGCCTTAATTTCACAATAAAATGTGTAGTTTCACTATTTTTCCAATAGATGGCTCTGTTTAGATGGTGGCGAAAAATTGATTTTCTACAATACAAATTCTTCAATCTTGAACTATAAATTATATATAATGCTGAACATTTAATCTACTTTCCGCCTTGACGTGACATTGTCAAAAGAATTGTATGGACTTTGATTATGTAAGTTTTATTTCCGAAATCCCTCATAAAAATTTCTTCACAAAATGTCCAGAACGTAATGTAATGTGGAGGGTTGATTGAACGTGGTGACGTGGGGAAAAATCATGACCTAGGGTAAAATCCTGATGTGATGGGAAGAAATGAATACGTCATTTCGTAATCAGCATTCAAAATACTTCCAGAATCACCTATTGGTTTTAAAATATCAGAATCTTTATTTTCAAATTGTCGACAAGTGTAATCTAACGCTTAGGAAGCAGGGTAATGAACGTCGTACTCTGGTTACGTTTTGAAAATGTCTTCAGCTTATTTCAGAAATATTGCTTATAGATTTAAGTGAACGTAGATTATTTTTGAAGTTGTGAGTTAGCAACACTATCCCCTTGCTCATCCTTCTCTTTGTAGAAGGTCAAAAGGTTGCTGAAGAAGATTGTATACGAGGTTCTAAATTTAGGAACATTATGAATTCGTCCGTTGCTTTTAAGTTTCCAAGATTCGACCCTGGGGAGCCATTACCAGTGCTCAAGTCGTAAGTTGCACTTGCCCCACGCATTGCAAGGGCACTCACCCTTTATTCCGCTGCAGAATTACTTTTAAGGACTGGTTCATCCGGAGGCTCCCACTGCATGCCCATTGAATTCCAGATACATCGTCCGGACCTCCTACATCGTCGATCTTAGCGTGCGTCGATTCCAAGTTGCCAATTCCTTCCGTTTCCTCGAGAACTCGATCAATCGTTGGTGGACGTGATTCGAGATCTGATGTCGGCGTTCCTCAGGTAAACTTCTGTGACCTGGAATCGTCATCGTCCCGGTAGGGAGTCTCTAAGTCATCACGAAACTGAGAACTGTTGCTTTCCAAGGAAGAGAAACATGTCGGAATCGATGTTATTCCCTCCTGGGGTCTACGAAGTAGACATTTTGAGAATGTTGTCGATGTACTTTAGACGTCTGCTACGGGTTCTTCTGGTTATACCAGAGAGGTATTGTAGTTTCCGGGGTGAACTGTCCGCTTTCACTTAGGTTGTTGCGTCACTGGGGGCAGCAGACCATGTGATTGGTCGACTGATGGATAGCCTTTCGTACACGCCACAGCAAGTGATCGGAACAGCCAATGATAGGAGCATATTCCTGAAATCTGACCGCACTCTTATGCTATTGGTTGCCGGGTACAAAGCCACGCGCTCGAAATAGCCCATCAGACGAGCATGTTCTTGGAAACTGTCCACGCTCTTATGCTATTGGTTGCCGGAAATAAACCCAGGCGCTCGTAATAGCGAATCAGACGATCATGTTCTTGGAATCTGCCTACGCCCTTACGTTATTGGAGACCAGGAAGAAAGGCAGGCGCTAGGAACAGCCAATCGGACGAACATGTTCTTGGAATCTGCTCGCGCTCTTATACTATTGGAGGCGAGAAATAACGCCGGGCGTGTTTTAAGTGCGACAGTGAGGATGGATAACGAATTTGTGCAATCTTACCAAGCTCATTTTCAAACGATTTTTGAACATTGTAGCTTTCTTTAGAGAGAAAAACAGATTTATTTACAGTATTGAAGGTAATCGCCATTTAAGGGAATTCATCCCACCTACTCTTATGGTACGGTCCCGTCCGTCCGTCGGTCTGTCTATCTATCCTTCCGTGCCAACTATCGGTATCTCAGGAACTCCAAGACCTAGAGATGACAACCCATTATACATGGGTTAGCATCGCTGTTTTGCATCTTCCTACAATCTGCGAATGTGCAGTGTGCACGACTTTTGAAACGATCCTCGTAGATGATGAAATGGCTCCAATGCAATACCCACACTGAAAAGGTTGCTGACGTCAGTGGAAACACTCTGCACCCATATTTTATTAGTTTCATACCCAGTACTGATTAGTTTTTTCGGTGCAAACCAAACTCTAAATTAGACTTTGACTAGCTTCGACCTTGGCGTCTAATAAAAGCAATGGCTACAGGGTGCTAGAATTCAATTTGTCCAATCAAAGGCTTCAATTCGATGCGTAGAACTCCAGGCATGTAAATATCGAGCTTCTTGCTTCGCATCAATTCGAACCCAATGAAGCTTTTTCTTTTTCTATTTTGCTCTTTTTTAAAAACAGAATCGCTAAAAAATTATTCCATTTTTTGGTTCCCGAACCGTGAAATCCGGGAACAAAAGACTGATACAGCGCGGAGAGGAGGGGGAGAGGGGGGAAATGCTGGCCGTGCGAGAGAAAAAAAAAGGAAAACAGCAAAATTCAAGTTCGGGGGTAACCGGGCCTCCATGCAACATTTCAACCAATCTCCTGGGGATGTGCGGAACCCGGATAGGTGGCAGCACTGCGGTAGGCTATTTTGGACGCCGATCGATGGAGCCTGGCAGGGTCCGGGGGTCGGTTCCCCTCCTCGGCGTACGAATTCATTCAGCTGACGGAGCTGAATGGCTCGGCAGCAACAGGCGAGGGGGAAAAGGGGGGCGAAATGCTGAAGTAGAGGAAGGGGGGACGACCCCCACACCGTTGCCATAGGAACTACTCAACGGACTTTGCCAAATGTCTTTTGAGCAGTTTATCAAAAGCTCCGCCCGAGGTTGGCGTCGCTAAAATATAAAAAAAGGAGGCAGGACCTTGGGTCGAATCCACAGGTAAAGAAGAAACGCATGCAACAAGCAAATTATTATTCCATACCTGCAGCGGAAACCCGTGAACGAAATGTTTAACCCGTTTCTCGCCCGGATCGAATTTATGAATTGGTTACAGTGCAGCCTTAGTTTTACGTTTCCGCTAGCCCGCCGCAAGGGAAGCTAGAAGATGACACGTTCAGTTGGGGACAACACGAACGTTCAGCGCTGCTTTGTAGCACTTATTTATGTATCCACATAAAATCCATTCTCACTAAACTCCGCAACTTAACATATGGCCTTGCCAACCAGGAAGCTTTACTAATTCTACATCCTTCATACAGCAATGGAATATATATTTGAAATAGAATACTTGGCATGTGTTCCATCTGTCAAATGAGCATAGTAGTAATTGACTAGTCTCTGTCAGTCAACTACAACAATATTAAAATTAAAATATGTCGATTGTCGCACCAAGTCAATATCTCTCTCAGTCTATTTTATTCTTCTGGATAATTTAGAATGCGATCAGGTGGTCCGTCTGGCCACAAAGGCAACAGCACGACGGTCTATTGTATTATCGCAATATGCCATATGCTCCAGCTCTTCTATGTGTCAACACTTGAAGCATCAGAACAAATCTGAAATTTATAAAACAATTACTAAGGTTGTAAAATTTTCATAATTTCAAAATTTACATAAGAAGATAAGGAACCAATATATTAAACTAAAACCAATACCCGATTGGTAAAATACTGACATTCTCATTAATAACAAACAATGCAAGAATGTAAAACGCATTTTAGAACTAATATCACATACAGAAATTAGGAAGGAACAAGCAGTTTTCTCCCGCCAACGCTTTTTGCAACCCTGCAGACAGATGTTTTTAAACAGCCACTCGCTTCGGCTGCCTCGCCCTCCCCGCGTACAATAGGGGAGGAAACCCGGTCATCAAAAGGGTACGTTGGAGAACGATCAGTGGCGTACGTAGACCTGCCTTTGAGTTCTTTGCATAATATACTTAAAATCGGATTGAAATCTTGCTACGAAAATCAACTTATCGGCGTAGATTCAGGCAACATAAATAACTGGAAGCGAGAATTTCAAGGCTCTAGGTGCCCAATTATTTTTGTCGGTGACTGTACAAAATTGAAACCTCTGCATATTCTTAGCATTGGATATAGAAAAGGAGATTAGGAAGCCAATCGAGAAGCTATGAACATCCCTCGTACTCAGAATTGTTGACATCTTCATTAGTGTTACCGTATTATTTTGAACGAATTACGAGGGATGATCGGAAAAAAGCTTACAAAGCCTATTATGGCGTATGTGTTAGACATAGCTGGAAGATCAACACACCTGATGATAGAGGGCACTCAATACTAGTCCTCGATGTAATCACCTTTTTTGTTCAAGCACTTGTCACAACGGAAGATGAGGTTTTCCATACTGGTCGCACAGAAATCCGCGTCAAGTTCTTGTAGCCACCGTGAGGCAGCGCTTTTGACATCATCACATGTCAGATAATGTTGGCCAGCCACGTTCTGCTTTAGAGTAGGGAAAGGTGAAAGTCACTGGGGACTAGGTCAGGGCTGTAGGGGGGGTGCTCTAGTCGTTCCCAGTGTAAACTCTGAATACACTCAACAGTTTTTTGTGTTGAATGGGGTCTCACATTATCATCCAGAAGAATCGCACCACGGCGGAGGAGACCAGGACGTTTTCTTCTGATGACATCCCACAACTTTGGAAGTGTCCTGCAATACCTTTCAGCAGCACACCTGATACGTCCCAGAATACAGTGCACAAAACTTTCCTGGACGAAGCAACCACTTTGAATTTCTTCCTCCGTGGAAAAGATGCATGCTCCCATGCCTGTTTCTTTGATGGAATGAACAGATGCAATATTGTTTCATTACCAGTCACTACCCGGTGAAGAAAATTGTTCCCCTCTGCTGCGTAACGCTGCAGGATATTCAGGGACGTCACCGTTCTGTTGGGCTTATGGTTATCGGATAGTGACCGTGACACCCATTTCGCGCACACTTTACTGTACTTAAGGACATTAACCACAATGTTCTGCACAACACCATATGGTAGTCCCAGCTCAGCTGATATTGAGCTTAATGTTGTTCTTCTCTCCTCACGAATACACTCATCCACATGAGCACAGTTCATGTCAGTGGTTGAGGTACTGGGTCTACCGCTGTGTCCAGGGTTGTCATTAACAATGCTGGTCCATCCTTCTTGGCACGACACCAGTTCGCTACATGTTGCCTTGAAATCACCACCTCCCCATACACCTCCACAATCTGCCTATGAATGTCAGCAGGTGTAGTGTTTTTGGCCCACAGGAACCGCATCACTGCCCTCACTTCTACTCTTGACCAATTTTCCAGACGAGTCACCATTTTAAATGTCCGCTTCTCGGGTATACAAGGTCATAATCCGAAGTTCTCACACCTGCAACAAAACAAACATGTTATTAATCTTCACATAAATTTTCGTTACGTTACAGTGAATAAAACAAAAGTTATATGCTATGTAACCTTTTTTTCCGATCATCAATCGTATTATTTTTTTTCTCGATGTGATAGGTACGTTACACCCTCAAAAGATAAGGATACAAGACCCTTAAAATATTAATCGCCAATTATTCTGACATGGTGTTCTAATGTTCCAATACGTTTGTCGATGTTGATGGTGTCCCATTTCTATTTTGCCGGTGACTATACTTATGCTGATGTGCGTACCTGCAATTGTAAACGAGGTGTAAAAACGTTACTGCTTACAGCACAGCGTAGGAGCAGGCAATGGAAACACAGTTAGTGGATTCAACAAGCGGTTTGGCAGTCAGCCAGCGGGAACGACCCATCTCGCTGAAGGCTGGCAGCCCTTCACTTCAGTTCCAGATCGAAGCACTCCTGAAGGAGGAAAATCCCCGGCGATCCGGGAAGAACCGCCCCAGCGAAGAGCGAGCGTGGGCGCTGAACGAATTAAGCTTTTCTCTCGTTTTTTTATTAGATAAAACTGGTGAAGCGACAGTCAAAAAGAAATGCCCACGCCACGACTTGAATCTGGTACCATAGATGGCGACACCGTGAGTCCAGGAGGTTACTCGTACCCTTCAATGCTGCATTCGTGTGTAGAGCAGTGGCGTAGCGTGATTCTATGAAAGGTGTAAGGCTTCCTTAGATAAACCTGATCTGAATATTGGATAAAGAAAACCCAAAGATATCTTAACTAAATAGAATATATTTGAATGTAAGTCATGCATGGGCATACTCAATTTCAAACATAAAATGCACACACTCTATGTTATCAATAATAGCATATGTATGTATTACTTAATGAAAATTCTCATTTATACTGTAACTCGATCCGACGATCCTTTAGTCTGAACACCTCAATCACGTCGTCGTAGAATCGGGAGTTTCTGGTCAATGTCTTTAGCAGCTCCTTTTCAATGGATATCAGTCCCAAGTCAGATTTCCTTGCCTGAGTCTGTGTGCTGCGTTGAAATGTGTGAATCCTCTTCAGTGTAGAAAACGACCTTTCCACCGACGAGCTTGAGGCAGGAACAGTGAGGAAGAATTCTGTTAGTTTGTACACTTGTTCAACAGCTTCATTCAAATGGGTAGTACGCAGGTACTCATGAAGTTCAAACACAGTCTTTACTCGATATTCGGCTTCAGAATAAATTACCTGTAGCTCAACTTTCAACTGGTAGCAATTGACAGCTTAGTTAAGGACACAAACTCTTCTTCTGGAAAGGCCATGTCATATTTTTATTCTTATTTATATTTTTCTTTCACTAAAAAGCCATTTGTGGGAAATGCGTAAGATACAATTTGCAAATGCAAATGCATTCGAAAATATTACTCATTATCATGGTTACGATATTTGCGCACATTTTGAAAAGCATATCAAGAAACTTAGACAAAGGAAAATGTTAAAAAAAAATCTGTAAATCATAACGCTAAGTATTACGCGCATGCTTTTAACATTACGGGCAACTGGGATACACGCCACTAACTTTGCGGGCGCTGCCGGATCTAGAATTGCCAGACATTCCTCTTTTATCTTTAACTTCGCTGCTTCTAATGAAGGTAATATCCAACATTAAACCATCTCTTTGTGAACTTAATAGTTAGTTTACACATTTAAAATGACACCCGTTTTGTTAGCTACACCGCACGTCAAGCATTGTTGAAACAACACGGGAGTCGATTTTCTTGGTTCTCTTCTGACCGTGCAAACAGACGCAGCGGAGACAGAAATCTCGTCAGATAGCAGCACCCACTCGTAATGCGCATTACAGTGCGTGAGAATCGGGGCGCCCTGTCATTGGTTGATAAGATACTACGTAAGCAAACACACCCGCCATGGGCGGGTCCAAATCATTTTTTCCATTCACCCGCACGTAAGTCCTCTCAAGAGGCCTTACAGAGAAACAACTCGAATCAAAACAAGTCCTCAATTGTTTCGTTAAAAGTTCTACTTGAAGTCTGTGTTCAAGCGATAAATACGGGAATGAAATACGTTTTCTTCAATAATTTCAGCTTGTAAGGTGGACTTACAAGCCTTACGTGGATACTACGCCGCTGGTGTAGAGAGAATATGTATACAGAAGATAAAGTAACATTATTGTTATTATTATCATTCTTATTATTATATAAATTCAATCAAGATTAAAGTGCATTTCTGGTTCGAATACTGTACGTTGTTCAATAATTAGACTCACTATTGTTGATTAGTGTACGCACCGTAGCCGTTCTGTAACCGTGGACTCCGGCTATTGGAAGCGCTCAGGTTCGAGCCTCCTGGGAGAAGCGTAACAACTTTTCTCCTGAGATTTCGGCTTGTGTATTGGACCGATGGCCACCCACCATCGTGAGGAAATTGGGGAGCTACTAACGAGTACAGTAACCCGGTCATGAAAACCTACAAAAACGACTGGGGTCCGTCGTGCTGACCACACGTCCCCCCGTAACTGGCTGTATGATCTCCCACCTGGGGCGAGTGAGTGAGTAGCATCAGGTGGGAGTGAACCACTGTGCAATGTACTTCCACCGTGGATCGAACCCGGAACCCTTTGATTTCAAGACTATAACATTATCACCGTACAAAATTCATGCTCACAGATCGAAGCTTCAACGTATTCATTATTAGAATTATTTTATGTGACTTTATAAATAGGTATACCGAACTCGATTCAAAATAAAATTCCAGGGTTGCACATGTAAATCATAATTTTAGTGTGTTTAGCCAATAATTTAACACATTGTGCAACCAAGTGTTTGAACAGCTAGTAAGTTGGAATCTTATGTAACGCTTTCCTTTTCTCTTCTTGTACGCTGTGTATGGCACTATAAAATAAACTTTTATCATTAAAAAACGTAACTGAAGAATGGCAATAATTAACGCTACAAAATAAAATATTCATTTCTTTGCACAAATAACGTTTCCGAGCGCCCTCTGTTGCTCTGTACTGATATTTTCTTCACTAATTGTTATTGCAATTCATTACATTTGTGTAATAGTATTTTCCTCTTCTTCTACAACAAACTTGGCTGTTTTTATAGAACAAGTATTAAAATTAAATTGACATATGATGGACGTTCAGCAACTACGACATCTTGTGTAAGGAGATGAGAATGTACAAAAACAGAACGCTGCAGAAAATTTGCCTTGCACAATATTTAAAATCTTGCAAGCAAAAACGCTGTAATATTTTTTGACGACAGACTCCAATTTAAACAAGAAATAAACAACCGCACCAGTCGAGCCTGCACAAAACTTCATCTGGACAGCTTTCAAAATCTATACTCCTATTGTCTTTCAAGGCTACCTCTGCATATTGATGGATCGCGATATACCACTAGACAGGTTTGTGGTCGAGGCTATACGACGGTCGTGTCCTCCCATTTCGCCTTATTGCGAATGATTTATGTGAAACGAACTTTCTAAGGCGAAACGGGACATCCCATTTCGCCTTATCCTGTTTCGCCTTACACACAAAAAATTTCCCACCTGAGACTATTATCGACTTGAAGGGTAAATTCACAATGGGAGCGCAGAGCTTATGATGTTCCCTACCTTGGCTCCCATTGTCCTGTCGGTTAGGTTAGGTTAGGTTAATAATACATTAATAATAATGACCTTTCATGTCGATAATATTCCCTGGTGGGAAATTTTTTTGTGTGTAAGGCGAAACAGGATAAGGTGAAATGAGATGTTTCGCCTTAGAAAGTTAGTGTCACATAAATCACGCGAAATTGTATTGGGGAGGTGAAAACTCAATAAGGCGAAACGGGCCGTAATCACGACGGTGTACTTTCTACTTTCGTTTATACTTATTTACCTAATTTGATCATCACTCCAGTGAGCTTATTACGGTCAAATAAGCTTTCACGTTGACACGAACCTGCACTGGTCCTCTAGGGCCTGGGAATGGTCACAGCTACATTACCCAAATCGGACTCCTCAGTCAGGCTAATAGGGCAAACAGATGACCGGCCCTGGCTGGTCACTGGTATCGGATTTATACCTTTGCTTTAGCTAGAAATGAAAGGTTATGGAATTTTCTTCCAAAAAAGTTTGATTTATTATCTGTTATGCGCAATCACAATAAAACATATCCACTGGCAATCCTGGATTGGGTTGACATGCAGATCTGCGTGCAAATATGTAACGGGGAACCTTACCAAGAGTATTAACGATTTGGTGGTATCGCAAGAACCCATCGCAAGCTTGTGCCGTGACATTGCAACAAGGGGGTCAAGCCACCTCCAGGAGAAACATGACCACACTGTAACCCCGCCACCCCCGAATTTCACTGTCGGCACTATACAGGCTGGTAGATGTCGTTCACCAGGCATTCGCCACGCCCACACCATACTATCGGATCGCCACATTGTGTACCGTGATTCATCACTCCACACAACTGTTTTCCACTGTTCTATGGTCCAGTTTCGACGTTCCTTGCACCACGCGAACAGCAGGTTTATGAGAAACTAGCCCAAACCTGACCTAGAGCCCGATATGGGGCACGGGTAGTTCTCTCTACGAGGTTTACCTGTGGTACCAGCAACCTGGTAAGAAAGCCCCAATATACAGAAATCTAGTCCCCTTTTATACCAAATGTTGTTTACAAAATACCAAGGAAACTTGGTCGATATTTACACGTATCCATGGATCTACATAAATTACATCAAGCAATTTAGGCTTTTACAATATTTACATAAAATTATTAAAGTTGTAAATGACATACCTTCTTAAAATATTTTTTCAACGCCGAAAAATATCACTTTTGTTATCTTAAAAAATTGCAGATTAATTCAATAATGTTTGAATTTCGTGCAAGGCACAGATAATGTATGAATATCTAGCACGCGCAGATGTTGAGCTCCTGCTTTACAAATGGAAGCACGATCAGATTCGACTGGGGCGACGCAACGTGGTTCGGAACATGATGTTGAGAAGACCTACCAGTTGATCAGCCTCAGAAATACAGGGTGGCACACGAAGAAGTAGCCCGAGTCAGTGGCGTATGCTGCTGACATGGGCTACTTTTTCGTGCGTCACCCTGTATATTAAGATATGGCTGGATTGATTGATTTAGTTTATTTTACTTCGCGTTTTGTGCCTCTTGGCTAATTTGCGAAGATGGGGATGAGTGATGAAATGATGAAATTGATGAAGGGACATTCACAAACAACCAAGCCCGACCGGGATTCGAACCCGGGACCCTTGGCGTCGCAGCGCGATGTGCTAACCACTCGGCCACAGGGTCGAGCAAGATATGGCTGGAAAACTACCATGCTGCAAATGACATTAATTCAATGATCTGTGCAAAACGTTCTAGTAACAAGTGTGGTGACATACCAAACTAGGTATTTTGGTGTGTTTTCGAGTACAGTTAAACAGCTACAGAAGACGGCTATATTGCTTAATGTAAATACGTAGTATTAAAAGTTATTAACAGTATACAAGCTTTCCATTCACAAAGCAATATCAACAATATATATATATATATATATATATATATATATATATATATATATATATATCAATCTGTACGGCAACCTGTAAAATACTACTGTCACGTTAAATGTTTAAATGCAACCATTAAAACAAGTGATTCATATTTCGTTATTTTTAAAATGCATCCTCTATTATAATGTTTCTCTTCTATGCCAATTATGGGTATCATCAGCATAACTCTTCCATCAATGGAAGTTTTTGTAGAAGGTAAATGATTCCATACATATATTTAATTGAAATATAATCCAAAGTCAATGCAAAAACATGATCTCCACTTAATGTTTCACCAAACAACGTATACCCTCTGAACATTCTGGGACTTCAGCACTACCACCAGATGGAACCTCGTGTGCTACTCTACATGCAGCGGTTTTCAACGTGGATAATGTATATCTATGTTTTGCACTTTTCTGTCAAATCGCCGATAACGTAGATATTCGCAAAGTTAATAGAATTATATATACATTCCTAGTTTTTGAATGCTTACAAAAACATGCGTTCTACATCGTTAAGATTGTTTGGCTCCCGCTTGATATTTTAGTTTATAACTTGTCTCGGTATTTCTTATAAGTATGTCTCTGCTTTTCGTTGTAGTGTGTGCGCTGTGCATTTTCTCATTGAATAAAATTTCTGCTTGTATAATTTTTTTTCAGGTTTTCAACAGTTATGTAATTGTACCTCAGAATAATATAAATGCTGCCTTGAATACCGCCATTCACTGAAAATAAAGTATTTTGCAATGATATAGCATTTTGTATCCCTATACAAAAAGTAAGATATGTACAAAGTAACGAAGTATTTCATTTTCAGAAAAGGTTAAAAACAATACGGTACGTTGGTTCTGATATTTCCATTTCTGTGCATATGAGCCGAAAGGGTTAAAAAAAATAGACTAGCAAAACTTTAACAAGAGGGACAAAGTTAGAAAAAAATGTTAGAAGTCATGGCACAGTAGGGAATTAATATTTTTGACAGATTGCAAAGTAATAATTTTTTTTAAAAAATTAGCTGCTTCGTTCGGAATGCAATCTTTTTTTATGTAAAAGTCTCATCAAGTTCGTATTTATAACTTAAATCAGAGGTTACAAAAAATCCCGAGAGATGGTGCTACCTCCAAGAATTCGAAAACACATAGCAAGTTACAAATAGTGCACCCAAATGTTGTACAAAAAAATTATTGCAATAAAAAACTTATTTTAGCTTTAGAAATTTTCAAAAACACCGTGAGACAAATAATGTTCTTATATTAGTTAATAATGTCAATTATGAAGTTATACGTTTTTACAATGAAACTCTATTAGAAATATAGTTTCCTAACATACCCTAACATTACAGACATACTACTTAGCCATAAAACTGAACAAGGAATAAAAAATATGCATTTGAAGTTTCGTTGTAGGACAATTTTGTTCACGAAGCAAGTTTTGCTACAGTTGTACCACAGACAAGGGTATTATATACCAGCGACGGCGTCAGGGAAAAGTGACTGGGGGAAGGGGGCGGAAGGGGGACGAGAAAATATTGTACGGGGACAGTCACATTAAAACGCACGGAAATAATATATATAAATATATAATAACAATACTTATTATTATGGCTCGGATAATTATGCATATTGCATATACAAATGCATATTTAAGGATTTTTTACTAAAATGCATATTCCATATGCAGGTGCATATTTGTATGAAAATAAGTTGATGTGCATATTTTTGTATCCACAACCAACACCGAGCATATACTGTATTAATTTTTCATCTCCTAGCTTCTCTTCTTTTCTTTATCTTTTCTCTGTCTTTCTTCTTTCAACAGCTTCAACAAGCATCAAAATTATAGAAGACGTTAAAGAGGCCCTCGCCCAGGTTGAAGATCCTGTGTACGTACAGAAATTGGATGCAGTATTGAAACAGAACAATGGGTATGCAACAAAGGTGAAAGTTTGCAAAATTCTGCTTACAAATGGACAACGTGTGGATGATCTGGAAATTGATGTGTCTGACTTTGTTGCCCTAAAATACAGTCCACTTGTATCTTGCAAAATGGAACGTGTGTTTTCTGAATATAAAACTATTCTAGCTGAAAAAATAAAGAGTTTCAAGTTCGAAAATTTGAGACATCCACCATGTTGTTGTCAAATGTAATCATGATCTTGATCTGTAATGTATTGTGTTTCATTTAACGCAGACCCATAATAATTGAAAAAAATCTGTGTAGCGAATGAGCATTCAGAATAATGCATACTCATTGCCTGGCATGTAATCTTTCTTACTTTGTAATATAGCATTTATAAATTAAACGGGTTCTTAAAGTGCATATTTAAGTGCATATTTTACACTTTTTGCGTTTTTTTAGTGCATAAACTATCCGAGCTTTTCAAAGGTTTCAAACAAGAAGAGGTTCTTTCACGTGCTGCACTGAAAACTGGGATTGTTACAGAGAATACAACTAGAGTGTGAACCTTGTGAAATGCCAATTTAAATTTTCCTAGGATATCGAAGAAATCCATTAGGACTACTTTCGTTCTATCTTCCTAACGCTGAAGAGTTTTGGGCTAAATCTGCGTTTCACCTTTCAGGGAAATCATATCACGGGATTAAAAATCTGAAAAAGGTTACAGATTGAAGAAATATTCTGATCGGTGCATCTCTCACTCTACCACTCCAAAGTATGTTTGTGCTGCACAATTACAGGTATCTACGGAGATCTTGGGAATAAGTTCTTCGATTTGGTATGTGCAAAGAGGTGAACCTGCATCTAATGATTGAGGAACGGCAAATCCTAAAAAGCGTTCTTTTACCTGCTCACGATACAAATATCTGTCCTGTTCCTTTCTCGCACTGTCTTTTGTTTCATCTGACATCAGTGCGAATACTTTCGCCTCCTCCACTTTCTGACTTGTTTTGCTGAGAATAAGTGTTGACATTACGCAGATTAATTTGTTTTGAATCGAATTTTGAGTGTGCATTTTAAGGTTCAAGTTCGATACATTTCCGAATAATATCGCCTCATATTATAATTAAATTCAAGAGTTCCAAGAAATTCCCTCTGTTAAGGCTTGCGTCAGACTCATCATAATTTCGAAAAGCAAGTCCGTGAATTGTAAGATACCGCCATGAATCCACAACAGCGACATGTAGTGTCGGTTTTCTTGAATCACCTTTGAATGTGTTTCACTAATTAGTGTTGCCACTAACGATCAACTATTAGAATAATGTTTCCGTACTACAGATGATGTTTTGTGGTCCTCAGAATGTTCGTGATGTTTTAAAACCATCTACGTTTAACGCTTTTTTCCAGTTCTTAAAACTGGTTAAAACTTAGGTTAATCGCGACGATTACAGAACATAAATTAATGATAAATCACTTATGCTCAGGTCCGCGCTGGAATCTTGAACGAAAGTCACACACACATACGTAAATACTATACTAAAACAAAATTACTTTTTGTGATAGTCATGTTGGTATTATAAGCAGGAAAAGTGACGTCATGCAGAATACACCACTTAAAAAATGTGACAATCGTCATACTCTTAGAAATGAACTCTCTTATTATACAATATTTCATTAACGTCCGTTGGGGGGGGGAGTGTCTGACTGGAGGCCGCCCGCCCCCTTCTGGCGTCGTCACTGTCATATGCCCTTATCTGTGGTGTTACTGTACAATGTAGAGGGAAATGGTGAATGATATATTAAACTTGAAACTTTCTTTTATCATTTCAGATAAGTGTCACGCGCCCGAGCTTACGTCATTATCCAAGATGGCGCTGCGCATGCAGGAGCAAGTTCAGTTGCAGCGTGGTCTATTCTATACCAGAGTTCATACTGAATAACAAATATGAGCGTAAACTGAAAAAAATAACAGCGTTTGACTACAGCAGGAATGGGGAGGGGGCAAGTTGGTTGCAGGGGGGCATATTTTGTTGTTACCCGGGGAGCTGAAATCTCTATCTGTGATTATGGGCAAAACCTCCGCCCCCCCCTCTCCCGCCTTCCGGGAATTTCTCGAGGCTGCTTTCAAAAGCTTCCTCACGAAAGTACAATAACGTACAATTTTGTTTTTATTTACTTATTATGTTTCCGAAATAGTGTTTCACGGTAATATACGAGGGATGATCAAAAACTTTGAGTCATGAGGTTTTCAGCCTTACCGATGGCGTAGTGCTAACGTCGACACATTGTAATCAAGGAGCCTTGGGTTCGATACCCAGTGGAGGCTCGTAGTGGTTCGGATTCCACTTTAAACTGTAGGTCCAGTCCCGATTAGCAAATATGTGTATAAAGTGGACTTAAAACTCAATAACCTTTTGTACTCCAGTTTTACTGTCCTGCATGTCCGGAATGCTGATCCAATAAATGATGATGATGAAGTTTGTTTTTAAAATGAACTTGCTGTTAAAATATCAAATATGTCAACTATTCGTGTACCAGCCTGTATATAAAAGAAGATCGATGTAGAAAGTAGTAACACATGAAGATAATAAATAATTCCGTCACGTATAGTCCAGCATATTAAATATTGTCACAGGTTCCACGACAGTAACAATGAAGCCCCACAAGTAAATGTTACACGATGTAATGAGGGGTGAAGAACTGGATTAAACAGCCTGTATTTTTACTGTCAAGTAGCCGTTGTCTTTTACATTGCTTGCTGGAAGAACTGCAGCGTCAGTCGAGACATCTAGCGGCATGATACGAAATTTGATTTGCAAAGGCAAAATATACGGTCATTTGCAATCGGATGGATCTTGTTTACATTCTAAAATATTCTAGAGTGAATATCATACAGCATAGTAGCAGACATGATGGTTTAACTTGGTTTGTTTACATTGGATGCTCTTTTTTTGGTCCCACGACGTTGCACTCTGAGTACACAGACGCGCGCACACAAGCTTGAGCGCTGGAATTCGATGCGTTTGACGTCACGAAAGGCCAACGCAAAGCGGAACTTGGACAAAACAAAATGAAGTGGGGAAAAAAGGAAGCAAGTTGCCAGATGGATTTTATGTAAACATATGGCTAATAACAGAAGCACGAATCTGAGCGGCTTGTATCTTAGAGTTGCCGGATGTGGCGCTGTAGCATTTTGATTTCGCCGAGGAGTTGGAGCTGAGATTTCGGCAACAGCTTTGTGAATGCAGTATATTCCATGGGAGGACAGACTCAATACGATACATCTTATCTACCTGATATATACGACTTTACATGGACAAAATTTCATGTCAAAGTCTTGAAGCTGGATTTAATAGAGAAGAATTTGTACATTAAATATATATTTATATATACATACACACACATATATACGAGGGGAAGTTAAAAATTATCTGCACTTTTGCCACAACGTTTCTCAGGTTGGCTACACTGCCTTCAGCGCTTGACACATCATCAGACCAGAGAAATCAGATCACTGATAGCTGTTCTTCCTTGGTGCACACTGCCAGTGGAGCGGCCATGTTTAATCTGTAACAAAAGAAAGAAAAATGGAGCGATTAAGACCAAACCTCGGCCACATGACCACAAAAGTACAACCTTATAACACACAAGCGCTGAAGGCAGTGTGGCCAACCTGAGAAAAGTTGTGGTAAAAGTGTAGATAATTTTTGACTTACCCTTGTATATGTAAAAATTGTCCAAAATACGACCTTAATTAAGTACACTTTGTGCACAGACAGCCTGATCGATATTGGACCCACAGTTTATAGAGGAATCCGAACCACTATGTGCCTCCACTTGGTAACGAACCTGGGGCCCCTTAATTACAAGTGGACGCCGTACATGACAAATATCAGTCGAATTAGTCGTTCGACTAATATTAGTCCGTGTAGTCTTCGACAAGATAAGACGAAATAGATGAAGGGACAATCACAAACGCATATGGACAGCGCACAATACAAATCGCATGACTTGCAATGGGTCCACACGCCAGAGCCTTATTAGTTTGCAAAAAAAAAAAAAAACTACTTGGAAGGGAGGTTGACAGGGCTGGAAGAAGAATGATGTTGTGACTACGTCGAAAGATTGTACGTTCGATTATCTATATAACTGGGAATTTTTTGATCTTCCCACATGAACACTCGTCTCTAATATTTTCAAATAAAACTGAAACACTGCTTAACAGAACTACAGGAGTTACACATGCATGACCCATAAGTTATGTCACCTTTTGTCCACATACTGTGCAGTCTTCTAGACGTTAACATCACTCCATGCTTTGTATATGCTTCGTGTGTTTCTAGTAAAATATAACTTTGATTAATTTTAACTAAACAATGTGATATTGTATTCCTGCATGTAATATTCATATAAATACTCTATAAAAATTCAAAAGTATGCACTCATTTAATGTTCGGTAATATAGCAGTGCAACGTATCTCCAAAAATTGTGCTCCAAAACCAGATATTATATGTTTGATTTGATCCTTTTGACCAGAACGTTTGCCCTGACATCTATACGTACGTTTCATTTTAAAGGATATACGATCTACTTCAACAAAGTACACTATTCAAGTACATAGAATCGTATTAATTTTAATTGTATGTTTACCTTTGTGAGTTTTTAAAAATATATAACTCTAAGATAAATGTCAGTAACTTAAAAATTATGCTGCACACCTTTATTTTATTGAGACAACACGCAGTTTTAAAGTGAGATGCCTGGACGCCTAGAATATCTGTATGATTGTTGCATAATTATAATTTGTATTATGTTTGAAATTTCAACTCGTCCAACCAGAGTTTGCAAAATGTACATGAAATGTATGTGCCAACCTGCATACGTGCCAGATATGGTTGCCAAAAATGATAGCTTCAAAGTGAACGCCAGCTGTCATTTTCAATCCTGTTTCTTAGTGATGGAATCCATAACTTGTGGCCTTGTCGAATCCACTTCCCAACATGTTGTGGTATGAAGTGTAACCATCGACCTTTCATATTTCCTCCATATCTCAGCCAGGCTTTTTTTTATGTGGGGGGGGTGAAACTTAATGGAACTTGCTAAAAGCAGATTCCATGTCCAGTCATTAACCCAGACCTTGTTGTAGAGGACATGACAGCCAACCCAGTGGGAATTTAAGTGCTTTGTGTAGCTCTACTGGGGGCAGAGAAAGAAAAAATAGCCATGAGCCACTGCAGTTCTCTTCCAGGCTTCAAAACAGTGGTTTCCTACATCTGGGTTCAGAAAATGTGTTGGTTAGACTGCAGCCCGCAGTTTTAATTCGCGCCGTCCGCTTGAAAAAGTAGTGCACTTCGCCCAAGGAAAGTGCTGTACTCAAATTTGAACAGTTGCAGTCATTGTTTAAGTTTTGCTTAAGTACACATTATACAAGGTCCGCCCATAAAGAAACAGAACTGTCAAAAAAAAAGAACCAAACCAAATAAAAAGGTACCGTATTCTCAAAACACTGCAAAGAGATATATCTAAACGTCCCGTCAGTGCATGTTTCAACCTGTTACAGACAGTCGGTATTGGGGCAAGCGTGCGTCAGATGCATGTCATGTGCAGGCGGCGTACAAAATACACGTACCAAGGTGGAACAACGTTACAGCATAAAGTTTTGTCACAAATTGGGTAAATTGTTTACCGACACGTTACAGATGATACGGGCAGTGTATGGTGATGCAGCATTATCAAGAGCCCAGGTGTACGACTGGTACAATATAACCCCGAAACAAAAAGACAGAGTGCGCAGTGGAAAGGACAGTTCTCGCCCGTAAAGCAAAAAGCACGGATGTCGAAATCGAAGACGAAGGTGCTGCTGATCGCATTTTTTTGTTCCCAAGGATACAAGGAAGTGCTTGGCCGACTCAGAAACAGGATGAAGTGGGTTAGGAAGAACCTCTGTGATTCTGGCCAATGGTTTCTGTTACACGATAATGCTCAGCCTCATACCGCATTGTCTGTACAATAATGCCTTGCTAAGCATTCAGTGGCAGTGATCAATCACCCTCCATATACCCCGGACTTATCGCCTGCTGTTTTTTCCTTTTTCTCAAGCTTAAGATGGCTATGAAAGGGCAAAGATTTGACGACGTCGCGGACACAAATTAAATGTTCCGCGTATTTTGCGAACACATGCTGTCAGTGACTATCAACAGTGTTTCCAAGACCTGTACAAACGCTGGTCAAAGTGTATTGGGTCCACTGGTGATTATTTTAAAGGTGATAAAGTCATTTGAAGGTAATTACTTGTTTTCTTTCCTAAAAAAAAAGTTCGTCTTTTTTTATGGGCCAACCTTGTACACAAAAAGGCTAATTGGAACTTGACCTCGGTGATGTGCGTCTACGCGTAAACAACGATAGTCTACATTCTACACGTAGGCCATATACTATTTTATACACTTAGATTACGTCATCTATGTAAACAACATGGCGAAAGGTGATATTTAGCAAAGGGCGCCGTGGAATTAAAATAAAATTATACTGCGTATCAGTTGCTGATGCGTGAGGAGAACTTTTCGTACTCTTTCTTCCAAATTCGAACAATTTTCCACCTAGGAAGAAGCCTAATATAGGAAATATCCTAGTGTTTTATGGGGAGAAGACCACTTTTGCCTCACGACTGCAATCTGTTGTTGTTTTTTGCATACTATTTATTTTCTTCCATAGTTGATAATAGAAGAGAAGAGAAATTTTGGTGTAAATAGGATTCTTTTCATTTCGTTAGGAACCAATATAGTTGAAAATGTCACTTTCCTTTCATGAAACCCTTGAAAATGAATTTTAATGCACTTTAGATTGTCTACGTAGTCTATGTAAACTGCAACACAATGTAATCTACGCGTAGATTACGTGTAGACAACGCATGTAGACGTAAACTTACAGTCTACGGCACATCACTGCTTGACCTATAGTTTAAAGTAAGATACGAATCACCATGTGCCTCCACCGATTATCGAACCCTGGGGCCCTTGATTACAAGGCGACGATGCTACCACTACTAAATCGGCGAGGCACGCAGTTATTGTTGGTGACGTTACAAAGCAAACTAAACTCAGGGGTGTATGAGGAGAGCCCTAAATTTCAAAATCCCTTACACGTAGTACACTTTCACTGCATTTTGCACACTAGCGAGGCTCTGGCGTTTGGATTCGCAGCCAGTATAATCCTCTATGGATCTCGTGTGGCGTCGTCCGTATGTTTGCGAATTACCATAAACTCGTATCTCGCGAAAGGCGTGACTCGAACCCGGGACATCTGGCGCACATGGCTCGATAGACTAATCTCTTCGCCAAGGGGTCCGGCTGAAGCACCTGAAGTAGCTTCTTAAAAGCATATTACACCAGCGACCTTTAGTGGGTCTGAAAACTCCGCTGTCATGGAAATCCACAGGAAATCGGTTGAAATAACGCAACGTCAGCCGTATGCAAAAAAACACCGTTAACGACAAAACTGAACTCGCCCAACGGCTTTAACGATCGGAAATTTGAATCTTGCTTAAATAGATCGCGAGAACATTTCTCAGCCCCAGTTGTAATCAGAAAGTTTTGTCTCCAATTAATAGTCTGATTTATCGATCAATATGTAAGGAGTTACAGCGGGAGTTGCGCTCCCGAAAGAAGTCTAATTTCAGGTC
This sequence comes from Lepisma saccharinum, assembly GCF_977018435.1. NCBI lineage: Eukaryota > Metazoa > Arthropoda > Insecta > Zygentoma > Lepismatidae > Lepisma > Lepisma saccharinum. The sequence continues at coordinate 21,763,281 of NC_139238.1, forward strand.
AGTGCCTTGTCTACTAAATCAGAACATCGACGAACATCTCTACAAGACACTAGAGTTAAACGAACATTCCTTTATTCCTTTTTTATATTCTCATGACCCTTCCAGACCAGTCACTCGAAGTGTAAATATCGAATGTCAAAGTGTTCTCCTTATTTTACAGGGGCAAGCTCCCTTTGCATGTATATACGTGCCTCTCGCACAGGCGAGTGACTTTAGGCTGGGATAGCCTGAGTTCGATCCCAAAAAACCGTCAGGGTTCAACATCATTCAACTCCATCGTCGCGATTAGCCAAAAATGGAAGAAAAGCGACGTAATTCAATCAGTAAATAAACTCAATGGTGTAATAGTTTTATGAGGACCATGACAGTCTCCGTGGCTGAGTGGTTAGCACAGCGTGCTACGACGCCAGGGGTTCCGGGTTCGAATCTCAGCGTGGATGTTTGTGTCTTTTCATCAATTTCATCATATCACCATTCATCCTCATCTTCGCGATTAGCCAAAAGTGACAGAAAAGCGAAGTACACTTCCGGGACTGCCAAGCATCTTTGCTTTGGGTGACTACGCCGAGTACCATTGCCGCTGCCGTCGCTTCGGAACATCAAATTTTCATCTTTGCTGCTATCAGATTACCAACATACGAAGTTGCATGCAAATCCAAAGGTTTTGCAGAAACCTCAGTTTTATAAATAAGATTGGATGAAATTAGACAAAAAAAAGAAAGAACTTTCCTCCGCTGGACTCGAACTCGAGTTGCGCGCATGCTAGTCCGACACGATAAGCAACACTCCAAACGAGACAACACGAAACTCTTTCGCAAGAGCCGACTGAAACGCAAGTTAATTTTCAGATTGCTAATTCCCAAGGTATAACATGCCTAGGCAGATGTGTCTTGCATTTTCTGTACTTTTGTTATTTCAGTCGCTTTGGTCTCTCCCTAGGTTAATCACGGCAATAATGAGGAATATTTTTTAGACAAAGATGATAAACACACACACAGGAATAATCACCCTCGCAAAAAGCCAGAACTCGAGTCTGGAACCTTCGACGCGAGGTGTGTTTCTTGTTTTAACTATATCTGCGTGTTTTCGTTAGATTCATGGTATTTCGTGAGTTGATATGAGTAAAGTAAATAAATAAAACAAGTGGGTGGAAGTGACTGGAGAATCGTAGCTACGAAACCATTGAGAAGATATCCATCGCCTAGATAGAGAATCTCTATATCCCCTTGTGATAGAGAACTTATTAGAAGAATGAAAATACAGATTAAACGAACAAATTTGATGTGTATCCTTTCGTCAAAACGCCTAGAAAACAATAGTACATACTTCTTCACTAATAGAAAAGAATAAAAAAAACTGGTGGGGATCGAACCTAGATCTCACTGGTGAAAGCTCAGTACGCTAACCAACACTCTATCAATAACACCATGTTTTCATTTTTCCAGTCAGTCTATTTCTTTCCTCAACACCTGAAGACGAAAATGCATCTTAATTTCTCTCATAATTGTTTCATTGTCTATTAATAGAAACCACGTATGTCAAAAATAGACGCATTCTTTCTGTGAAAAGTCCCATGTTTCGCACATCGTGCTTCTCCATTTACTGTTATTTGGACATTCACTTGGAAGTTAAAACTTAGCTTTGTGTGTTTGTTTTCACGTGCATGTGTGTGTGAAGAGTGGTGTGCACGTGTGTTCGATGTTTTTCTGAGTATTATTTTCGTTCAAAGCATTAATATAATTGTAAAATATGGAATTTACTGTAATGCAAGGAGTGAAAATATAAACCCAGTTCGTCAGGTTCGTTCCCAAACAACATTAAATAATGGAACGTATCGTGGACCGAGTATTATTCCATGTCGAGAACACGAGACATTACGATCGACAATCTTCATTTCGTATTTCTCTTTGGCATCACTACTCAATTTACAGAGATGTATACCCGAGATTGGTATACAAGCCGCAGAATTGCAATGCTGGTTGGGTTGTCTAGTCACAAGGCGCGTGGTGGTCAGACATGGATGGCTTGCTTCAGTGCTTCTTCAATAAGGTCGTTACAACCCAGAAGTGTCCGTGACTGTACAATAAACTTAAAGGAGCAGAAACAAGTAGGAATAGCAAAATAAATAAATAACATAAAAATGTGGATATGAAATTCGAAATGAACATAAACTGTAATAATGTAGTCAGATGACCTTAAAATTTCCCTGCAATTGTAGTATTTTTCATCGAAATTCCATTTTCCCTTTTGGCTAAAATTTCGGTCCGAATTTCACTGCAAAAAGGGAAATTTCCCTTCATGTGGCAACACTGCCTGGTACTTCAAAAGGTAGTATTCTTAATTTCAATTCAACTTTTCTCGTGACTGTACATGAAAGGGGATCTCGTCTTGAGAAGACCTGGAAGTCCTTGTGTGGTCATGCGCTGAAAAATCTTTACTCTGGAACCTCCCACGCTTCCTGTGTGTTGCATCATACCGGCGTGACCTGAATGTTCCTGCCATATAGCCTACTACGTCACTGACAAATCTCATGATTCATCGACACTTGAAAAACCTGGGCCCTGTTAACCATTCCGCAATCTTAGCCAAATTACACTCTATCGGTCCATTGCCCTCTGACCAGTGAGCGAAATAGAGCCCACGTGTGAGAGGGGGGAGGGAGATATTGTTGCAGAAGATCGTAAATCACGTTACGAAACAATCAAAGTCTTTTCCTGGCTACCGATCCCGGAGGTATCAGATCATTTCATGTGCCAACGGCGTCATTTTAGCAATACGTGAGTGTTGAAGTGGGGAAACTTAGGAGAAAATATTGGCCCAAAAATGATGCTGTCTACATGTTCTTTCTCTCTCTCTCTCTCTCGAAACAGGGAAAAAAGAGAGGGAAAATAGAAAAGTAGAGGAGAAGAAGAGAGAGACAGAGATAATTTACTTTATCTTTGTTTGCTTGTCTCTCCTTTGCTACAGAGATAAAGAGTGAAGGAGTGTCTCTCTAGAAACAGAAGGAGTTTAACAGTGAGAAAGACAGAAAACTGGAGATGAGAGAAAGGAGAAAAAGAGTGGAGAGACTGAGAGGAGTGAAGAAGATCGCAGAGAGAACTTACTCTTTCTTGTTTGTCTCTCTCTCTCTTGCTACAGATAAAGAAAAGGAAGGAACAAAAGTTCCTCTCCCCATTCTCCGAATCTCTCTACTCAACACTATATCGCCCCTCTCTAGAAAAGATAAGGGTAACAGATATAGTGAAGACACATTTCTGCAAATTTGCAGGAGAAAAGACGGGAAAGTACTTAAGGAATTGAGTTCCTGTGGACTTTTGGAAGTTGGAATAGTGTTTTTTCCATTCGTGCAACTTATTCGGCCGGTAAATAATGTCATTTTCGACGTTAATGTATCTCCGTTGCACGATAGCTCGTGCCACCATTACCGTCGACTACGTGAATCAAATGTTCCGTGCGTTCGATTATGTAACCCCCTTTCAGTGTAGCAACCACGCGGTAGTTTTACAAGATGACGTGTGAGCGGGATTTTTTTTTTTTCAATTTAATTTTCTATGTTTGCCTAACCTAACTGAACCTAACCTAACCTTCCGTGAATGGTTTGGGGATCAATTTTCGCTTAAAAACCTTTTGTGAATAGTTTGTGCGGCACTTTTCGGTTCATAAGTTTGGAAACACTGCATATCAGCTGACGATAGACAACGTGAGTCAAGATTTGCCCGCCATATTGTGTGTAACGAAAGGGAATTCGCAACGACGAATAAATACTTGTAATGAGAAACATTACGCTTTTTTCAGTGAAAAAAACATAATCCCAAGTTGAAAAATGTTCCGCTATGCATATAAGGCAAGTACAAATGTAAATAATTCGGAAATAAACGAGTTAAATGTGTTTTCACTACATCTAACTGGTACCAAAATAAGGAGAAGGGTGGGAATGACAGAGAAATAGAGAAGAGAAAGAACTTACTTTTTAGCTCATTCTCTCCTTCTCTTTTTTCTTCCTAGAGAGAGAAAAAGAGAAGGACGAAGAAAGAAAAGCTTCTCTCATTCTCTCTTCATTATCAGACTCTCTTTACTTTCTCTATCCAGGGGCGGCTTTAGGGCCGGACGAGTCGGGCAACTACCATTGCCATGGCCATTAGAAAATATAAATATTAACTAAAAATAGTGAGTTGCTGAGGAGGAGGACATTACCATTACTATTGCAGAAAGTAGAAAAATGGAAATAGTAACTGAAATTGTAAGCTCCTACTATTAGAAAGATCATAGCTAGAGACCGGATTTTAAAGGGAAGTGCTTGTTTATCATGGAATAAATAACAACAGTGTTGATAATTATCTTCCACCAACAAGATTACATGGTTTTGACTTCCATTTTTCCCCCTTTTTTTAAATGTTTTCCTTTCTGGTCCCTTTATTGACTAGTTTTCCAGCCTCCATTCCTTTTTCCCCCCTTTTTTAAAAAAACATCTTCCTTGGTCCATTTATTGACAAGATATCAAATATTTTGTACGGCTGTTTTCTCCCTGAACAAAACATTCAACAATTGTCTATTTGGTGCAGTTTAGAGGAAAAAAAGGACAATCGCCTTCTACCTTAACTTCTCTCTATGAGTGTTGGGAAACGTTCCAGCTATTGTTGAAACAATGCGATCTGGGCTTACGCAGCAGCAAACGCATTGTTGGGTTGAAATTGTACTTATTTGCTACATTTAAACTTTTATTGTGAAATTCTTAGAATAATTTTAGCTTAACTGTGTGACAGTGACGACAGTATTGAGTGACAGTGAAATGGCGACGCCAGATGCAAGATGCAGCAAGCTATGGAATGCGGTAAGCTGTTGCAAGGAAGATTTCATCGAAACGGATGGTAAGATTATTCCTTTAAAAAAAGGAAATTTAAAAGGAAAATGTTTATTTTTGCACTCCTATATAGCACAATATATACCATTCGTATAAAAAAAGGAATACATTAATACGAAATTTAGTGTATTCATTTTTATATATGAATGGTATATATTCCGCTCTCATTTAAAATAGTATTTTCAGTAGAGTACAAAAAAACTAGTCCCTTTTTTTCCCTTTTTTCGCAATATTTTCCCCTTTGGTGCCCTTTTAAAGGAAAATTATCTCCTTTAAAATTCGGTTTCTAATCATAACCATTACCTATCATTAGAAAAAATAGAAATAGTAACTTAAATAGAGCAAAACGTGGTATAGACTTCGGTGAGCAGCCGTTGAGTAGTTGGTTAGTGCACCTGATTAATAGTAAAATCAGGTAGGTTCGATCCACAGCACGGAAAAAAAATGTTCACCAGAAGATGAGAGAAGAGGTGCTCTGTAGAAACGTAGTGTTAGAAAAAGTGTAAGCACTAGATAATGTATAATGTCCAATTCATACCGCATGCCAAATACATGGGAGTAAGGAATTTAAACATATTTGTTAATTCTATTTTTAATAGTCATTATATAACTTAATATTTGACATCAGAAAAAGAAGTTTTCAATTGCCAGGTGAGGAGAAATGCATATCTACAATCAGGGCCAGCCCTAGATGGGTGCCAGATAGCGCAGTGGTATCGTCGTCGCCTTGTAATGAAGGGGTCCCGGGTTCGATACCCGGTGGAGGCACATAGTGGTTCGGATCCCACTTTAAAAACTGTAGGTCCAGTCCCGATTAGCCTTACTGTGCACAAAGTGGACTTAAAACACCCAACCAACTAAACTAGGTGGGTGCGAGGCCTGGGGTATACATTATTTGCCTAAATACAAAATTGATCAGATCTTTGATCCTTATTCTGAAGAACAAGTGTCCTACGTAATAATAACATAAACATTATTTATTTATACGAGCAACAAGCCGAACATGTTGAAGATTAAAACTCAGAATTATGTGAGGCTAATAAAAGTTTGAAAATTATTATTTCATTTTAGTTCTGATGTACCTCTGGTGCGACGTTCATAACATTTAATTACAAAACCGGATGTGTACTTTAACTATAAAAGTGGTAATATTTAATCATATCCAATAACATAATTCTGTTTCTTCTTTACTTTTCATTGGATTTTGACACTGTAGTGATGTTACATTGATTCACATAAAATAATGATTGATTTACTTTCCTTTGCCTCCCTTTACTTTCCTTTCCTTTACTTTGCTTTGCTTCGCATTTTGTGCCACTTTTGGCTAATTTGCAAAGATGGGGATGAGTGATGATGTGATGAAATTCATGAATGGACACTCTTCATAAATATCCATGCCCAGGCCGGGATTCGAACCCGGGACCCCTGGCGTCGTAGCGCGATGTCCTAACCACTCTTTTTTCTTATTTTTTTTTTTATTGTCTCATTCTGATATACAAGTTATGGAATTACATTGTTTTTGACATAAGTGTATTATTGCTATTACAATTTATATTTCTATCTGGTTAACCTTTACATTTTTGTTTGACCTAAATTAAGTGTAAAGCACTAATAAGAAATTTGCATACCATTTCTTCCTTGCTTGGAGAGGAATTTTTTCATATTGTTCTTGCAAGAAGATACTGAATTGTTTCTGAAAACTGCTCCCGTCATTGTGAAATATATATAATAAGTATTCTGTGATCAACCATTGTACTGCTCGTTGTTTTGTTGGTGGAAAAAGATTGAAATCAGGAAAAACTATATCTGTATCCGTAAACTTTGTTAATGAGGTGCGGCATATACGACTGAGCATTGTTCGCAATTTGTTCCACGCCGTGGAGGAGTTGCGACACTTCGTTATCCTGTGGGCTAAAGAGTCAGGCACGTTGCATGATATACAGTTAGGAGTGTCACTGATTCCATATTGGTATGTCCTATCTCTTGTCACTATAACACGATGAACCACTTTGTACCATATTGATTGGCCAGCTTTTGAAAGGTATTTGGCGGAGACATTTTCCCATATTTGTGGCCAATTATGTGTATTGAAATCCTTGACTATTCGTGGTACTGTGTGCTTGAAACTATCGATTTCACTATATAACTTTTTAACAGATGGTGTAATTGTCTCATGTCGTAATAACTGGTAGCATACCTGTAAAGCGATGTCCTTATAAAAGAAAAACCGTTTGGGGATACTTTGGATATCGATGGGAGCTTCTTATGGAATGTTCCGTATTATCGTCTGTATACATGCTTGGGTCGTTGACTCGTGCAGTGAGAAAGCTGTTTGAAGGCCAGTGTGTACAAACAATGCTCTTGCCTGTGTTTTCACGTGTATTAGTGCCAACCCACCTGTCTTCTCTGATAACGTGACCTCATTTATTGCCACCCGGAAAATTGTATCGTGCCACAAAAAGCAGCCAACAGCTTTGTTGACCTTGGCTAAGTGCTGTGTTTTGAAGGGCAGGATTTTTGCTACATACCAAAGTTTAGAGAGAGCAAAAACGTTGATAAATCTTACTCGTGCTTTTAAACTTAGAGAGCGCATCTTGTTCACTCTGAGGACGTAGATTGCCCTCTCACACGTGAGTTGACTATTGGCTTCGATCGTTTCGTCGATATTTGCATAGAAGTTTATACCTAAAACTTTTATTTTTTTGTCTACAGGGAACTCCGTATTGTTTGTGAAAGGATTCTCCTTGCCAAGGGGCATCAGAAATGACTTTCGATTGTTTAGTTTTGCTCCTGATGTGAGCTCAAAAGTATGTATTTGGCTTTTAACACTGTACAGATCTCTTTCATCCTTGAGAAAAATCGTGACGTCGTCCATGAAACTGCCAACTTGTATTGTGGTGGAAGCCATAGAAATGCCCTGTAAATGATGCTGGATACTAAACAAAAAGGGGGCTATTGTGAGAACGTACAATGTGCTACTCAAGGGACTACCTTGTAGTACACCTCGTCGCATTTTAAAACTTGTTGTCAAGAAACCATTTATTTTGAGTTTTAGCAGCATATGATTATATAATGTTTTTATCCAATTAATAAAAGTGTCTCCGAAGCCATATGCTTTTAAGACTTTGTACAGATAATCGTGGCTCACTCTGTCATATGCTTGAGAAAAGTCTAAAGATGAATTGCCTCTGATGCATTCTTATTTTGTTTGGTAATAATTACGTCTCTTATCGTTTGCAGCAAGTGATGTATACTTTGAGACGTATTACAAGCGAACTGTAAATTGCCGATAAGTTTAACCATATATTTTTTTAAACGCTGATTTATGCACCTACTTATAAGTTTAATGTCGCTACTCAATATGGAAATTGGCCTAAAATCTGTGACGAACTTTGGATTTGCCTTTTTGGGAACTAACACTATAACTCCCGTGCTACTGGTCTTCCCTATGGTCCCTGTTGTCAACACTTCGTTGACCCATTCCGTTTAACCACTCCGCCACGGGGTCCGGCACATAAAATAATGTTTTTACATCTTGATTTCATTGTGTAAGTAGACGAACAATAAACATTGACTATTTTTGATACAAATATTTGAAAACGATTTTCACGTGGTAGCCTACTTTGTTTAAAATATGATTTCAGTAATTTTTGGATATGTTTAAGAATGTCAAAATAATCCATGAATGCAGGCTATATCAGATTAGTTACTTAATTGGAAGCATCAACATCCTATAACGTAATAAACAGTACGCAAACAATTATGTCAATCTACCGCCCCTCCCCCTCCAATTCCTCCTGAAGCACGGGGCCTCGGGCGAGTGCCCCAGTTGCCACATCCTCTGTCTACAATTCAACTAAGACTTTTACCTTTTTTTCATTATTCAAGAGAATTTGGATTGAACTGAATTATAAAGATGTACGCCTCATGCAAAACTGAGTCCCAATTTCCTTTCGTACGAATGACGATCATGTCTTATTAGAAGAATATAGATTGGACATTTTTAGAAGTGTTTAATATAGATTGGAGACTAAAATAGATGAACACACTAGAGAATCGAGAAAACTGCTTGGTAATGAACTCCAAGGGATTCTGCTCATTCCCTCTAATAGGGTAATTAAGGGGGGGCTTCTTAAACGATTAACTTGTATGGCAGGAATATCGAGAGGGATGAAACTTCTCTAACTTCTCGAGGAGAGCCATTGGACCTTTCAAGGGGATTGAGGAACACGGTTAACGGGCTTGAAGAAAATTACTAAGAATAACACTGGGGAACAAAATTGAACTCTTTTTTTTGGCACACGAGGGGTAAATAGATGATCCTAACAGAACTTTTGCGCTGAATTCAAATGTGTAAGTATTTTTTCTCCTTAACCCACAGTTTTCTTGTGACACCCAGGTTGCAACGTCCCCCCGGTTGTACACCAGTCGTCACAAAGTTAGTCCACTACTCCTTTAGTCCGGAACATGAGAATCTTTGCAAATCATCAGGGCTTGCTGGGTAGAAAAGAAACACAACATTGTTTTCAAAGTTAAACGCTGTTTTACAATCTCTTATATTTCATAATCACTTACCAATAAAACACTAGAACATTCAATACTAACGTTGGGCAATTCCCTCACATATAACGAAAGTAAAATTACATAATTAATTGTTTACTTTCAACTTATCGGCAAGAAGAAAACTCGAAAACCCAAAATCTATACTTGAATTCTCTCCGTTTCCAAGTTCTTATTATTCTTCACCTTCACCTGTTTTTCAAACTCAGTCTGTCGTCAGGTGAGGAACATTCAGGTGGGTTCACTTCCTCGGCTGAGATGAGAAAGTGACGTCAACACGAACAGATTTTGACGTAATTATAAACATATATAAAAGTTCCAACTACAACTGTATCAATCTAACTATAATTGTCTGTGACAACTTGCACATTATTTGAAGTAACAAACATTTTAAAAAATCTTAACTTCTTACAAATACAAAATCTTAAACTCTCAGGTTTGTTACAAGGTTAAGTGTGAAATAGGTTTGTGTGTATCTTTACATACATACATGCCACTATTCAACTTAACTAAAATGTGAGAGTTGTTGATTTCCTTCTGCATTTTGCACCTGGAAACTTCAATCAGTGAGCATTCTTGCACTCTATTGTCCCTGGTACCTCTATTCCATGATAGAAATGTCTTGGTGGAAAGGCTCTCCGTGTTCGTCACTGACAGCAACGAGATTTTCAGGGAGGAAATCCAGTTAAGAGAGCCCAACGTGCTTTGAGGGATATATTACACCCCATATCTTTGTATGACTGAAACAGTTCACCCTCAATTTAACGGTAGTTCGGAACTTGACGTTTTCCTAAAACGTATATACTCAATGCTTTTAAATTAACTCCACGCTGATCTTTCAATTTCGCTAAGCAGGCGTTCAATTTCTTTATTCGTGATTTTAGCGTCCTAACGCGAGGAAATTTTTCCTTCAAATAATGAAACCCAGCTCCATGTCTGTCCAGCGCCTTAAGGAAGTTTTTGTAAAGCCCTCTCTAACTTGATATGAAGTGGAGGAAGAAGAATCGTATCAGAGTTGACTAGTGAGGGATGTACAGTGTCTCTCAAACGTTTTATGACAACGACATTTTAAACTAGGCAACCCAATTTACACAAGGCGTTGGTGGGTTGCGTGTAGAGTTAGGCTCAATTTCAGGATTGCCACATGCACAATAGATATTTATAAAATACGCGAAAGAAATAAAAACAAGTGTTATTGTATAAAAATATTAAAAATATCACTATTATATCGCAAGTGACAAAATTCTTTCTCAAAGGGAAAAAAAAGGTTTTCTAGTATTTCATCGCTGATGAGTCTACAGAAAGGAAAAGAGGTGAGAGAAAACGAAAGGTGGAAAAGGAGAAGAGGAAAAGTAGAGGAGAGAAGAAAGGGAGGATAGACGAGGAGAGGAGATGTAGTGGGGAGAATGTAAAAAGATTCTAGGAGAGATGAGGAAAATGGAGCAAAGAAGAGAAAATAAAAGAAAAACGAGATGAGAGAAGAGGGGAGTGGAGAGTAGAGTAAAGGAGAGAGAAAGAGAAGAACGAAAAGAAGAGGAGAAGAGTGCAGTGGAGTCGGAAATCTAAGACAGGAAAGGAGATACGAGGAGTGGAGATGAGTGGGATGGAGATAAGATGCGAGAAAAGTAGGGAAGGCGATATGAGATAAAAGCAGAGCAGAAGGAGGCGAGAGAAGAAAGAGAAGGAGAAGAGAAGAACAGAAGGGACTGAAGAGAAGAGGTAGGTGCAGAAAATATCGTCTCAGCGTCAAGAATTGATGCATTGGTCAAATTATCGACATGAAACGTTCAACAACATTTTGAAATGTATTGGAGAATGTATTAGATCGGTGCGAAATGCCTTTTGGCTTAGTTCAATATCTTCCATGTAAGATATTTGATTTTACCTACGATTATACCATTAAAAACATGAATGTAATTTTAATATTTATAAGAATTATCCAATTTTTGTCCACTTCTCGGTTCGTTGAAATGGAGATTTTGTAATTTCATATTTCCCCTCCCCCCATCGTTAATTTCAAACTGAATCATTCCATTTCACATAACGTGGACAATGAATACAATGGGATAGGTCTAAAACTTACGAAAATTTTCTGCCATCGGAAGGGTTTGAACCTACGACCATGAGATTGACAGTCCTGAACGGTAAACACTACCCTACAAGCTTTCGCTCCTGAAAGTAAGTAGAAGGAGCTGACCAATGTGAAATGTAGATGCAACTCTCCTCCTACATGTAATGTGCAAACAATACTCGTTTGTAACAAAGAAAACGAAGGTAGTGCGACTCGGCGAAAACATTTAATGGAGAATTGCACATGATGAGAACTTTTCATTCGATATTTGCGGAGGTATCCTTTTATTGAATTCGAGTGGGAAAAGGGGTAAAATTAGTATGTCCTGTACTGCCACAAATATAAATAGTTATTTCATTAATATTTGTCAATGTCTTTGAAGCAGTACACAATTATCGTTAGAGTATCATAATTCACGATCTTATACATGAAAATATCCCTTTGAACGTGTGTCAATTCATTTATTTGTTTTTATATAAATTCCATATGCAGAACGTTGTAGCCACTATACACTGCTATTACAAATAATGTTACCATGCTCTTGTTTAATAGAAAGGGATTTAAAAAAAAGAAAGAAAAGAACACCTAGTATGGAGGATAGAACCTGGGACCGCAATCAATGCTTTCAAGAACTCTGACCAATACACTACGCCCTTCGTTTCCCTTGGATCGACAATTTTTAGTTATTCTGTCGCGTCAATATTGTAAACGTTATTCTGCAAAAAGAAGTTCAATACTATGATAGCTCTGTACTTCTAGAATTACTCTATACACATGTAATTGAAATTTAACTCTGAATTTATTTCTTCGTTGTTAGTATATCCAAGCTGGTGAATATATTGTATTTGTAATTTTGTAACGGTTACATGAACATCTACGAAATAGTTCCTTATAATAGCCTCTGGTTGACCAAGTTGCCAATATAAACAAGTGGAATACAGTTTGTCTTCGAGCTTACATTGTTAAAAAGGAGCGGATACACGTATTACTATCCCAATACTTATTTAATAAGGTTTCTTGTTTGTCAGAGATTATGACTTAAACTATTGCATGTTGAGCTAGTGCCCACCTATCCGCCTCTGATGAAATCTATCATTCTTCAGATTCTCTTTAAAATTCGACTCTTGTCATTTGTAACTTGCTGGTTGCAGACACTGTGCATTGACGCACAGTGTTTTGCGATAAGAAGTGGCCTTGAATAGCGTGAGTGAGTCACTTTGAACGCGAGCAAGCTACGCTACCAAGCTTGTCTGCCTTTGAAAACCAAGTAATTTTTTTCACCGTTTCCGAACGCGATTGCTATTGTAGAAGTATATATTCTCTCAAAAGAGCAAGAAAGGAAATTCGACCAATGTTCTCCCGTCATTTAAAACCAAATATTATCTATTAAACGAAAAGTTCACGATTGTCAATAAACCTATCTGAGCATAAGGTGGATGTAAATAATAAATTTAATAGAAAGATTCTCCAAAATTTCTCTCCCACTGTCTACGTCAGGCCAGTACCCGGGGGGGGGGGGGGCATGCGCCCCTCGAACCCTGAAATAATTAAATGTGAACCTATCAATAACTACGAAAATAACATCGTCGATTTTAGAAATGTGTAAAAATTTCAATTTTGTTATTACAAAAATGAATCTGTTTCTTGCGCAAAAGTCTTTAGGCTGTAATATTGGATGGTTTTTATTTTATAATGCAAGGCTGGCAGACGTCCGATTCACCAATTTAGTCAGGACAGTGCGTTACTTTCAATCCCTATCCCGACTTTTTCGAACTGCAATCGTGATGCGAGAATGTCTCCTTATTATTGTTTTTCTCTTAACTCACAATTAGACATGTTCTTTATTGTAATAATAATTCCTAGTACGCAACATTTAATTTATAAATATATTATTTTCTAAACATAGAATTATCATGACTTTTCAATGGCTCTCATACTATTTGAACTATTTTGTAATATCTGTCTCTCTCCCTCTCTCTTTCATATATAGCTATATACAAAAATTTGGGTCTGGCCCCTCCCTGAAAGAAATCCTGCGCACGGGCCTGGTCTACGTCAATGACAGAAATGGAAGCAATATTTTTATTTATTTTTAACCCAATTAAAGGAATGTGGAAGAATTTAAAAGAAATAAGAAAAGAGCGGGACGACTGTTGCTCTACTTTAAAAATTGTTGTTCTTCGAGGAAAAAAATAAGAAGGATTTAGTCCAGCACCTTAACACAGTGTCCCACGAGTCTCTCTTGACTAATACTGTCAAATGTGAAGTGATTTTATGTATAAAACTTTCCGCCTGTTTACGTCTTACGTTGCGCAGATTTGGTAGTTCCCAAGCGGTGTAATTATTTCGTGTTACCTTACGCAACAGCAAATACATTTCATAAGACTGTTCTGAACACGAGACTTGCATCAGTAAGCAAGTATTTCGTCTGTTGCAGTATCACAGGAAAATAATATCGTCCTGCAATGTTCAAGCCTCTAAATATTTTCCATTAATAATGTCTAATCACAATAATAAGTTAGAAGAAATAACTCGCATTTTCACAACTACCAATATTCTAGTTTTTCTTCATCACTTCGAAAATTATTTGTCGAAGATATCTGCTATACTACAAGAAAGCAATTCAAAATTAAAGTAAAAGTTCAATTACATGTATACCCAACGACATTTAAAATATTGGAGGGACAGAATACTTAAAAGTTGTTGTTATAATCTAAGGTAACGGCGTAGTGTAGTGGTTAGAGTTCTCGATTGGGTTGTTAGCGGTCCCAGGTTCGACCCTCCTTAGGAGGTGTCCTTTTAAAATTCTCCTTTTATTATAAACAAGAGCATGGTAACATTATTTGTAATAGCAGTGTATAGTGGCTACAACGTTCTGCATATGGAATTTATATAAAAACAAATAAATGAATTGACACACGTTCAAAGGGATATTTTCATGTATAAGATCGTGAATTATGATACTCTAACGATAATTGTGTACTGCTTCAAAGACATTGACAAATATTAATGAAATAACTATTTATATTTGTGGCAGTTCAGGACATACTAATTTTACCCCTTTTCCCACTCGAGTTCAATACAAGGATACCTCCGCAAATATCGAATGAAAAGTTCTCATCATGTGCAATTCTCCATTAAATGTTTTCGCCGAGTCGCACTACCTTCGTTTTCTTTGTTACAAACGAGTATTGTTTGCACATTACATGTAGGAGGAGAGTTGCATCTACATTTCACATTGGTCAGCTCCTTCTACTTACTTTCAGGAGCGAAAGCTTGTAGGGTAGTGTTTACCGTTCAGGACTGTCAATCTCATGGTCGTAGGTTCAAACCCTTCCGATGGCAGAAAATTTTCGTAAGTTTTAGACCTATCCCATTGTATTCATTGTCCACGTTATGTGAAATGGAATGATTCAGTTTGAAATTAACGATGGGGGGAGGGGAAATATGAAATTACAAAATCTCCATTTCAACGAACCGAGAAGTGGACAAAAATTGGATAATTCTTATAAATATTAAAATTACATTCATGTTTTTAATGGTATAATCGTAGGTAAAATCAAATATCTTACATGGAAGATATTGAACTAAGCCAAAAGGCATTTCGCACCGATCTAATACATTCTCCAATACATTTCAAAATGTTGTTGAACGTTTCATGTCGATAATTTGACCAATGCATCAATTCTTGACGCTGAGACGATATTTTCTGCACCTACCTCTTCTCTTCAGTCCCTTCTGTTCTTCACTTCTCCTTCTCTTTCTTCTCTCCCCTCCTTCTGCTCTGCTTTTATCTCATATCGCCTTCCCTACTTTTCTCGCATCTTATCTCCATCCCACTCATCTCCACTCCTCGTATCTCCTTTCCTGTCTTAGATTTCCGACTCCACTGCACTCTTCTCCTCTTCTTTTCGTTCTTCTCTTTCTCTCTCCTTTACTCTACTCTCCACTCCCCTCTTCTCTCATCTCGTTTTTCTTTTATTTTCTCTTCTTTGCTCCATTTTCCTCATCTCTCCTAGAATCTTTTTACATTCTCCTCACTACATCTCCTCTCCTCGTCTATCCTCCCTTTCTTCTCTCCTCTACTTTTCCTCTTCTCCTTTTCCACCTTTCGTTTTCTCTCACCTCTTTTCCTTTCTGTAGACTCATCAGCGATGAAATACTAGAAAACCTTTTTTTTCCCTTTGAGAAAGAATTTTGTCACTTGCGATATAATAGTGATATTTTTAATATTTTTATACAATAATACTTGTTTTTATTTCTTTCGCGTATTTTATAAATATCTATTGTGCATGTGGCAACCCTGAAATTGAGCTTAACTCTACACGCAACCCACCAACGCCTTGTGTAAATTAGGTTGCCTAGTTTAAAATGTCGTTGTCCTAAAACTTTTGAGAGACACTGTACAACATTTTGACCGTCCAGGTGTATGTGATTCAGGATTTGGCCATTCTTCTTGTTGCAATGCGTGCTCCTGCTGTCCCATTTCTCACAAGAAGCAGCAAAATTTAGTATAGCCAAGCTGAAAACCCTTTAACAACGCAATTACTTTTAAATCGAAGCATATGATCCAACAATACTTGTCATACTGAATTTTTCTAGCAGCATTTTCATATATTTCCATGTGTTTCCTTAATGTCAGTTCTACAAACTAACGACACAGAAGGAAATGTGTTCCTATTGTGCAACAGAAGAGCCTTCAAACTAGTTATCGAGCAATCACTGAACAATCTCCGCTATATTGTTTCATATTCATGAACAAATAAATCCATCACAAATATTATTACAATATTATCGTTTTCTCTGAAATTAAAACTTTCAAACTCACTTCCTGTCGGTTACGAAAGAAACACACTTTGGTGTCTTTCTGAAGGAGATCCCAGCCTCTCAGCCTAGATCCCAACAGTTCGGCCTGTTTCTTTTCCAATTTCAAATCCCGAACCAAGTCTTTTAATTTACCTTGTGTTAGCAGATGAGGTTCACAGGAAGAGGCTTCGAAAGTACGTAGTATGACATTACCCCTCATTGTGTCCTTTGGTAGCTGCCTCATGTTTCCATCTATCTTCTACAGTTAGACATGTATGGGGATGTGGTATAGGTACTGGCCTCACAGCAGATGGCAAATTTGGTTACTTTACTGTTTGTTTGCATATTCTATTTATTCCTTTTACCTTTTTAAAATACCTAAAATTCCCAAAAAGGAATTCTTTAAAAATGTGAAATGTTACATTAGAAACACAATATACGTTTCATATGCCAAAAACTGTGTTCCCCAATGTAATTAAACTAAGAATAATTAAAGTGAATTATATTCAGGTGTCACGGGTCAAGGCTAAAATTTACAGTATTCTGCCGTTACAATTTAACAGTATGAATGTTCATTTGCAAGATCAGGACGCAACCGTATATCTCGTGTGTGCGTGCTCATTCGTGACGTCACTTCTCTGTGCTGTGTTTAGAATGAGAAGTAAAGATGGCGTTGGTGACCGCTTGGATTTGATTGGATTTTTTATATTTAGCGTCGCTTTTCTTCCACTTTTGGGTAGTTGCGACGACGAGGACGCTCACAAAGGATACCCATGGCCATATCGAACCCGGGTCCCCTGACGTCGTAGCGCCCTGTGCTAACCGCTCCGCCACGGAGATCAGCGAAAAGTGGTGGCTTCTAAAATCCCTCTCCCGTCGAAAAACCGCTATCATACTCCAAATTCTGAAAAAAATGCCATCTGCTTAGAAGTCCTTCTAGAGCATTCACGTTGGTGTTTTTCATTGAGTTGGTGTTTTAAGTCCACTTTAAGGCTAATCGGGACTGGACCTACAGTTTAAAGTGGGATCCGGACCACTATGTGCCTCCACCGGGTATCGAACCAGGGATCCCTTGATTACCAAGCGACGACGCTACCACTGCCCTAGAGCATTCACGTGAAGCTTCGTGTTGTTTTAGTTTCGTGGTTACGTCAGTATATTTTCCATCACAGATATCTAGACAGCAGAGAAAGCAGACCACACAAAATTCACGTGAATGCTCTAGAACCTCAACCTATGGAGGGTGACCCACTGCTGGGTTCCGAGGAGGCGTTTGGTGGGGCGCAAAGTCGGGCTCGAAAATGTATTTACTGTGTCTTAAAAACCTATTACATTTAAATTTGATACGACCCTGGGGGTACGTACTTGACTATACTATTTATACCACGGCTACAGAAATATCTTAATCTCAGGGAATAGGTTCTTTATTCGAGAATTCCAAATAAGAAAGCGTTTTATAGCCAAGAGGATATAGTTAAATGGGGATCTATATTCTGAAAACTGTACACAATACAGAGAAAATATATAGCGCAGCTTGTATATACATTGAAATATATATATATATATATGTTGATTCCAAATTTACGTCGGTTATATTCTTCTTATTGTATATATATATATATATATATATATATATATAATTAAAAGGAAATCTTCTTATTCTTCTTTTCTTCTAATTTTGGGAAAAAGGCTTCTTCTTCTTTTCTTCCTTCTATTTTGGGAAAAGGCTTCTTCTTCCTTCCTATCGTTGATTAGTGAAAAGACTTCTTCTTTTCTTTCTTCTAATTTATTTTCTTTCCTTTTTAAAGCGTAAACATATATGTGCTTGCTTTCCCCGTTTTTTGCATTATACAGCAACACAAGATATACTTATAGAAAGATTAGGGGCGTCTAAACTGACAGTAGCGCCACCTCTATGTAACGACCAAAAGGGGAATAGCCCAGGATCGCTAACAGCAAGCGCTGCCTATGGCCCAGTGCATCTACTTAATAAGTAGCGCAACCGTAAGTGCTTTGGGGCGTTTAATTTGACACAGCGCCACCAAAGGACGGACAACTACAAAAGCTGACGATGTGATCAAATTTTTATCACTAGGATCAAAAAGGATACATTTCTGTATTCATTTGCTCACTCATTAACTTTCCTAATTGTTTCATATATGAGCATATTCTTAATTATCTATTTACAACATTTTATTCGAGTAGAGAGAGAGAGAGAGAGAGAGTGTTCCCCTGTGCATAGCACCACGCCATGAAGGCGTATAGGGGGTGTGGGGGTAACGCCCCACACTTTCTTGATCCGGTCGTGGGTGGGGGTGATGTGATCAGCATCACGCCCCTGACCGCCTTTACCCCCCAGGGTTTCCCCCAGGTACCCATGTTATTCGACGCTGGGTGGGCGTCGGGGCCGCTTCCATCGTTAGAAAAGTTCCCGGATTTGAACCGGCCGGGGATCGAACCCGGGACCTTGCGCATGGTAGTCAGACGCGTTACCGACTGAGCCACCACGGCCACCAACATTTTATTCACACCTTCTATATTTTTATACTCTTCCTTTATGTACTTTGCATTTACTATAATGTATATAATCACTCTTCTCCGCTCCTAGTTTCTACAATGAACTCTGCTCTTCTTTATATGGCCTGCTGCTATCTATCGTCGCTCTCGGGAAACATTTCTTCCTTGCATTTCTCATAGTGTCGTCGGAACTGGCACGTGACAAATTAATAAGATATTTTGTTTTAACAAATTTAAATTCAACCCGTGTTGTACGTAGTCTAAACTCTACATTTCTGTTATCGCGCTCTACCATTGCCTTCTACCGGCATCTCTCTGATGTTTAACTCAAGAGAATCGGTTATCTGTCGTTTTCGTTCGGTTGCAGCAATGATATTTCCGACCATCTGTGTATGCGGTTCCCACACATAAAAAATACATATTTACTTTTCTAGAATGAAGTATGTGTAAACTGTATAAGCAAGCGACAAATATGTACTTGATGGTATCCAAAATATGATTATAACCTGCGTGCACACCCCTACAAGTAATTCTGTCGGCGCCTGTGCTTTTGGGTCCCATGAAGTGTAATATCCTTCAAGATGGGTCCCGGACTGAAAAAGGTTGAGAACCACTGACCGTAGATGGTTAGTAATTTTTCAGATTTGAATGTCATACCGGCTTTTCGAGGACAGGAAATTTAGTAAACTGTTTGGCTGACGTCGGTGAAAGGTCCAGTGGAGCGTACTGGTTGTTCGAAATTGCATCTTTCTTGTAGAAATGGCTCCATGGAGGATTTTCCACTAGGCTATCCTCCACACAGAAAACTAAATGCATCATATCGATTGATGCATCAGAATGAATCGATTGATGCATTAAAATGTGTTTTGTAGCTTCTTCAAAGAATCAGATTCACATTTCATGGATTTTGGTGCATTTTTGTATGTCGTGAAAGCATCACCAAAGTGCATCATTTCATTCAGATGCGTCTATATTTTAAAGTTAATACAGATCATGCAATTAGTGGAAGTGAAAAACCATGATAACAAAACTGTTAATAATAATAAAATAATAATAATAACAATAACAATAATGTCTTCAGGGTCCAAAGGATAGCCTAGAGGTCCAGATTTTATAAGTTACCTCCCCCACACCACCCCAACTCCCTGAGTGGCTCACGTGAGAACGATTGTTCGCTTGACCAAGCATCATTCCATACCACAGAATCAGAGGGAACTGTTGGACGCTTATGATGAGGTGGTATCAAGGCGGTGCGTAGCAACATGGTGTCATGCATTCGAAGCGGGACAAGATATTGTGCAAGAACTGGCACCCCGGAAGAAGTGTGGGACAGCTGGTGTGAAATGTACACGTGTGGAAGAGGATGTTGCGAGCCAATGGGTTGACAGAAGGAACACATGTCCGGATATCAGCTTGTGGGTTATGACGGCGTGAAGATCGCTGCTTGAAGGCGACCAAACCCCCAAAAGAATCCTTTCAATTAATAACAAAGCCTGAAATATTAACTTTCTCGAGAGATCGACAAGAATTTCACCAAGAATAGAACTATGCAGCCTGACTTAAGATTAGCAGAAAATACGAATAAGAAATGAAAGAAAGAATAAAAAAATAATAGATGTAAAAGTAAGGTAAAGTTCCATGTGTACATTGCATCGTGCCATTAAGACACATATAAGGGAAACGTGAAAATAGAGGCCCACGCATTCACGCTCACGGCAATTTTTTTGGAGATGATGAGATCAGCACCGCGCTCCGGTCGCCTTTACCCACCCAGGTACCAGTTTATTTGAGGCTTCATTAGAGCCAATTCAAGCAGGGAAAGGCCTGGAAAATACCGACCTCAGATCACTTCTCCCGCAGTCAGACGCCCAACCGGGTAGACAACCGCGGCTACGAATAAATTAGTTGATGAAAAAGAAAATATGTATGAATATAGGTCAATGAAAATGGAAAAATATAATTGGAAATTGTATAAACAAGTGGTGAGAAAAGAAACATTAATAACTGCAGTTGTTATCATGATAATTGGAATATGATGCAAAAGAATGAAATCAGAAGGAACAATATATATATATATATATATATATATATATATATATATATATATATATATATATATATATATATATATATATATATATATATATAGGATAGGTGAAGAGAAAGATTGGAATAAGCAAAAAGAGGTGGGAAAGAAGAAAAGCAGGTAGAATAGAGGAAAGATATAAACTGGATAATAATGAGTAGATAAAAAGGATGGAAAGAAACCAAAACAAGAACTAACTTCGGCTAAAACTGAAGAAAATAATGTAAAGAAAGTAAGTAAGAAAGAAACGAGGGGATAATAAAAGAATGGGAATAAGTAGGAAAGAGAACTGAGAAACAAAAGAACTAGAAAAGTGAAGAATTGGGGGAAATAAACAAGAGATGATAAAAGAATGGGAATGAGTAGGAAAAATATGTGAGAAACGAAGAACTGGAAAAGTGAAAGAATGGGAGAAATGAACAAGAAATGATAAGGGAATGAGAGTGAATCGAAAGGAAAAGAAGGGAATGATAACGTTAGGAAATGGAGGTAATCAGCAAGTCGAAGAGAACAGCAGAGGAAAAGAAAGAAAAGTTTTACGAGACAAAAGGGGAAAAAAGGAAGCAACAATTTATAAGAAAACTTCTGTTACAAGATGGTCGGTCACGCGATGCGTTCGGCACAAGCGAAAAAACAGTGACTCAAGACTGTCACAAACGGTGGTTGATCCTGTGTTTGACCAGGGGAAGGAAATGTCGTGACAGGCTCGCGACTCCTCGTCTCAGTATTGCTCCCATTCCAAGGTTAAAGCGGGAATCGATGATAACGAAATGATTGTTTTGTTGCCTTTCCCGCGGGGAAATATGCATCGAAGTTGGAAACTGCAAGTTATCGTTTCGAGACACGGTGGGGGGGGGGGGGGGGTAAAAGTATGGAAGTATCGAAAATGACAGGTGTTAGCGGTGAAGGCTTCCGTCGTGTGTGTTAATTATTCATGGCTGAAGAAACTGCTCGAATCGATCTTCATTGTTTCTGGTCTAATGCACCTATGCAATCGTGAATGCCTTGAAAATGGAGGGAAGGGGTCAGTGGCCTGCCCAGGATTTTCGAAAGGGAGGATTACGCATACTTTATTTTAGTTAGGTCTCATTTTGTCACCTTTTTACTGACATTGGCGTTCATTTTTAGGAATACTGGGCCAAAAGTGGGGGGGGGGTGTATGACCTCACCAACCTCCCATTAAGAATGCCATTGGAGAGGATGGGCCAGGGGCGTTGTCACCGGAATGCCTGGGGTGTCGTATTTCTGAGGTACGGTGGATTTCGGGTTTCAGGGGTTAGGGTTTTCTGGGATTTTAGGCTTTCGGGTTTCTCTGGTTTAGGGGTTTCGAGTTTTTCACAAACCCCAGAAACCCAACATTCCAGAAAGTAAAAACACGGAAAACCGAAATCGCCCAAACCCCAGAGATAAGAATCCGAAACCCAATACTCCTAAAACCCGAACATTCAAAATAACAAACTACGGAAATCTGAAATCTCTCAAATTTCAAAAACACGAAACCCTTCGAACCCCAGGAACTCAAAAATCCCCCAAACCATAAAAACCTGAAATTCTGGAAATCCTAAATCCCAGAAACTCGATACCTCAGTGAACCCCAAACCCCAATAAAATATAAACCCCAGAAACTCGAAACTCCAGGTTTTCTGGCGTTTCGAAAACCCACCTGAGAAATTTTGAGAATGATTTACATTAGATAGAAAATCACGCACAGAGGGATGAAGAGATAGAATGGTCGAGAGACGAAATAAAGACAGCGCAAGGAGGTAAAGACGAAG
The DNA here is from genome assembly GCF_977018435.1 of Lepisma saccharinum. Taxonomy (NCBI): domain Eukaryota; kingdom Metazoa; phylum Arthropoda; class Insecta; order Zygentoma; family Lepismatidae; genus Lepisma; species Lepisma saccharinum. Next base: position 21,785,957 of record NC_139238.1, read on the forward strand.
AAGAAAATGAAAAAGTGGGGAAAACTTTAATTGTAGAGAGAGATTGAGAGAAAAAATAAATACAGAGTCAGAATAGAGGAACAAAAGAGAAACAGGATAGAAAAATCAAAGCACGAAGAGAGAAAAAAGGAATGTAGAAACAGGGTTGAGAGAGAGATTGGAAAAAATAGAAAGAGAGAGAAAGAAATGTACAAAGAAAGAACGAAAAGAAGAATCTTAGTGGGGTTACAACAAAGCAGAGCTTACCACCTGAAAATATTCTGTCCCCCCTGAGCTCATTCTAAACGAAATTCCGTGGTTAGGATCGTAAAGATGAGTCTTCGAAGGAGAAACAAAATGTCATTTGAAGTACAGTTCCTTTTCCGGAGGGTAGGGAAGGGGCAAGTTCAATGATCGTATACGTGGGCAAGGCCGCAGGTGTGCGAGAATAAGATGCACGATCGATAGATCGATACGCTCACTTCTCGATTCTGGTTCCCGAGGCTTCGAATAAAAAAGGTGCACTGTGTGACTTGGTTTCACGTGGGGCGGCATTTGCAAGGAGGATGGCGGGAATTTTCTCTCCAAGTCACTTCTCCAGGTTTAAAACGTTTATCCTCGGGGGAAGGCCCAGAAGAGGGTTGGAAAGGGGGACAAATTTGAGGAGGCGATATTGCTCTGTAGTAAAATTGGAGCTCCATTCATTTATTTTATTTCCATTTATTGTATTCAACTTCAAGTGGTTTGGAGTAAGCGAAATGATATGATCCTTAAGTAGAGTTGTTAAAGTTCCAGGCACCCATAAATTCTAATTCGGTCCTACTTGGTTCAGCAACAGGAACGGAACCTTTTTCCTCACAGAAATTTAATTCGGTCCAAGTTGCGTATTGATTCATTTCAATTGGAACCTGCAGCGGATTTAAATTGATCCGGAAAAAAGGTTCCTGGACCGTATTAGAATTCATCCGGAAAAAAGGTTCCTGGACCGTATTAGAATTCATCCGGAAAGAAAAGTTCCTGGACCGTATTAAAATTAATCCGGGAGAAGGGCTCCTGGACCGAATTGGAATACCTTACAGAGAAATAGGTTTTTTATAGTATCAAATACGCTATTATCCTCGTAAATCACACAGAAAAGGAATAGAAGTCGGTGCTGAAGCATTTGTGTTGGAACAAAGGATATACGTATTTTTTCAACACGTTCACATTAGCTAGTAGTGGAAAACAAGCACACAGACTGTATTTTTGAAAGACAGAAACGCATTATAAATGCATTCCGAATCTACTTCTTTTGTACACATGACATGTATAACTTTCATGTAAAATATTTGTTTTACAGATATGCAACATGGAGCGATGTAAAATAAGAAAATACATATGCATGATTTTAACACTAAATTTTCTATGTATTCAAAGATTCTTTAATACATGTACGTACGTATGGAACATATATTATTTAAATATATTACATAATCAATTCATCCATATCATTACAAACCAACAGCAAAAATGCGGGCTCGTATTCCTAAACATAATTGATCATGCATTTAAGACAAAACTGTTTAGGCAGCAACACTCTGAAGTACATATTTGGTCTTACTTCCCTCTCTCTAGTAATTTACAATGCACTATAGAAAATAATAATATTGCGTGCGAAGCGATCCAAAAAAAATAGATACAAGTTTTTGCTAATTGAAAACGAATAGGGTGAAAGTAATTTCACGGGTTGCCACGGCATTCTCTCTTTTGCAACTATTTTCATTTAGAATCGTTTCGTCCCAGGACTGACTTACGCCGCTCCCTAGCTACAGGTCTGAGACAGTAAGAAAATCAGGCATTGCGAGCTAAGCGAGCAAAAAAAATATACGAAATGTATTTTTACTTGCAGAAAATTTGAAATTGAAGGGGGGCAATTGCCATGTTATTTTTGTACATTTTTATAGGTTTGCATTAAACATTCCATGGTTCGAGGGGGCATGGCCCCCTTGCCCCTCCCTTAGGTACGGGCAGTATAATCCTCTGTAGAGCTGTGTTTTGCCCATGTTGTATGGAGATTTTAGTGCTTAGAGACACGTTTTGATTTTTAGTCTATAGTAAGGGGCTTGACCCTCTATAATGTTACAAGTGCAAATAGCCCAAGTGCTGAAGGACCCACAATTTTAATTTCAAATATCAATCAATCCAAAGACTTGGCCTCCCTGATGGCGTCGTGCTTGTTGCTCAGTTTGCTGTTTAAGGTCCACTTGTACGCACAGAAAGGGTAATCGAAACTGGACCTACAGTCTAAAGTGCCTCCACCGGGTATCGAACCCAGGACTCCTTGATTAGATGACGTGGTGGTAACGTCGTCGCCTTGTAATCAAGAGGTTTCGAGTCCGGGTTCGATACACCGTGGAGACCCTTTAAACTGTAGGTCCCGTCCCGATCAGCCTATCTGAACATAAAGGGAACTTAAACAAACTTCAGATTTGAACTGTCAATCAGAAAAGTTCGAGAACCGACCAATCAGGAAGCCAACATCACCACCCAGCCTTTCGTTTTTTTTAAAGAAATCGCATGCTAAGGTCAAATTGAAGGCTAAACATTTGACGAGCGAAAGCGCAAAAAGAACATGGAGAATAACGGTAAGTGGCAATTAAGAGCAGTTCGCGACGTTGCAAATGTAGTTAAGGGAGTGATTACGGCTCCCAGCCTGCAAGAGGAAAGGTCAAGGTCACTGCTGGATGACGTCATTCATCCGCGCGGCAGTCGTGGCAATGACTTTAATGCAGTTAACGGGATGAAAGCTCAGGTTTCAAATTAATCAGATGTTACCGTACTGTAAACAATACAATATAATCGGTTCCGTACCATATGAATTCCCTATATGTTACATTCTTTTAGGAATTCTATTTAGCTACTAAGTAATCATGCGGTGGGATTTGTAAAATTTGGAACCCCAGGATATTCTTTGTTGTGGGTTCTGCCGACATCATCATTATTATTCGGGCTCGGAAGTTGAAGACCTATAAATTGTAAAAAAAAAGGCCTATAAAAAGACCTAAAAATATCGAAAATAGGACCTAAAAACAGAAAAAAGGACGTATAAATTTATTTACTACAGAAAGGATGTTTAAGAGGTGATGATGATTCGAATTGAGAATGGGCAGTAAAAACGTAGTCGAAAGAAGATGAAGTTGCAAAAAAAAAAGGCCGTTAAGACCTAAAAAAGGCTAAAAGAGGACCAATAAGCCAAAAAAACGCCGAAAAAGGCAAAAAAGGACAAATAAAACCCACCTTTTCTGGCCTACAATGACCCAAAATGAACATATATTATGTTGGGCCTCGTCTTCGGACACGGGAAAAATAGGATATTTCCTCAACTTCCGAACCCGAATTATTATTAAGGTAAAATATAAAGTTCCACGTGCATATAGCACCATACCATGAAGGCACATTTAGGGGATGTGGGGGGTAGGACCCACACATTCCCGATCTCGGCCACATAGACCTTAGAACACCCACCCCGGGAATCGAACACAGTTGGAACTGTAACTCTACTCTAAAAAAAATGACTTTGTGTCTCTCAATCATCAGTTTGCTGCCATGAAAGCCAGAAAGAAAAATTTTTCGGCGAGTTCTCTTGTGAAATCTAAAGTATATTATTTTATCGAAGTTCAGTGAATAATTTTATGTGTATGGGGAATAGGCCCAAATTCCCAGGCACAACCGTATCACTAATATAGATTCGGTAAGGAAGAAATTTTCCGATATGAAAGATTGTTTTATTGACTACAGCCTGGAATCGTTATAATTTTGTTACGAATAAAGGTATTTCAGTAAATAACAGAAAATATAAGGTCTTCGTCATGTTCAAACTTCTGCGTGCAGATGGCGCTGAAGTGGTAGTTTTACATTTTGTTCCTTTATGACTAGTAAGGAAGATTTTATTGTGAAACAACGAATTCAGAGCGTAGCCGCAAATATCTGAAATACTACGTGAAAATGTGAAAACATTTTGTACCTTCAGAAAGTAGTGGTTATGTTAATGGTTTTTGAAGTGGCGTATCGTCGCAGAATACTCCGTGGTGCAGATTTTAGCATACACTGTTGCCAAAGTTTCAAGCTTACAAAGCTTACGGAGCACGAAATTAGTGGAAGTGAAGTACCAATACAACAAAACTTTAATAATAATAAGAGTGGCGGTGGTGAAGTTGGTAGGGCGTCAGACTGCCACGCGGGAGACCCGCCTAAAACTGTTTCTTCCTGACTTTCATGGCAGCAAACTGATGATTGAGAGACTCAAAAGTCATTTTCTTTAGAGTCGAGTTACAGTATGAGTTTTGAGTCCACTTTATGCACAGATAGACTAATCGGGACTGAACCTACAGTTCCAACTGGGATTCGAACCAAACTGTGCCTGCACTGGTTATCGAACCTGGGACCCCTTGATTACAAGGCGAAGACGTTACCACTGCGCCATGGGGGAGGCCTGTAACGTTCCGTGCAGCGGTGTCGATTATGAGGGGGTAGTTACTCCCACTTTTTGCCCCTGAACAATAGCATCTTAATGCTAAGCCTTGTCTATCAAGAGGAAGTAAAACTGTCTTTGTCCGTCCCAGTTTTGGCACCCAATCGCCACCATTGGTTATGAATTCTTATTATTATGTATTTGGAATTAACTAGTAACTTGTAACGCAGTTACAAGTATCAGTTACTTTTATGACTAACTCTATACTGTAAGTAGTTACTTTTTGGGATATAAGCAATGTTAACAACAGTTACTTTACGACACTTAAATTGTTAACTTGAATATTTGCAACGCGAAGGAAGAGCTAAATTTGTTAACTCTGTTTCCAGTTATGTGTCTTCTCTGGATGCTAAGGTGAATGTATTTTCGTGGAATCACTTAAGGCAGGGGTTTTCAAACATTTAGCTGTTGTGTCTCCCATCTGCTGCCAAAACCTGCGCGCGCTTCCCCTCAATAATAATAATAATAGATAAATGCATGTGATGCGATCATGAAAGATGAACATAAAATCTCTTCATGTGATTGATTTGGTTTATTTTACTTCGCTTTTCTGATACTTTTGGCTAATCGCGAAGAAGAGGATGAGTGATGATACAATGGAATTGATGAAGAGACACTCACAAACACCCATGCCCAGGCAGGGTTCGAACCTGGGTCCCCTGGCGTCGTAGCGCACTGTGATAACTCCGCCACGAGGCCGGCTTTCATGTGTCATTCAGATTACATGTACGACTAAATGGAAGCAAGAACAATAAAATTTTACATTATTTTATGTCAAAAGTAAATGGTATAATTGTCTGGAATGTTTAACACAATTGTGACAACTATGAGATGCGTCATTATCATGTATACAGTGCCATCATCCAAAACTGAGGACACGAAACGATTTGCTCTACTTGCTAGAAGGAACCACAAACCAACCAACATCCGAACAATGCGTGTGTGTTTCACAGTGTCGCAGCAATCGCTATGGTTCTCACGCACAAAGAGAAACACAGAAACTTAAATTCTGCTAGAACCAATTCTATACCGCGTTTGTTACAACCTGTCCCGGTTCCCGCGCTAGCTGGTCGCTGGCTTTTCCCCGTGCTGGGGAAAGTCAAAGCCAGGCAGCCAATTAAAATACGTAACGTCGCAACAGCGTCTACGTAAGCGCCTCTCTTCTGGCTTCCATTCGCTCCTCGATGCCCAGCAGACGATTTTTTCCTCGTTTCTCATTGATCGCTAGCGCGGGAAACGGGACAGGTTCTAACAAACGCGGTATAGTTACGGTGCTTCCCTCTGACGGCAACCCGACAAAGATGCTTCACATTCCTACGTTACTCAGTTCTCGCAAGCTTTAGGCTACTGGAAGGATCAAATTTCGTTGAGCAGTGCGTGATTGATTTAAAATGGACAGCACTAAAGTAGAACTGGAAATAACTTTGAGTATTTATGTATTGAAAAAAGTTCAATACGTGTGATTCGCGTTAATGATGACGAGAAAGACACCACCGTTTAAATATAGAGATGAAATCAAGCTGAGATAGACATGATGATGACAAATATAATATATTTTTTTTTTTTAAATATCCAAATCCGCATATAAGTTATGTTTTATTAGATCATCATATCTTCATATTTGTTTAGTTATAAAAAATACCGTTATCCCGCGTTTTATTATATTTGCATGTTTTATATTTTAAATATCAATCATGTTTAATAGTTCGTTTGTGTAAAACGTCCGCAAAACACAATCGTATCAAATGTATACTACACACAGCGCCATCTTTTGAGGGCTTTTGTTCATAATATAAGAATTTTTATGCTTCTATATGTCAAATCACAAACCCTGACACCTTCTGTAAACAAAACCACCTGCATGCAGAAAGCATTGCAAACTCATACAAGTAAAATAATCCACACGAAAATCCAGCGTTGTTACAGGATTCATTACGTAAGGTAAAACAATGGCAAATTTGTAGTATGGGATACGCTGCCGCAAATGACGTCTCACTTTAAACCCAATGCTCTTTCTTTTTTTACTTATTGCTTCACCTTTATGGTTAACTCTTTGCACCAGTAATCATTTCCCATAAATTTGGCTTCTTTCTTTGAATATATTTTACTTGCATTTTTTAGACAAAATTATATAACATGGTAATGTATATTTCTAAGGATGATATAGATAGGAGTGTATTTGAAATTTGTTTGTACATTTTATGTAAATTGTATCTTATGTAACTAAAATATATAATGGGCATAAACAGCCATATGCATTGCTGTAAGTCCAATAAATATATTGATGATGATCAAAACAAGACAAAAAGTTCGTAAATTTATTGCGGTTGGAAACTTTGACAAGCATCCTAATAACGATTTTTGTTCCGCCAAATATAGTGCACTTCGTAAAATAACTTGGTGACATCGCAAGGCAAGATAAGTGTGAACATTTTGTAGTAATATAACTTTCAATGAGCTTAGAGATTTGTGTACATAATGATATTTTATAACATTGGTTATTTTCTAAAAATAATCATGTGAACAGCAAGGAAGTAGTGCAACTTAGTAATATTGCCTGACTTATCCTTAGAAAAATAACATGCCGTGTTCTATGCGTGCGGGAAAGTCTCCGTGTTCTCAGAGCTTGTTTTCAAAACACCAGCAAGGACACCCTTTGCAAAGGGGTGAGAAACAGATTCTACTCAATATTTATGTAACGTTCTGTCAGTAGTATCCTGAGAAACCAGTAAATGAAGTGGTTAAGTTGGTATCCCAGTGCAGTGGTGTGTCAGTGTCTGCAGTTTTAAGGGTTATGAAAGAGAGAATGGCCGGGAGAGTAACAATATATGCGGCTGCATATTCGTCCGATGTTTTGAGAACGGGTTCTCACATTCAGAGGCTCTTACATAAAATGAATAGGTGCGGCGAACTATGAGTGTAACAGCAGATGATTGCGGTCATGGATCAGCTGACGCGGAGTGATACATCGAATCGGTGATCCGTTTGTTTACAGAAGGTCTCAGGGATTTTGATTTAGACCTTAGGTTCAAGAGTGTGGACTGTCAAGTCTACCCTCCCATTTTCAGGTGATCAAGACGTGATAAGAATTTGAATTTGTTTCAGTCCACTTTATGCACAGATAGGCTAATCGGGAGTGCTATCCGAACCACTATGTGCCTGGCATCGAATCCAGGGCCAATTGATTACTAGGTAACGACGATATCATTACTAGACCTCGAATTTTTAGGTTCTAAAAAGTGTGCTTTTAGGCTCCTAAAATAGGCTCTAAAATCCTAAAATAGGTTCTAAAAATCCTAAAAATAGGTTCTAAAAATCCTAAAATAGGTTCTAAAAATCCTAAAATAGGATCTAAAAATTCTAAAATAGGTTCTAAAAATCCTAAAATAGGTTCTAAAAATCCTAAAATAGGCTCTAAAAATCCTAAAATAGGTCCTAAAAATCTTAAATTAGGCTTGAAAAACTTGAAGTAGGTTCAAAAAACTTAAAATAGTTCAAAATTCCTGAAAAATGCTGATTAGGTATAGTCACCGGCAATGAAAATGGGACACCTATATCCTGAAATACGAATTTTCTTGCATAACGTTGTGTGTGTTGCCTAACCCTACGGCGATTGCAGAACTTACCATTGGTAGAGTTAGGCAAAAAATCTTTTTTCATTCATCCATAGTCAAACTCTGCAATTTTGTCTGTGAGGATCATCTTATATGCTGAAAATAATCTTTCAACAAAAGCATAGTCAGTGGTGCAAACTTCAATGCTGAAATGTTAGTTTGCAAGGAGTGAACGCCACAAAGCACCGCAGTGAGGCGAAAGTGAGCAAGACCACACAGATCAGACCACTTTGAATTGTACAGGTAACAGTGGCACCAGGCATTTTGTTTTGTTTAGAGCTTTGAAAAATCCCCATGGACTTGGAGGAAGTGAGATCGACAGAGAGTATATTTCAAACGCGTTCGTCTTTGAATTTTTTCGTGACCAAACAAAGCAAATGCCTCTGTGTGACATAAAAATCCTGTAAAACCTTTAAAAATATACAAAAACCTAAGAAAAGGCTTGATTTAGGCTATGAGCCTAAAATAGGTTCTATCAAGTAAAATAAGTTTTTAGGCACTATAAAACCTCATCCGTTGTTGCGTTTTTTTAACGAAACGCTGACATAACTTAGTATTTCTTACATACCTCCAAAGGAAAAAAATTGCTTAAAAACCTAAAATCTCAGGTATAATCATTACACAAACGGAGAGCAGAGCTGGCCCTAGGGACGGGCAAGCCCAAGGCCTCGCATTTCGGCGGACCCCGCGCCAGATAAAAATAACTCTTGGTTGAGTTTGCTTCCATGCACAAAAAGGCTAATCGGGATTGGACCTACAGATTAAAATGGGATTCGAACCACTATGCGCCTCCACCGGGTATCGATTGATTGATTTCGTTTAATTTTACTTCCCATTTTGTGCCTCTTGGCTAATTTGCGAAGATGGGGATGAGTGATGAAATTGATGAATGGACATTCACAAACAACCAAGCCCGAGCTGGATTCGAACCACCGGGTATCGAACTCGGGACCATAAAATAACTGTGTACTTTCTATTACGAGTTTATAGGACGCTGGTTCTTCAATTTTGTGATTTCATGGGTTGTTTTGATACACTTTAAAATCTACAAAATTACTGAAATCATGTTTTAAACAAAGTACTACATAAAAAGCATAGTAGCCACTATTTTTCATCAAAAACAGAAACTATTCGCGTTAAAATAACGTCCATAAACGGTTCAAACATCTCATCACGAGTCACGTTTACCCACTCTACCCCCTCGAGAATTACGTCAATTTTTTTATTTAATCGACAGATTTCAATGTTTTGCGTAATGTAAAAGTGGTTCCAGTGTTAGAAAAGCACAAATAACGGAGATATTTGATCCCAAAGAATGGTCCACGTAAGTTAAAACCTGCAATTTTGGAGTATTTTCGCCGCTTTTTCTTAGTAAAAACTATTCGTATGTACACTAAAGTAGCGAAAGAACACGCCGAAAATAACTTATCAGTACCAAACCTAACAATCCTAACCTAACTATGTAAAATTATAGCTGCTGTTGTGGAAAGTCGTTTTTGGTGCTATATTCACTTGCGCGAACCCTTCGGGTTGTTCTGCTCCACAGTAAAGTAACATGCTAAGGTAGCAGACGTACTTTACTTCACAATAACACATTTCCGAGAGCTAAAATCAACTGAAGACATTCATAAACAAAAATATCTTCATAAACCATGCAACATATTTCACTTTCTCTAGGGGTACAGAGTGTCAAGGGTACCAAAACTCCTACCAGAGTCGATCGGAAACCAAGAACGCCTTGCCCAAGCTACATTTCAAACCATAATTTCTCCAGTAACTAACACTTAGCGAAGCTTTTAACTGTGCTAATAAGTTTCTCCAAGCTTCGAACGCACTCCTACAGTAATGACCAGTATTCTAAAGCACTCCCCCCCCCCCCTTTTAGATATCTGGGAAAATACATTGCAATTGGAATAGTGATATTTTATTACAAATAACACTGCTTTCTGTGAGTTCTATATGGTGTTTCCGGGCTGATGATATAAACTTTCAGGGATGATGGAGAATGGCACATGTATCAATTTGAGATAAGGAACTCTTGCTCGGAAATGAGTTAGTCGAAAGTTATAAGCGAAAATCGGCGTATGAAGATGTAATACTTTTATTACCTGCACAAGTTTTATAAGCTGCTACATTCACAACAGTTGTTCAAAGTGGCGTCCCCACTTGATTTCTTCTTGTGGGGTCATGTGAAAAGTCTTGTGTACGAGACACCTGTCGAGACTGAAGAGGATCTCCTGGCAAGAATTCTCGCTGCCTGTGACATTGTTCGAACGACCCCAGGGTTGTTCCAACGTGTACGTCAGAACTTTGTGCAACGATGTCATGCCTGCAGCGAAGCTGGGGGACGCCACTTTGAACAACAACTGGAGTAAAAATTAATTAATTTTATCAAATTTTATACACTTTTTGCACAAAAAATATAATCCTTTTGGAATGTCTCGACCAGGCCTGTTTCAGTCTTATGGGAGATTGGTTGACCGTAGTTAGTATTCTGTGTTTCTACTGTTCCTCGCGAACCGGCTGAAGTCAAATTTGTGTCCATATTCACGAACCTTTTTTTCTACTAAATTCTATTGCGAGAATGTGAGTAGAATACGTGTAATATTTACAAATAGTACCAGCAATGTACGTATTCTACAACTCTTTCATTTACACAATATTTAGTTTCTAATTTGGATAAGTAGCTTCATCCGGCCGACCAGTCTGCTTAAATTTTGAAATTGTGTAGGGGATATATGACCTTGTGATTGTGTCGTCTGATTCTTGTCATTAGAATATTATTTTGCGGATGCGGTAATTGTTGCCTATTGTAGTTAATGAAATCGTAATTTAACATTGTATGAAATCACTGCGTAATACGTATCAAAGCTTTTTTTCAAAAAGTGATAAAGAAGTATCACCAAACGCGAACCAAATTCTGTTCATTTCATACATCAGTACAGACTTGCATTCAGTATCTAAATCGAACTTTCCGATTGTAATTGTGTATCATTTGTTGTTTAAAATAAAAACTCAGGAATTTTAATGAAATGGTAATAATATTATATACTGTTCTGTAAGGGCAAGTTCCGTGTGTATAACTTAATCTGTGATGTTATGCTTCTACAATAACTTATTTTTTAATTCCTCTCGTATTTACTTGCTTGAGTGGTTTAGGTGGACCAGGTTTGGTTCTCTTACTTTTATAATTATACACACGCGCGGAAATAATCAGATAATTAAACCTAATGATCCTAACCTACTTATGTTATGATTCCGGTAATTATTTTGCTAGTGAAAATAGCCCTACATTCTATTCTCACCACCTGGTGAAAATAGTCGCAGCCTCTTTTTATTTGTGTGTAGCTAATGCTTAAGGATCATTTGAGGTAAATGCAACTTTGTATTGAAAGCAGCATATTTTCAGTTACTATTTTCACCAAGTGGTCAACCTCGTTTTTGTGCTATTTTCACCTAAACTCATGATTCCTCACAATGTGGGAATTATTTTATTTTATAAAACATTCACGTTCTCTTGTAAGATTTTGGTTTGTATGGCTTGTTAGGTTCTATGTCTCAAAAAATAATCATCTTTACCATGTGATATCACTGCTCTCTCTAAAAAGTGGTAATAATAATCAATAATCAGCATTTTTAATTTGTGTTAAGCTCTGTGGTTAGTTGAGTGATTTAACTTGCAAAAATTGACAATGTGTGAAATATAATAGCATCTGTACTTAATAATAAAGGTACCAGTGGTACCAGTTTCATAGATCGCAGACACATTAAAATCAGATATTTTGTGTTTTGCAAGGTTCGTATTTACCAATTGTGTATTGCGGAACATAGTTCAAGGTGCCATTATGCTTTTTACATGAAAACAAACACTTTTCTACTGAAAAAACGCATTTATCTAAGTGCTACTGAACGCACGTAACTGTGCGATATCGCTTACTTTGTGAATGATATCGCTTCTTGTGTTTTCAAATATCAGTGTTTCCAACCTTCTTCACCGAAAAATACCTACTATCGTGTTCGTCACGTGTGCAAATTGCGCATTATGCACGGGAAGCTGACGGACAGCCCCACGAACCATTCCGATAAGGTTAGGTTTGGTTAGGTTAGGCAAGCATAGTTAAAAAAAAGCGGGGGTTGGAAACACTGACATGATTTCCCGGTCAAATAGATACCACGATGAAATAAAATACCTCGACTAACGTTGGAAACCTTAGAGAAACTCATTTCCGTAAGTAGTTTCTTCTGTAAAAATGAGGAAATGTGTCTCCGATGTATGAAACTGTTACCATAATAAAAAAAAATTAAAAAACTGGTAAAAATAACTTGTTCTGCTAGTCTCAACACCTCATGAATGTAGTTGCACATTTTTTTTATTTTGAGAATAATTACAGAAAATCATGGATCCCATTGTGTGATTTTTTTTTTAGAAGCTATACAAGAGAATGAAATGGTGCTTTCAGTACTGCAAACTGTGGGAATAACTTTGCAGTTGGGAGAAACCTTTGTGTGGAAAGAAAACTTCAGAGTGTGATCATTTCCACAATTTATCTATTTTAAGATGAACATTGTTATGTTCAGTAACATGCATGTATCATGATACACACAGTACAGTAGTTACTGATGAAGTCATGCATTTCTTAGAGTGAGTACATTAAGTACATTATTTTTGTTTACCATAGCTTCGGTCAACTTTATTTTTTCAAAGTGTACTATCATTTACGTATGTGGTGAGCACTCTAGCATGTTGGCTACTGAAATGTTAGTGTCACCAGGGAAACTATGTTACCCATTGGGCAGTTCCAAGTTCATATTTTTTTTTAATAGTTGTACATGAAAATGCAAGAAAATTAATCCCACTGTACATCACAGTAGAGCATTTATTTAATTTCTAGCAATTATCCACCTGTATGCATGTTTTATGCACACATCAAGATAGAAGAGATACAGATGCAAAGTCCGGTATGGAACTTGGACGTGGGAAGTGTAATAAATATGGCACTTCTCTGTTTAAGTCTCGTATCAGCTGGCACAAAGTTCATCGTGGAGGGAAATAAATCAACATTTCTTCATTCATGTTCAGCTATTTAGTAAATGATGAGTATTTGGTTTTTAAATAAGCTGTTTTATGTAAGAGATATTGTACATATTATTTTTGTTCATATTTTCTGTTTTTTTTAAATAGTATAGTAGGTGCTGCTGCACTTGCTGCAATAAGGTATGAAATTTCACTTCAACTTAATGGTCAGTGTCATGACAGTAAATTTGTGTTAAAGGCTGAACCTTTTCGTAGCATTCAACCTATTACTTCTTATTTACTTGATTTTTGAGAAAACTTCCGAGCATTCTCTTGGTAATTATTATATTTTTTTTCTGTGCAGACTAACCTATTTCTAATCAGTGCCATAAGCATGGGCGTCCGCAGGATTTTTCCAGGGAGGGGCAAGTAAGGCCATTTTTTTTTCCAGAGGGCAAAGGAGGCATATTTTCCCCCATAATAGTGATGTCCCTTCAAAAAACACTGCTTCAGTCTGATATTATTATGTTCCTTCAACACCCATATAATTATTAACATAAATTACTGACTGAAATGAAATTATGTGCGAAATATATACCTTTTGTCGGACATTCATTTTCCAGGGGGGCCGTGGCCCCCCCTTACGGACGTCCATGGCCATAAGGTATGTGAACTGATCCCTGACAGTATTGAAATGTTTATTATCGAATGGAGCGTTGTTGCTGTATGCAATCATTTTTCCGTTTTAATATGTGGCAAACAAAATATTTTTTATTGATCGGTGTAAAATCTTGCAATACAATCC